>NC_143512.1:49189805-49510519 GCF_031878675.1 Megascapheus bottae | reverse complement strand
GTTAACCAAAAACAGATCTGAAATTGTGATCAGAGGAAACCTGACCATGTTATTCTTCCAAAGAAAGAACAACGTATTTTCTTTATAACTTCAGCTTCTTTTGTCATATATTGTTTAAAAACTTGATGGGAATAATGAGCTTTTGTTAAGTTTTTAATTTTAATAGGATGATTGGGTAAGAATTGTTATTTCGAAACAAAAGAAGGCTGCTCTATGCCAAATTTTTGGCTCTACTGTATTTCGTGAGCTACAAATAGCATTGACTCAAAGTTGTGCAAGATATAAACTCGCAGAAGTAACTCATGTTGAAAAATATCCAACCTAAGTCATCACTATGCCCTCTAGCTAAAAATCATATGCTCCTTAAAAGTCTAGTAGACTATCTGTTGATACATCTATTCAAATAGTCATTCAATCAGAAAGAAGTTCCCCAAAGACTCACTGGTGGTAGAGGCTCGGGGAAAATCAGGCTATAGATTCTGCTATAGTCTACGGAGAAGGGAGACGATGGGTGAGAGTGAAGATGGTGACATTAGTCATTGTGGAAAATGCCTAAATAAGCAGAGTTGTTGGAGGATAGGATCATTGACTCAGTAAGAATGAGGGACTTTGAAGAGAATGCATTGAACTGTCTTTCAGAATTCTCACATTTTCCTGCTTCCCCCTACAAAGACCTACTCCAGTATTCTAGAACGTACCGAGGATTTTAAATCCATGGAGGTAAGGTGGCATTAGGAGAGAAAAGAGCCCATATGCCAATCAGAAGGGAAGTGACACCCCACTCTGTGAATTATTGTTGTATAGGGACACCACCCTAGAAGTAAAAAAACATTTAGCTGTTCCAAATTCAGTATTTTAAAATTTCAATTCAATCAATATACAAATTTGTATTACAAAATCCTGTGCTTTAACAAATACCATATTCCTGTGTGCTTATAGGCAATAAACATATTTCTTTGTAGCTGTGGAAGCAGTTTACCAATGAAGGTGCCAGTATGATGGGTTTCTGATTAGAATCCAGTTTCAGGTTGCAGATTATCAAAGACTGTCTACTTCTACATTTTGTAAAGAAGTTGGAGGGCTTCTTAGTAGATCTTAACAGATATGCTAATCTCTTTCAGGAAGGTTCTAGAATTTTGGTCTTATTTTGCTACCTAAAAGTTTCATATTATATCACCTCTCCATTGAAGGTTCAGGGTTTACAACAGATTTTGAGGAAATTACACCCATGATACCCTTCATTGGACATATGAAACCTCCCTAGATAAGGTCAGCTCACTTCCACTGGCCAACAAACCTTAGTATTTCTCTGCAAACTACTAATAACATAAGGGAGAAGAAGATGGGAGCTCATGTGCTGTATTTCATAGACTATTTTTGTCATAAAAATCAAGGTATAGATTCTCCATATTGATTGAACTTTCTTGGATAATATACTAGAACAATAAAGCTTTTAGAAATGGACTGCGGCACTATTTACCATAGCAAAGATATGGAACCAACCCAGATGGCCCTCAGTTGATGAGTGGATCAACAAGATGTGGTATTTATACACAATGGAATTCTATGCTGTTGTCAGAAAGAACAACATTGCCCCATTTATAAGGAAATGGAAAGACTTAGAAAAAAATCATATTAAGTGAAGTAAGCCAGACTCAAAGGAACATAGGCTCAATGGTTTCCCTCATTTTTCATAATCAGTAGAAACCTTGAGCTCTCCTAGCAGAGATTTACACTAGAACAAAAACTATATACATAAGGCCATATAGGATGACACTAAATGAAAGAACCTCCAGGATATAGAAACAAAAGCCATATAATGAGTGATTGTTGTCTTTAATGTACTATATTATCTCTCATCTCTATTACTCTCCCTTGGTTATCTCATATTGTTATAGTATTTCACCTTGTTATCTGATATATTGTATATATGTGTATTTGATTATTTGAAATTTTATAGGGAAGGGGGGAGCGAAATTGGGACCAAGACATGAGAAAGGGTATCAATGTATGTGAAGTAATACACCTTCTATCTGGAGAATATAATGTAACCCTTCTATTTTTTACAATAAAAAATAGATGGAAAAAAAAGAAATGGGCTGTGGGATGGGGTATTTCTTCATTTGATTTAAACCCTCTAATAGAGTACTATCTTACTTAACAAAAATAGCATTTGAGATGGACTAAGTGAACTTTAATAGGTACAATTAAAATAATACCAAATCTTTGATAACTTCAGATAAGGCCCACTGGGAACCATTTATTAAAGCAAGGCAAGACCTTTGAGAATTCTACATAGCCATCCAGCTCAGGTTTGTTTGCACTTATGTGTATACTCCTTGACAGTTGTTAGCATGAGCTCCACTTATAAGATGCCAAAAAGGAGCCATTTAGGAACAAGAAGAAACTACCTAAATTTTCACATGGAAGCACAACAGATGGAGTATACATTCAGAGCTGAGATGTTCCAAAGTACTCAGCCACATAAAGAATCACAGTGTTGCTCTTCCAATCTTTTGTAATGATGGATTTTTTTTAGTGTTTAGAAAAGCAGTAGAGGGAAAGAAAGAAAAACAGAGAATTGGAATAGCATAAACCTAATAATCCTATGGAGTATAATTCTGCCATTTTTGCAGAATGTACTAACATCCCACTCGCACAGATGTCCCTGAAAGAAAGCCGTCAACAGTGGAGGTGGGTTCTGCAGGGGTCCATATGATCAGCCAGGAACAAAACTGTATTCATGCAGAAAGCAACTGCACATCCAGCTATCAAATTTTGGAACGCTCCAAATATATTCAACATTGGCAGTATTTTGAATTATTTTGTTTGCCTCTCACATTAATTCGTAGGTTTTAAATTTGAAGGGTTCTTTTGCAAAAAAAGGAGAAGGCAGAAGAGAAGGAAAAATCATGATTCTACTCTGGACAATGGTATGGTCTCCTGATTGTTTTTAGGAATCCAATGTGCTAACAATATAACACAAAATCATTGTCTGCTCTTTGATTCTTAGACTAGTCTAAGAATTCATTCTAAAGCAATGATTTAATAAATGTTCAAAATGAAATGATTTAATAAATTATTTATTGCTAACACTGAAAAAGTATCATCAATACTTAATATTTCAGTAAATCATGTAGATCCATACAAAGCTATCTCCTTGTGTTGAGATGAGTTCTTATACCCTCTAATGTGAAGTCTTTCATATACTATAATACTTGCATTATATTTTAAAGTAGAGAAAAAGTATCTTGATATGTGTGTGTGTGTGTGTGTGTGTGTGTGTGTGTGTGTGTATGTCATTCCTCGGCAGCAAAGACTAGTTCCAGAATCCTCTGAAGATACTAAAATTCCCAAATGTTGAAATATCTTTGTAAAATATCATATATCTCATATAATCTACAGACCTTGTCACAGATGTTTCAAATTATCTCTTGATTTCATCCAATACCCCATATACTGTACAAATACTTTTTAAACTGTGCATTTTCCTGGAGATTATGAGAAAAGATAAAGTCTTCATATGTTTGGTAGAGACAGAATAGACTTCTTCCAAATATTTTTAATCCATGGTTGGTTGAATCCACAGATGAAGAACTCATGAACACAAAGGGCTGAATCTGTGGATTTGTGTGTATATCACATGTATGTATATGTGTGCCCAAATGTATATATGATTTTGTACCAGTCCTGGGACTTGAACTGAAGGGCTACATGCTGTCTCTTAACTTTATTAAGGGCTAGTCTTCTACCACTTAAGCTACAACTCTGTTTCTGTTTCTTTGGTGGTTATTTGGAGATACAAGTCTAATGGACTTTCTGCCTGAGCTGGCTTCAAACCACAATCTGCCAAAGTAGCTATACTACAGTCATGAGCCACCAGTGCCCAGCTTATAGTTGAAATGAGTGGAACAGTAAGAAAAAGGAAGAAGGTTCTTCTTTCTAAAGGAAAAAAGAACTATATAAATTGTTTTATTTTACTTTGGCAATGTTCAAGTTTCCTTTTAACATGTTCTGCCAATTTACTGAGCATGCTGGATGGGATAAATTTCCATAGGAAAGCAGTGATGTGAGCCAGGCCCAGAAAGCATGTTTTCTCCCATATGTGGACCCTAAGCCCCCAAATAAAACCTTCCCATGTAAACACACAAAGGGACATACACATATATACAAGACTAAGCTGACTAAAGTGTTGTACATGCAAGACTATATGCAGCCCAATAGTATATACCATGAACAATTTACTCTTTGAACAATTAACAGTCTCACAAAGAACATCAGAAAGCTGGAACATGTTTTGAATTGGGAGAAAGTTATTGGGAGTGGAGAACATGGGTGGAAAGGGAATGGTAGGTGTATACAATCATGATACTCAATGTTTAGATATGAAAAGGGAACTGAATCTGGATATGAACTGTGGTGGAAGGGGTCAGAACCGGGAGAATCATGGCAGCAGAGAATGGTCAAGAGGCACAGTACATAGCAATGGAAATGGCAGATGGTAAGATCTGTGTACAACTATTTCAAGATAGCTTTAAAAAAAATGTATTCTGGCCCAGGAGTTTGGCCTAGCGGTAGAGTGCTTGCCTAGCATGCATGAAGACCTCTCTGATTCCTTGGTACCACATACACAGAAAAAAGCAGGAAGTGGTGCTGAGGCTCAAGTGGTAGAGCGCTAGCTTTGAGAAAGTCCAAGGACAGTGCGCAGGCCCTGAGCTCAAGTCCAGGACTGGCAAAAAAAAAAAAAAGTATTCTTTTTTCCAGTGGCTTTCTTTAAAGATTTCTTAGTGATATTTACAGCCTGTCCTACTGGCTTATTTCAATGACTTTTTCAATTTTAATAAGTTTACTTCATGCCATTCCAAAGTTAAATTTCTCCTCCTGGTACAGTTTCTCCCTCTCCTTACAAATTTCCAACCTCTCAATTGGAGAAAAGAAGTGACAAAAAAGGAACATCAGTTGTTGTCTTCCTCCTCCTCCACTATCTCCTCCTTCCTGTTCTTCATCTTGTCTGCACTTAGACTGGAACTCATGGCTTTGAAATCTAGCACACTTTACTTGCTCACAGATGGTACCTAGTCACTTGAAACATGCCTCCAGCCCATTAATCCCATTTCAGTTGGTAGCATGAGGAAGATTTAAAATGTTCTACAGTTACTAAGAGAAGCTGAGTTGAGTCTCCTCTGATACAAATGCTAGCTCTCTGGTTTGCTGAGTTGGTAGGAGCTAAGGGAAAATATAGAGTATATTATTCTCTGAAAACAAATCTCCAATCTGCAATAGAGCGAAAACTTGATACATAAGGCCATATAATGTGAAGCTAATTGAAAGGACCTCCAGGATATTGAAACAAAAGCCATATAATGAATGATTGTTGTCCTTAATGTACTATGTTGTCTCTCATCTCCTTTGCTGTCCCTTGGTTATCTCATATTGTTATAGTATCTCACTTTGTTATCTGATATATTGAATTTATTTGTATTTGGATATTTGAAATTTGATAGGGAAGGGGGGGAAACCAAGACGGGTGGGGGGTGGGGAGGAGGGAAATGGGTACCAAGACATGTGAAAGGGTATCAATGTATGTGAATTAATGCACCTTCTATCTGGCAAATATCATGTAACCCTTTTACTAATTACAATAAAAAAAGAAAAAACAAACAAACAAATCTCCAACATCTTCTACTCACATTTCTGTGAAAAAACATGGCTTAGAACAATTTGTTCCAACTCAACAGAATCTGTATGGACACAATTAACTCCTAAACTTGGTGCTTCGATAAAAAATTCATGATGAATCAGAGAAAAATAATCACTACATGTTATATTTCACATGCATGGCTTTAGTGGCAGAAATTAATTTGGATTTCTTTGTTGTCTTTGTGTTACTCAGGAAGAACAACACAGGGAAGCTATGTTTTCTTTGAGATATTTGTCTCCTCATTTCTAGAAGATTGTAGAACTTTCCATTGTATGCACCTGAGCACATAGATGGGATTGGGAAAGAAACAGATAAGTGGAAGTATAACTTTGATAGAGAAACCAAAAAGAATATAGCAAGATAGAGTATAGCAAGATTTGAAAGGGTATAGATTTCTCAGAGTCTTTAGAGTGGTACAAAGCTGTACTTTTGCCTTGGCGATGCTTAGGAAAGTGCTAAGACTGTAAGAGGAAAAGTTGTAGAATGCACCTATTGAGCTTTGCCTTAGGAAATTAGAATGTCCAGCTTCACTGAAGAAATAAAAAGCTGTAGAGCTAGAAGGTCTAGTAGTCACACGTCCCACAAAGGTAATACATAGATTTCTTTGATCTAGGTAAAAATCCATGCATGGCTTTTTCTCCAGGTTAACTTTCATTTGACATGAAATCCATGAGACTATAGGAATCTAAGTCTGGAAATCATTAATAGTAATTTGGGATTCATCTGAGACCCTGAGTTCCTTACTTTGTAAAATTTGTCAACTTTTAAAATTATAAATAATAACCCAGGTGATTCTCTGAAAGAACAAACACTCTTTCTATTTCCCCCAAATTTCCACATCCACATTGGATGTGGAAGCTATAAGAATATGATCTTTCTAAATATTATTTCTTTTGTCAACATCAAAAGGGGGAATACTACTATATTATTTCAGTATCTAGCCTCATAAGCCCAATGGTGGCAGAGGGAGCAATGAAACAATCAGAAACTTGAAATGCCCTCCTAGAAAAGCCCTAAGGGTAGGTCTTGCCTTTAATATCACTTATCCAGGAGCTGATCAAATTACCAGAGGAAAGAGTCATGAAATGCCTTCTCCAATAGTTTGTCATTGTCACAAGCATTCGGTTGCCAGCAATAAAGACCTTTCCTTCTATTTTCTTTATTTCATTTTTAATCACAGTTCAACCATATACCTTCTACCCATGAACTCAGAGGCAAGCTCAACCATCTTGCCACTAAACCCCACGATTTCTAAACCCTATTTCATTTTCTAATCTAGAACTCTAGAATAAATCTGAACACCCATTAAGAGCATGCTTAGTTACACAGAACCACTTGGATTAGGGGAAAAATAAGTTCATTTTCCTGTCATTTTTTATGTCATTGGGTGTTTTTGTTAAGATTTCACTATGTAGTCCAGGCTGGCCTTGGAGTGCATAGTTATTAAACTGAGATAAGTCAGAGTTCCTGAAGTTTTCCTGACCTGCTCTCTCCCAGCAATTTTTTCCCTTGGCTGACACCCTTATGTATTCTTGGCTGAAAACCTCGAGTCTGGCATGGGCCAGATTATGAGATTTTACTGTTGTCAATCAATAGATGATCAAACAGCTCAAGGAGCTTTAATCACAATTCAGTGATCTCCATTATATCTTTTGCTACTAAGACATAGGACTGCTATGAGAAGCACCTTTAAAAATGATTTAAAATGTCAGGGCTGGGAGTTTGGCCTATAGGTAGAGTGCTTGCCTACTATGCAGGAAGACTGGGATTTGATTCCTTGGTACCACATACATAGAAAAAGCTGGAAGTGGTGCTGTGACTCAAGTGGCACAGCTCTAGCCTTGAGAGAGCCTAAGGACAGTGCTCAGTCCCTGAGTTCAAACCCTGAGACTGGTTAACAAAAAAGATTAAAAATGAGGAGACAAGTTAAGCATACTTTAGTCTCAGTGTCACATTTAATCACTTGTTGATTTGGGGAAAATCATTCTCTGCTCCTTTCCTGGTACTATACATATGTGAAGAAAATACAGTTATAGTTCCTACTTTATCAAAAGTATATGCAAACTTTCTTCCTATAGTAAGTAGCATCTTGTACAGTAAAGCAAAATAGTGATAATTTATAGTTATAGTAACTATAAATTAATTTATTCAGGTTTATTTTCTAAGAATAGACTTTAATCTTATGGATTCAGTAAAGCCTACTGTAATATATAATATGTCTTAATATTTAGAATATGGTATATATATGTGTGAGTATGTGTCAATATTGGAGCTTGAGCTCTGAATTTTGGGCCTCTCAGTTTTACTGGGTTTTGTTGTTCATGGTGATATTCTACTACTTGAGTGACACCTCCATTTCTGTTTTTAGCTGGTTAATGGAAATAAGAGTTTCTGGAGTTTGTCTAGCTTCTAATCTCAATTCTAACTTCTCAGTCTCATGAATAGCTAGGATTAAAAGCTGAATCACTCCATAATAAGCCCTTCTAAATGGCCATAAGTATTCTTGCAGGTATAAGGTTTAATTCTCCCTGCTGATAAAAGAAGACACTTTTTTTCTCCTTTTTATTAAAAGCACTTTCTTTGGAGAGCTTTTAAGTTTTCTCTTTGAACACTGTAAATCTCTTAAAATCTAAGTAAGCCTCACTCTTACCACTTTTAGAACCTAGAAACAATTTTCCAACGTGCCTTGAACTATCTCATTAGAATGTAATTGTGACATATAATTTATTACATATAGATATGTAATTTATTACATATAGATATCTATCTATATGTCTTTTCCCCTGTTTCCTGACACACAGCTCCTAAAACTCTTGGAATCTCAAAAATTAGGTCTGTTTGCACACTAATGAGCTACATGATGACTAGAGGCTTCTGGATCCAGGCTGGTTGCCAGGGAAACCAACCAGATGATTAGAGGCTGAAGATTTCAGTACCATTAAATGACCTCCAAGAATGAGAGAAGGCCTGTCAAGCTGGTTACCAGCGGCCAATAAAATAATCAATCATGCCTATGTAATGAAGTCTACACACACACACACACACACACACACACACACACACACACACACACACACACATATACAAACTAAAAAGGTAGAGTTCAGAGAATTTCTGGGTTAATGAATATATCTAGGTGCTGGAAAAGTACTGTATTCCACTTCCAAAGAGACAAAAATCTCCTGCCTTTGAGATACTTCCAGGCATTATTCTAGGTACCTCTTCACATGATACTTCATCTGTATCCTTTGTCATAATGTTTTATTACATAAAATTATAAATATGAAAGCTTTTTATTATTAAATGAAATTAAAAGTGATTCATTTCATTCTGTGAACCATTATGGCGAAGTGTCAATCCTGACAAGGGCTCATGGGAAATCTCTTATTTGTTGCCAAGTTGTGGAGAACATTAGTGTTCAGCCATGGCAAATAGCATATGAAGTGAGTGGTACACTTACAGCATATACCATCATTGCATACAGCGTCCTTTGCTTGTGGGATAAGTGCTAAAACTAAGTGTCAGAGTTGAATTATGAAACAGGCAGTTTGTGTCCACAGAAACCTGTTTGGTGGGGGCAAATATCCACATATTTGGTATCAATAATTAAGTACTAGAAATCACATAAAAGTTAAAGAAATTAGTTTTTCTTTCCTATATACAGTAAGGCAAAGAACCTATATCACCATTCATACTGAAGGGGAGCAGCCTAACGTTGTCAGAGAACTACCTCCAAGTTCCAAAAATATCACCTGTTATAGAAATCTTAGTTTGTTTTTCCTGTGGCTGTAACTGAATAAACACTACATGCCACCTTTAGTACCAGATGAACCTGGAATGAAATATTTGTGACAGACATTCAAGTCTTTTTACTTGAAGACTAGCAGTGTTTTGCTTGAGAATGTGTAACAAGTTATACCTGCTTTGACTGTACAGAATGGTAAGCTACCTCTTAGTAGCGTGCCTGAGGTATATATTGCTTCTAGATTTAACGTTCATTCTACAATAAAATAGTTTAATTTTTCTTCATTTTCCTTCTTTACATTTAATTTTATTGTCAAAGTGATGTACAAAATGGTTGTAATTACATATGTAAGATAGTGAGTACATTTGGTTTTCTAGGTTGGCAGAAGATTATTTTTCATCAAATGTCTCCACCACACGTAAGACATATGTTATATAGCTTTTGTTTTTATACGTATTTTTTACCCACATAAGTAGATGGTGAAGGATGGGAATAAAAACAAAAACAAAGGAAATCTCCACCATTACTTTCCTGTTAATGTAGGAATGGGTAATACCAGAATATCTGAGTTTGCTCTCTTAAATTTCATTTATGTGGCCATTAATTTGACAATGTAGGTTTTTGATGATCCCAAGAATCTAGCAAAGAGCTAGAAATCCCCTATCTTTTTTTCTTACCCCAGATTATTTCAAAGCATCACCTACAGTGTATGACTCACAAATGATGCATAAATACTCTCTTTGCTAACAAAAAGGCAGACCCAGACCCTCCAAATTTCCAAGGCAGTTAGCTGACCTATTTTATTTCCCTTGATCAATCAGAACAATATGCATTGTATCCAGACTTTCTTGTTTTCTTCCCTCTGATTCATGAAACTAACCTACTCTCAGCCTACTACTACAACAACAACAAAGGCCTTTCTTCAGTGACCCCCTATAGAGTGGGTTGGTCTTAATAGATCATTTCATATATTGTCCTATCAAGTGACTTAACCCCTCATTACCCTCATTCCACTTCCCCCTCCTTTGGAGCTTTTTTGTGCCTTCTTATTAAAGTAAGATCTTCTCGCCTAAATCCTAGAGCTATGGCAGATCAGAGCATTTCTTGGTACATTGGTCCTTTATAACTTACTGTTGCCATAACTCCTATTTGATCCAACCAGAAAAAAATCCCTATGATGGATGGAATCTAAAACAAAATCAAAGAACTCACTGTGCATTTATTTGTGAAATACAATGGACATTTAAGTTGCTATTCAAATATGAAACATTTTTAATTTTGATTGTTAGGATCATTCATTTAGTCATCTTTTTAATGACTGGTTATTTTTTTAAAAAGGAAAACTTAGTGAAGTAATTTTTCTCAAATACTATGTGCAAACTGACAATCTCTTTCTAAGAGCAGATCTCTCTTGTTTAGCCATTATTGAATTCACTCAGCCTCAGTCATAGAGAGATTGCATTTGTTGAGTTGGCTGAACAATAAATCATGAACAAGTTCTATCTTATAAATAAAAATAAAATGACATATTTTTAATATTTCCAAAAAGCAGTTGAATATTTAGTTACAGAGAAGCCATGACATCAGGTCAAACAGGAAATATTTAATGTAGAAAAGGCAGAAATGTATAATATGTCTTATATTTTAATATGCATCTAAATCACCTGGAGGGTTTGGTGCTAGTCCCCAAGTTTCTGATTTGGCAGGCTTACATAATACCTAACAATCGGCATTTCCTGGATGTTGCAAAATTGTCCATTTGGCTACCATATGCATGATTAAAGCACAGATGTATATTGGTATTTATGATAGGAATTGATTTAAGTGGTGGGGGCTCAATATTGAACAAACCAGACACAAATCTGCACCCCGAGAAAGATAAACTATAAACAAAATAGACAAGTAAAATACACAGTATTGGTGATAAATTCTGGGAAGAGAAAAATCTGAAAAGGAAAATATAAATGCATTGGGAAAGATATTGAAATTTTGACACATTGCTAATCAATAAAATTTTTTGATAAGATGCTTTTCATTAAACCACAAAGTTAGTGAGAATTTGTCCATAACATGTACTTAGGGAAAAGATATTTAATGTGAAGAAAAAGGAAATATTTGAGAAAGCCAGGTATGGTCAAAGAATTCTAGTGTGAAAACAAGACAATACAAGAGAACCTTTCAGGGACTTGATGGATGCATATGAGTAAGATAGAAAGCTTTGGTTGAGTTTAAACTGACTAAATCTAATTTATTCCGAGTATTAAGAACATTGAGACCAGTGAGGAAGTAGACAGACTTGTGAGGTAGTTCCTGTAATGGTCATCTTTAAAGTTCACCCATATAGTGTGTGTGGTTCAACACAGTCATTGCAATGAGTCTTGGTACAGTTAAATCCCTACATCATGATCAAAATAGGGCCCCAAATATCAGGTGCATAAACATGTTTCTTGTTTAATGAATAGTTAATAACAATACTATTGTACTTAGAATTAAAAAAAAACTTCCACAAAAATCACAAAGCAATATTAAGACTCTTCCAACTTGCTACAGAAGATAAAAACTACAGCTCATTTCTCATCTTCTCAACCATCTCTCCTTACTGAACAGGAGCCAGAAGCCACCCGAATATTTTCATGAAAATATTATAGAATAGTTTTGTTTTGTATCCTTATCTAAACAAGAAAGTCACCAGTTTTGTTTTCTAGCATAGCAGGAATACTCATTACAAATTGGCCTATGCATATATAGTATTATCTTATCTCATACCCCAAAACAGTATCTCCAAAACTTTTGATAACGCGGATTGCTTCTGTAATACATGGTATTCATGAGCAATAATTGTTCTATTATCTTTATATCTTTCTCATGCAACAAACTAATTGTAATGAAAACTTATCTAGGATACTTTTCTAAAATGTCTTCAGGTATACTTAAAAAATGTCTTCATAAACTGGCTGAATTTTAAACTGATTAATCTCATGAATGATCATTAAAACTTGATAAAGTTTCATTGAGGATTAGAACTTAGCATTATTTTACCATTTCCCAATGAGACATAAGTCTCATTAATTGATTGATTGTCTGTTAATATGACTTTATTTTTCCTAACATAAAACTTAGGGGAAGTAAATCCATATGCCCATGACATATGTAATGTGTGTTTTATAGGCACTGATCATTACAAAAATTAAAAGAGCGAGGACTCAATATTTGCGTACCCAATGCTATGGACATGGTATTGGAAATATAAACACAACTTTATAGATATAAAAATTTATGACTCTATAGACATAATATTTTATTACATAGATTAATATGCATCTATGACATACAAACCCTCAGCCTAATTTTAATTATGTTCTAAAATCTAAGTGCCAGTGAATGTATATAGATTCCCTTCTTGAATACTTGTTTGTTAAACATATCATTTGAAATATGATGTAAAAATCAATGTTAATATATTCTTTAAAAAAGAAAGAAAAAATCTTTGCTTAATTATAGTAGCTCTAAAATGTTTCCCACTCTGTTATCCCCAAAGACTAATACATATAATTTATATCTATAAAATAGATAGAGAAAACTGAAGTAAAGTTGTACAATATATTTAATAATAAATTTGAACACATATGGATAATAGATTTCCTAATTTCTTATAATTATCCAACTATAATTTGCCAAGAATGACAGATAAAGAGTAAAACCAATAGACCAAAAATCAAAGAAGAAAATAGCAGAAGAAACTGGCAAGGCAATTATGAAAAAAATAATAAAGACAAGTTTAAAAATATTAGGTACCCATATCTTCATAGAATTGTCAGTTTTAAAGGAAAGACACCCAAAAGAAAAAGTTATAAACCATTGGAAACTTGTACCTTCTTTATACAATGTTAGTATTCCCTCCATACTTCTACTAGTCTAAATAACAATGACTATAACAACTTTGAAGACAATTTTGAAAAAAAACTGAGTATGAGTACTTTTCAGCTTCAAAACTTACTATAAAGTCCTTGTTAAAAGAATATGACTGTCTTCATGTTTTCATGTTTCTGCCACAGTTTTTTTTACATTTACCCCTTCCTCTTCTCTGCTTCCTCAGACAGGCTGATAAGAAATTTTCACTTTTCACTTGTAGAACATGGGAGGAAATTCAACCCAGCAAGCCACTGCTATACCCTAGTCTTTAACCATAATAAATATTCTGACATAGTTCTTTGCTCATTCAAGCCATGTCTTGACTAGCTTATGAAGCTTGCCTTCCTCTCCCCAGAAAGCTTCATGTGAGTAACAAATCTTGGAGAGGAAGGTGTCATTATCCGTGTTGACATCTGAACCAAACCTTGGATCATTCTATTTCTGAAGTGCAGTTACAACACCTCAAATTAAGAACATGCAATATTGTTATAAAGGTAACATGGAATAGACATTTATTTATTTTCATTTGATTTTGACCGTGGACATGTTTGTTCAAATCCAGAAATTCCCAGAGATCCAAGTCTGATGTTGTAAACAGCTGAATAACAAGTAGATATTTTAAATAGTTTGGGGAATGAATTATTTTATAGAGATGAATCTATTTACTAAAGTGTATCCCAAAATGACACTAAGAAGTCAACACTGAGTAGGTAACTAATGTTTCTTATATGTATAAAGTGCCAGATTATTTTGAGAAAGATGTTGAAAGACTTTCAATACTGGGGGCTTCAAAAAGGGACAGGGCACAGATTAGGGGCTCCTGTGGAAACATCACATTTTCATACTGTTTGTATCTTTATTACATGCATATAGCACATTTATGACTTTTAAGAAGAAAACTCATTGGGGGCCTTTAATCAGCAAAGAAGGATGCACACATTCTCTTCAAATAATTATTCAGAATGCTATGAGTCACGAGGAGCATTAGTGTGCTCCTCTCTCTGTATACTAGAAGCACAGGATTTCAATGAAAGGCAAAAATAAGACTATGGGCTAGCAGAATAAGAAAGGTGAGATCAAGCTGGTACCAATTCGAATTTTTTTAAATCTCAAAAAATAGTGAGTGATATCCACATGTATCTCAAGATGTTCCTCTTTAATTATAAATCTTGAGTCTAGCCTTCCTCTTCAACCTCTAGAATATTCTCTTTTCAGCATAAACCTCAAGCAGCCAGGTGTATAATGACTTTACATATACTTGAGCCTGTACGATAATCTCAAATAAAATCTAATGTTAGTCTAAGAAATAGTAACATCTCTGCTCTCTTAAATCTCCAAAAGGAGCAGTTAAAGTAATAGCCCAGGGGTGTAAACTAGGTGAATCAGGCCCAGGAAACAACTACCTTCTCCCTAAACACTAGATGAATCACATTTGCCTTCAATTTCAATTCAGATGATTAAGATATGTTTGATATCAAATATTACTGCAGCAGGAGTAAAAAGTGAGAACTAGAATATTCGGAAAATCAGTAGAGATAGAGAGGCAGGGAGAAATGGCAGTATCTTTAGCCATGTGAATCACTGATTATCTGTTATTAAAAGCCTGTTTTATGAAGTGATTTCTTCTCCTCTAAATGTCTCTGTCATAACCAATTCAGTTTCATATTACAAATAAGGAACATGTCAAGATGCCAGAAAATGTTTCATCTCTAGAAAGAAGAATGGTTTCATTTTCCACCTAAATGTGTCCTGTTCCAACCCTGGCAGGAAATGACCAGGTTATCAAGACAAAAAGGTCAGAGAAGAAAGAAAATGCCTCCATGCAATCAGTCACCAATTATAGTTATCAGCAGGGAACAGATGTGAAATGAGTTTCCTTTGATTGGCATTCTTTGTGCATAACGCAATGACCAAAGTCTCATAAAAGAATAAAGAATAAATAAAACTGCTATATTACTTTTCTACCACAGCTCAAGTGTTGAGTGATATAATCATTATGTTGTTAAGTTTGTATGCTTTTTTTTCAAATGAGCCAAATTTATTTCTCTTTGTCTTAAATCAAGCTCACTTTTTTTTTATTCTCTTCTGGCATCGTTCAGGATTTGTGAAGATTATTTCCCTAGATTGAACTTCTTTTTTTCAACATCTGATAAACTCATCGTTGAAGAAAAATCTGAAATTATCTTGAGATGGTTGAAAGTAAGAACCAGGACAAAACAACTTACTTTCAGGTAGACGTTGACACTGAAGTAGAGTTAGGTATGTTTTTGAAAAAGCCTGGTCTTGATTTATTGCACGAGGAAAGGAGTGTATCTTCTCTCAGTCTTAAATCCAGTCTAGCCAGTCAGACACTAACAAATAGATTTTCATTTAATGAGACAAATTTTTCCTTAAAGCTTAGCTCTTGGTTAATTAGAGGGTTACTTGTGCTTACTGGAAGGCTAGAAAAAGGGTCATGGGTAGCACTGATGGAACTGTTACACAGAAATCAAAACAATGCAGTCCTGTACCTAAACCTTCCCATCACCTCAGTTACAATGTTAATAACACCCATATTAGACCTAAGTCCCAAATCAGATGCTATGACCAGCCTTTTGGAACAACAAAGTCAAGGTCTCAAAGTATGAACACAATAAGGTGATTCCTAAGGAGCTTGTGGCTAAAATTTAAATCAATTCCAGTTTTAGTAGCTATTTGCCATACAATTGAGAAAATAAGATATAATCAGAGCATGGTTATGTAGGTATATTTGCAGTAAATATTTAAGCAATATAAAAAAGTCAACTTAAAGGAAAATATCAAGTGAATAATTTTCCACGTAACTCTTGAATGTGGTAAAAGTGGAAGATGATACCCAGTTGGCTGGAGTTGAAGAAAGTCTGTGTTGAAGGAAACAAGTGCTTCTGATCTTTCACCACCTCCAGTAATGGCAATGCATCTTCTCCAATATATCAGAAGTGTTCCTTGTTGTGTTACTACCAATGGAAACCTTAGGCAAGGAAACTAAGTTTCTATGTGATTCCCTGGCTTGCTCACTTCATGGTATTTGACAGTTAAATTTTTCTGATGGCCAATTATGTTTTCAGGGAAACCAAAATGATTCCTACAACTATGTCATAGGCAGTGTGGTAAGGAGCAAATATGACAGTATAATTTGATAGTAAATATAGTTTCTTTTGGTAATTGGCAATCAGGCAATTCAGTTGGCAATTCAGTCTCAAGGGCTGAAGTTGAGGATGCTTTTATTACCTAGTCAAAAGATAACACATTGTCTGCTTTCATTACAACTCTTTCCAATTTGTTCAGAGAACAATTACATAAATGCTCTGTGATTTTATACCACAAGATCTTCCAACCCAAAAGCAGTATAGGAATTAGCTTCCCCTTCTGAGAAGGCAAAAATGGTGCATGCTTGCTTTGAAAGTTAAGGTGTTAGAAACTCAATACCCATATTCATGTTAGTGATATTTTGACATGAGATCAAGCCAGAAGTTTTATATATATAGTCTATTCGTGGTTAAGCTAATTGTGGCCAGCTTTACACTACATGTATATGTTAATTGTGGAAAATATAAAGGCCAGGTCTTTAATATACAGAAAAAGTACTTGCTGATCTAGAAGGGCATAAACAATGACCTTGGGGACAAAGATAACTAAGCATATTTTCCAATAATGCAGAAATAACTTCTCAAAGTATGGAGGTTAGGGTCTGTGGTCCTAAAAATACTGTTGCAGAAAATAGACTGCTATGTTAACTAAACCCACTGAGAAGCTTTTACTGCCTGCTTGTGTGAGTTCCACTTAATGTATTGTCAAATCTTCATGCTTCAATGGTAAGGCATCTCTGAGGGGTGATGATAGATCATCAGCTGTTCTTACTGAATATCCCCCTGTGTATAGTTCTCTACTGGATTACATTACTTGTATGAAAAGCCAGGACTCACAAAATCTGAAACTTTCCTAGCAATTTTTAGGAAGCAAGTGTTTGAAAGCCTATTCCAGTCATTTTCACCACAGGCCTGGACCTTTCTCAAGCAAATGGAAAATATACTTCAAGGATGAGGTTAGAATCAGGTTATAAAATGGGTTGCTCTGATTCTACTCAGCCCAGGGGGTCAGCACAATGCATATGTAAGGCATATGAATGCTAGAGAAGACCACAAAAAATGGGCATCTAGTGAGAAATGAAAAGATAAAATGTTTGGAAGAGAGTTTGAAAAGGCTAAGCTACAATTGAAAGGAAAACAGAAAATATTGTATTTTTAGAAATAGTGGGCCTTTTATTTATAAAATGTTCAAGAAGAGAGATTTACAAATTTGTCTTCAAAACTTACAAATATTAGAAATATCCCATATAATATTTGGCAACTAACACTTGTAATCCAAGCTATTCTGTAAGAAGAGATGTGAAAGATGTAGCTTATGAAAATATACCATTTCTAAGAAAATGGAAAGACTTGAAAATATTAAGCAAAGTAGGCCAGACACAAAGAAACATAGGTTTCATGGTTTCCCTGATAAAGGTAACTAGAATGTATCTATATATGTACAAGTAAAATATTAGATGGTTAAAAACAATGTACCAGGACATGATAAATTATACACATTTCTGGACATTCACACACAGGAGAATACTCATAGAAGCACATCACAAAGGCTCAGTAACTATGTGAGTATGATCATCCAAAACAACAGTTTACCAACTGAATTCCAAGAAAAAGAAACAAGTGATTTTTGTTTTTATTGTTTCTGTTTGTTGCCTTGTTAGTTTATTTGTGTTTGGGAGCAGAAGGGGAGGTACAGAAAATGTGGAATAAAAGGTGAACAAACACAAAGTGGTACTCCTTGACCACTAGAGAATGAACTATACAATTTGTGGGAATGAGAGACAAAAATGAAGAGAGCAAGAGAATGACACTATTCAAAAAGAAATTACTCATTATCTATACCTGTAACCCTTTGTACATCACCTTTACCATCACAATGTGTGTGTGTGTGTGAGAGAGAGACCCTATCTCAACCATGAAAACTAGGTGTGGTGGTATACAGTAGTCAGCAGCATCAGAAGTATAAATGTAGGATCAATGGTTCAATCTATCCTAGGCAAAACAGAAAATTATATTTGAAAAAATAGCTAAAGCAATAGAGTTTAGGGTGTGACTCAAGTGATAGAATGCATGCTTAGAAAAGTTTAGGCCCTAAGGTCAAGCTCTATTACCACAAACAGGAGGAAGAGAAGGAGGAGGAGGAGGAGGAAGAGGAAGAAGAAGAAGGAGAAGGAAGAGAAGGATGAGGAAGAAAAGAAGAAAGCAGCACCTTTCAAAGTTACAGGGTCACACTTCCATTCATTATTTCTGTCACATGAGCTCCCATAGTGAAATATCAACATTGTTTTTCTATCTCTGTAAATTTCCCCTATCTCATCCTCAAGATTCACTAGGATTAGTGAGGACAATGTCCCTAAATGTATGGTTCTTCTGTTACTTGTCTCAGCAATGAGTATTAAAGTAATTCATCTCTGTCAGGCATGAATAACATTTCAGCCATTTCAATATTAACAGAACTTTTATTTTTTCCATATATTTTTATTATAATTAATAGAAGGGTTACATTATATTCACCAGATAGAAGGCGCATTACTTCACATAGATTGATACCCTTTCTCATGTCTTGGTTCCAATTTCCCTCCTCACACCCCTGCCCTTCATCTTGTTTTCCCCCTTTCCCTATCCGATTTCAAATAACCAAATATGCATATATACAATATATCAGATAACAAGGTGAAATACTGTAACAATATTAGATAACTAAGGTACAGCAAAAGAGATAAGAGATAACATAGTAAATTAACGACAACATTGACTCATTATATGGCTTTTGTGTCTATATCCTAGAGGTCATATTATATGGACTTATGTATCTAGGTTTTATTCTATTGTAAACCTCTGCTAGGAGAGTCCAAGGTTTCTACTGATTATGACAAATGAGGGAAACCATTGAGCCTAAGTTGCTTTGAGTCTGGCTTACTTCATTTAATATGATTTTTTCTAAGTCTTTCCATTTCCTTACAAATGGGGCGATGTCATTCTTTTTGACAGCAGAATTCCATTGTGTATAAATACCACATCTTGTTGATCCACTCATCAACTGAGGGCCATCTGGGTTGGTTCCATATCTTTGCTATGGTAAATAGTGCTGCAATGAACATTGTTGTACTAGTGGATTTAGTATGTCCTTGTTTCTGGACAATTGGGTAAATGTCAAGTAGTGGAATTGCTGGGTCATAGAGGGGCTCTATGTTTAGTCTTTTGAGAACTGCCATACTGCTTTCCATAGTGTTTGAATGAGTTTACACTCCCACCAACAGGGTAGTAGTGATCCCTACTGGGCACATCCCTCCAGCATGTTGTTATTAGATTTCTTGATCCTGGCCATTCTCACTGGAGTGAGGTGGAATTTTAGAGTTGTTTTGATTTGCATTTCTTTGAGATGTCAAGCACGGAATCTTTAATTTTATATTTATTTTATTTCTGGAATTTTTAAGAACATCTTTTATTTTTACAAACTTTATCAAGGTATCATAACTAAATTTAAGAGACCGTCTTGCCAATATTGAGATCTAGAAAAGTAAAATCACATTAAATGAGAATAATAAAATTTTAGACTTGTGGTAATAATAGTTTTAATAAAACCAGCTGAAAAGAGACAATCATTATAGTACCTAAATTGCTCCAATGACAGAAGTGCCAGACACAGATTTAAAGAAGTATTTGGACCCATGGCTTTAAAATAGTGCCTGATAAATTTCAAAGGCAAAGATTAAATGACTTTATTCCTTAAGAATCACAGAGGCAATGTGAGTAATCTTATAAAACAGGGCAAGAAAAGCCAATCTAAAATAAATTATGATCTAGGCCAAGTTAAAATGTGTTTCAGGTGGGTTGTCTTGAGCAAATAGGAATAAGACCCATCTATTTACTTGTGTAAATATATCATGATAGATTGTCTCTTATGGAAAGTCATATCTAAAACTATTGCTTAAAGCAGTCATCTGGGATAGTGATTTCCAAATTGTGATCCCTAAATACACAGTACTGGTATCACCTTGCACTCCTTGAAGGGAAAATTCACATATCGAATGTTGAATATGTTCTCCAAGTGATTCTGATGTTCTCTAAAGTTAAGAATCAATAGTATACACAGATCCCAAATCATTTACCCACTTTGACTTCCACCTTGACTTCTTAGACTCCATTTTTCCACATTTATTTCTTTTTTTGTCTTTAGCGTAGGATAGATCCTTGAATTCAAGCCACCAGCACAGGCAGGCAGACAGGCAGACAGGCAGGCAGCCAGCCATGAACACACATAAATGCACATGCATGCACACACACACACACACAGACGCACACACATATACACACATACACACACGCACACACAGACTATAACTAAAATGAAATTTTCACAAAGTCCAGTGCTTAGTCATGTATCTTTCTTTTATCTTCCAACAATATGGAAGATAGCTGTACTTCATCACTCGATCTAAAATATACTATATAAAGTGAAAAATTGTGTCAAATACATTTAAAAATCTATGAGGTTTTCTAGGAAAGATAAGCTTCTTTTTTACATTATTCTATTTTCCTGATTAAGTTTAAGAAAATTTCAGGGGGCTATGATAGAAGATCAAAGGAGCAACATAGATGTGACACAGCTGTGATGCACAACAAAGACCGCATATGCATGTGATTATTATATTCATTCCAAGAGGTGGAGATGGCATAAGCAGAGGTAGACTTCATTCCTGAGGAGGGTTATGAGGCACCATAACACTTCGCATTAGTGGGACCAAAGGAAGAAATCCATCACGAAAAAGAAAAAGTTAAATAAATTGTCAGATACTTATTAAATTGTATTTGTATTTGCTGATAATTATAGACATGAATTAATTATTCAGAAAATTCTGTCCCCCTTTTATGTCTCCCAAATACCTTAGCACTCCCCTTCATTCTTCTCTCCTACTCTTGCCCAAATTAATTTTGCAAGTTCTGACCTACACATTTATTTTTCTCCTTCACTGTTTTCCTCCTGGTTTCTGTATCAAAGTAAACTGAAATCTAATCTGTCAAGTCAGGACTTTTGGAAGGATGGAAGATAAGGAAAGAGAACAAATCAAGCCAAGACAGATTCTTCTTTGCAGGTTAATGGATTTGTGTTTTCATTTCTCTCATGTGTGGATCTAAGAAATTATTCCAAGTATGGTATCTATATCTAATTTGTCACTCTTCAGTTTAATTTCATCTGAGACATGGGGAATTTACAAAGTTACCAAAATAAAGCTAGCATTTTCTCACCTTTGGATTAGCAATTAATAAGTACATCAAGTCACTTGAATGAAGAAGAAAATATGTTTCTAATTTAGACCTTCTGAAATGTGTTACAATTTTTAAGTGTCAGAATTTATTGTGAAAGAAACTGTCCCTTTTCTCTTAGTTTCTTACATAATTCTCATAAACATTAGTTGATAAAAGTTTCATTTTTTGTTCTCCTAAATAAATTACGAGAGGTAATGAGGTTAGAATTGCTTTCAAGATCTGCTTGCCTTAAATTTGTTACTGAGTTTTGAAAATATTTTCTCAGACATAAACAAGTGCTAGTAGTTACTAGGTTTTCTGGAGCATCCTTACCATAAGAAGTAAAATAATTATCCACCAAATCCATTAGTGACAGATCAGCTGGAAGTTTATGAAGCGTTATGAGAACATGGTGCTAGTAAACACAATCTACTAATTCTTCAGAGAACTCATCTATACACTAACTTTTATTGCTTGTCTGTATGTACCTGCTTTCCTGCACCCACCTAGTTGCAAAACAAGCCAGAGATTTCAACTTGTCCAAAACCAACTATAAAGTAGGTAAAAGGAAAATCACAAGACCAAATAGAGTTTTGATAAAATACATGGAATATAATCGAACCTACTTCAGTTGTTCAAAAGACCAGTCATCATCTGTGAATGACTAATACCCATTTATTTTGATATAGGAAACAGAACAAGTTGTATTTCAGACCTTCAGAAATTTCTTTCATGTGTTCTCTGTGTTTTCTGTAACTTTTTCCATGTTCCCTCCATAATATTTGGATTGTCAACTTGTTTCTACAATATAGAAATGAGATAAAATGTAGAATGTCATTTTTTGTGTGTATAGAAGTTGAACCAATGTTTCTTCTTTCAAAAGAAAAGTAGGGTACTATATTGCCTACTACTTGGTCATTCAAAAGATAGGTGCTAAGTAGCTATTCAGTGTCAGTGATTTCCTGTGCTTGTCTTCAGATGACTCCTTGCTTTCCAAGCCCTGGGGATCTGGCCCAGTCTCCAGGCCTGCCTGGCTGTAGGCTGTGTGCAAAGAACTAATGGAGATGTATCTCATAGCAGTCTTATCTCTACACTAATGGAGGCAATTGTCCTCTTTTCCTTTTCCTTTCTTTTCCTAAAGTTTATTGTAATGATGATATACAGAGGGGTTATATAAGTGAGAAAATGGGTACACTCCTCTTTTGAAGAGTGTCACCCCTCCTCATTTCTCCCAGGTTCTCTCCTCTTGACTTCCCTCCTGCCATGCCAGATTGTGTAGTTCATTTCCAGCATAGTGTCTAGCTCAATCTTAAAGCTGTTCTCCAGATGACAAATGTAAACTGATGACTCTGTAATCTACCCACCCGCAGAAATCAAGGCAGGCTCCATGCCTTGCATTCTGAAATGGTGCTCTGGCAAAAAAAACCAGTTTTTATTGGGTAGGATGGTACTGCTGAGCCTTTTACTGCTTTATTTGCCAGATTCAAGGCTTGTCTTTATCTCTAGCCAACTCTGATGTGTCTAGACACTATTGAGTGACCTAGAATTCCTAGGTGTTCAAGTCCATGGTTGAGTCTCAGCCTTGCCTGGCTGCAGACTGCTTGCATCCAGCTGAAATGATCTGACTCACCCTCCCCATCCTCAGTAACCCTCAGTCTTGAGCAGGAGGTCCTTACCTCGAGTGGGTGTCCTGCAGTATCTCTCTGTGATATGAAGAGTAAAGGCTGTGTTCTCTGATCCTGTCCTGCTGGACTGGGGAAGTCACTGACCCAGTAAATCCCTGTACTGGGGTTTAAGGATTACAAGAAGAATAGATTTGTTCCACAGCTCAGTCTGCAACCAAGGCCACCAGGTTTACCATGGTGGGGGCTTTGGCTTCTCTTCCCTTATCAAGGGACACCAGAGCTGGAACTGAAAACTGTTTTTGTTTTTTTTTTTTCCTAATTCTCTCTTCACCTTTCAGTTTCATCACAGTTTTCAGCTGGCCTTTTTCTCTCTACGGTTTTCACTGCACTTCCTTGGTATTTTGTGTTGTTTTTTTTTTTTTCAAATAGGATCTCTCCTTTGTTGCTCAGACTCTTCTCATTCACAGTCTCATGCAGAGAGCTTCTACTCGTGTTATCTGCAGAAAATATATATTTAATGGAAAGTTATCTGTCCTAATATGATGGCAGAAAGAGGTCAGGCAAACTTCAGTAAACACTTCCATTCAGAGAAAAATGTGAACATATTTGATCTTTAAAAAATGCAAAATCCTTCTGGACAGATGTTTAAGAAATCCTTATCGTGGTTAAGCTAGAGAATATTTTAAATTTGCCCCAGTCTGACCCATAGCTCATTGTGCTTCCCAGACTGTTACTGTACCCTCTGAGAGATCTTCCCTGTCTTTGCCATTCTTAAATACAGCTGAAATAGGAATTGGAGAATGAGAATTAGGAGATAACAGCTTTCTCCAATAGCTTTCTATGGTTGACTTTTTTTTTTGGTGGGGGGCAGTCCTGGCTTGAACTCAGGGCCTAAGCACTATCCTTGGGTTTTCTCAAGGCTAGAGTTTTACCACTTGAGCCACAGCACCAGCTTTTTTCTATTTATGTGGCGCCAAGGAATCAAACCGAGGTCTTCATGCATGCTAGGCAAGCACTCTATCACTAGGCCAAACTCCTGGCCCCAGGATTAACTGCTTTTAAACCAGATTAGTGACCTCTTAAAGCATTAAACATTTAGCAATTTGTTATCAATTTGATTCAAGTTAGGTCTATGTACCACTAACCACAGCTTCAGTTCTCTTTTTGACATATTTCTTAAATGTGTTATTTTAATTTCCTCTTTCCCATATCTCCCTACCTATTTCTCTTTTTAATTAATTGCTGGGGAAAAATGGATCAATTATGCCTCAGAGGAGAACCAGACATGCTTTCATGCCTTTTATTTGAGTAATTTTGCCTCATCAAAAGGAATTTCTGGCCCCAGCCTTAATTGGATCTTTGTTTTAGAATACCTTAATCTACTCCCCAGTTTTAAACAATAATTGTGACAGCCATACCTTTGATTTTAATTCTTGCCTTAAGGCTGATTCAGTCAGACTTTGTTGTTCAAAAGCCTTTTCATTTTTACACTTTACTGGTTGGAGTTATAACGCAATTGCATGGTTCATACCTTAAAGTTTCTGAATTTCTGGATTCTCCATTTCCTTTCATTTTTTTTCAGCACCAATTCCTTGTAAAGATCATCTGTTTCTTATAGTGTGCCCTGTTTAATGTTTAAATGCCGCCAATAGTAACTAAGCAAATTATCAATGTTTCATTTTCCAATGCATTTTCCTAGAGCTATAAGTTCACTAGATGTATGATCTGCTCTGCAGATTATCACAGGCAAATGTTTTGGCAAGTGTGATTTATTTTGCCATCTTCTAATAACAGTTTCCTCTCCAGCCAGTCCCAAAGACCATGCTCTGTAGTTAGACTCATTGTTTTGGAAATATCTCGGGGCTATTACCGATTTCATTAGGAAACAGGCTGTAGTCATAGATACTCACAGACCCTCTGAGGCTCATGTGGCTTTGATAAATAACATTTATTTGAGACTCAGAATATCCAAAGTGGGATGATGGGACGACTCTGCTTAGATAAGACATTCAGAAATACAGTGCTCCTGAGGGATATTTTCAATGCTTGCCTGCCAGATTATGGAAGTGTTAAGGCATGGCAAATCACACACAGGCACTTGAAGCTTTTACCTGAAAGTGATACAGTGATACTCTACCCTATTTAATTGGCCAAAACAACTCAAGGCTTAAATGGCTACCGATCCCACCCTATATACAGAAAGGGTAATGTAAAACATTTGTAAACACTACTTATGACCACCATGTACCTCTATGGCTTTTTATACTCCAAGTAAACTGATATCATTATCAACACTCTGGGTATTTAATGAATACTGAATAAGTTAGTAGAATATAATTCAGTAACAATGATAGTTTACTGTGTACAATAATTCCAGAGATATGTTACCTGAGCCGTCTCCATTTACAACTTGCAAAGCTCCACACTAAATCAGTGTGTTAGTGGTAGACCTCAATCATTTACACAACATAATAGATTCATATAGGTGGATCAGTGTAAGTTAAGCAAAAAAATTACCACAACTACGACTGTCCAAAATAGTCAGTGATGAGGGCTGAGTGTAGCCTGGTGGTAGAGTGCTTGCCTAGTATGCATGAAGCCCCGGGTTCTGTTTCTTGTTATCACATACAGAGAAAAACCTGGAAGTGGTGCTATGGCTCAAGTGGTAGAGTGTTAACCTTGAGAAAGCTCAATGACATTGCCCAAGCCTTGAGCTCAAGCTCCAAGACTGGCAAAAAAAAGTACAAAATGATGCATTCTAATAAAACTAATTTAATTTTATCTATCATTTTGGAAGAGTTTCTCTTTAGATATTTAGTCAATTTCCTACCTTTTATAACAGATGATACTTAAGTTTTTTAGATTTTATTAACATTGATTTTTACATCATATTTCAAATGTCACATTCAACAAATAAGTATTCAAGAATGAGATCTCTATATGTAATCACTGGCACATAAATTTAAGAACAAAATTAAAATTGAGCTAAGTTTTTAAGCTGAGCCCTTTTCCAGTGATTCAAATTCACTCATTATTCTAGCTAGAAGTATTCTTTAATGTTGGGAGCCAGAGTGGAATCAAACTGTACCTTGACTTGCACCAGACGATGGCTTTATTGTCTTATTGCTTTCTGGCCCTATTCTAGGTAAATGACCTGAGAATTACCATATGAATGTAACACCTGGAGGTTCCCTGGGAGAGGAGGAGGGAAGAAGGGGGAGTGGAAAATAAACGCAGAGTCTCGGCAGTCTTTACCTGGACTGCGGACATCCCGGACCCGGTGTGTCTGTCTCTCTTCTATTTCTTGCTAGTCCTTGCCCCCGATTTCAGGAACCCCAATCTGCGAACCCTGGTTTGCTGCCGGTTGGCCCCGGCATCTGGCGCCCGAACAGGGACCCTGAAAATCTGGGACGAAGGTGAAGGACCCCTCCCTGTGGTGAGTAACACATCGTAGGACTATTAAGAGAGTGTATAGTCAGGAGTAAAAATTATGGGTCAAGTTAATAGCCATAGGTCATATGTACCGATCTTAACAGGCCTACTTGAAGCCCACGGAACGTGGGTGGAAAAAGGGGTGCTTCAGAGCTTCCTACAGTTTGTCGAGGAGGCATGCCCGAGGTTTATAGAGGAGGAATTCCAAAAAACCTGGCAGCGGATGGGAAAAAGAATTCAAGAATATTATAATGTATATGGCCCCGAAAAGACCCCAGTAGAGGCTATTGATGTATGGAATATAGTAAGTGAATGCATAGATCCTCTACATGAAAATGCTGAACTTAATCTTGAATTAAGGGAACTTTATGAGTTAAAGGACCCTTCTGAAAAACCTGAGGCTGAGCCATATGCCGCAGCCCAAGAGAGTCTAAGTGAGATCTTGAAAAGGGAACAACAACCAGTAGATATTGAGTATCAGATTTCAGGTTTGAATATCAAGGAGGAAAGTTATGATGAGTCAGTGGAGGGCCGGGTGGCTACGATAGAGAAGAAGTTAGAAGAAATGCTACATTTTCTATCGAAAATGGGGATGGAGCAGAGAGCCCCCCCAGAAGTAGGAAAGAAATATGACCCTCAGGCCACTATGGTGTCTGATTCTAAACCTTACCCCTCACACCCACCGCCTCCGGCTGCAGACTTACGGCCTCAATCCCTTTTTCAACCTTTAGGCAAGCCTAAAGGCCCTAGCAACAAGTCCCTTTTAACAGGCACTACAAGCAGGCACAGTGCATCGCAATTAAACCTGACTCAGGCTGCTAGAGAGAGGGAAGATATTTCAGGGCCTCGATGCTTCCCTAGTTTAGTTGATGAACAAGTATACCATCAACCTGTTCCTGTTAAACTATTACAGGAATTAAAGAGTGCCTGCTCCCAATATGGGCCAACTGCCCCTTTTACTCAAGTAATATTGGAGGCCGTGTGTGCTGGTATTGCATGCCCAAATGACTGGAAGCGGCTTGCCAGAGCATGCCTTAGTGCAGGAGAGTACTTATTATGGGAGACAGAGTTCACTGCACAGTGTCGGGCTAAAATTGAAACAAATAGGTCTAAGAACCTGCCTTACACTGTTGATCAGTTGTTAGGAGAGGGAACCTATAAAAACACCGAAGATCAATTGGGTTATGCAAAGGAGGCCTATTTACAAATAAATGCTGCGGCGAGAGAGGCTTGGAAAAGGTTACGCAATTCCAATCCTACAAAAAATCTAGTAGAAGTTAAACAGGGGCCGAATGAACCTTATCTAGAATTTTTGTCTCGATTAATGGAGACTGCAGACCGCCTAGTACAAGATGAGAATGCAAGGAAGATTATAGTTAGACACATAGCCTATGAAAATGCAAACGCCGCCTGTCAGGCGGCTATCAGACCCCATAGGAATAAGGGAGGAATCACGGACTTTATTTCACTGTGTGCTGATATTGGACCCTCCCATGTACAAGGCCTTACTTTAGCCGCCGCTCCTCAAGAAAAGACTGTTACTGAATTTCTAAAATACAGAGGACAGCGGCATTCTCGGGATGCTAGACCCCCAGGACGTTGCTTTTCTTGTGGACAAATAGGACATTGGATGACGCAATGCCCACGCCAGGTCAGGCAAAAGAGAGAAAAATCACCTGGCACATGTCCACGCTGTGGTAAAGGGAAGCACTGGGCTAAAGATTGCAAGTCAGCAACAAATCGCAATGGTCACCCGTTTTTGGGAAACTAGAGAAGGGGCCAGCCCCTGGCCCCGCAAAACCATGGGGCAGTCCCTCCCTCTTCTCGGCCACAAGTGCATCTTCTAACAACCCCCCAAGATCAGTCTCCAGCCTCCTCCGTGCCACCCCAGGCAGTGCAGGATTGGACCTCTGTTCCTCCACCTGCTCAGTATTGACCCCAGAGATGGGGACACAAGCTCTCCCCACGGGGTTCTTCGGCCCCCTTCCCCAGGGAGTGGCTGGATTGCTGTTAGGGCAAAGTAGCTCAGCCCTTAAAGGGATACAGATTACACCTGGCAAAATTGACCAGGATTTTACTGGAGAAATCAAAGTTATGGCCTCTGCCCTGAAACACGTGGTATCGATCCCAGCCGGTCAAAAATTAGCACAACTAATACTTGTGCCTTTACCTCCCGGGGAGACTGCTAATTCCCCATGTGGACAGAGAGAATTTAGATCTTCTGATATCTATTGGGTACAAAGCATAAAACAAGAGAGGCCTGAGATGACTATATTTATACAAGAAAAGCCCTTTAAAGGAATATTAGACACTGGAGCAGATGTGTCTGTGATATCTAAAAAACATTGGCCAGCCCAATGGCCCCTGACAACCTCTATGACTTCCCTACAGGGGGTTGGGCAAGCAACTGACCCACAGCAGAGCAGTGCGATCCTTGTTTGGAGAGATGAGGAAGGGCACTCTGGTCATTTTCAGCCATTTGTCTTGGATCATCTGCCAATTAATTTATGGGGTCGTGATATCATGGAAAAAATGGGAGTGTATATGTTTAGTCCTAGTGCTGCGGTCACTAAGCAGTTACTTGATCAAGGCCTCCTCCCCTTTAGGGGACTAGGCCGAGCAGCACAGGGGGAGCTAGAGCCACTCCAACCCCAGTCTCACCCTACGAGACAAGGATTAGGGTATTCTTTAACGGGGGCTGTAGTTTGTCCTGCCCCTCATGCTGATCCCATAAATTGGCTCTCTGAAGACCCGGTATGGGTTGAACAGTGGCCTCTTTCTCTAGAAAAGACCATTGCAGTTCAGCAGCTGGTACAGGAACAGCTGGACTTGGGACATGTGGCCCCTTCTAACTCTCCATGGAATTCTCCAATTTTTGTTATAAAGAAAAAGTCAGGTAAATGGAGGCTGTTACAGGATTTGAGAAAGGTGAACGCAACAATGGAACTGATGGGGGCCCTACAGCCTGGCTTGCCTTCACCCATGGCAATCCCAAAGGATACTTATAAGATTATTATAGATTTGAAGGATTGTTTCTATACTATACCCCTGGCGCCTCAAGACTGTAAGCGCTTTGCCTTCATCGTCCCCTCTGTTAATTTTAAAGAACCCATGAAGCGATATCACTGGCTTCCACAGGGCATGGCAAATAGCCCAACTTTATGTCAAAGTTTTGTAGCTAGAGCCATTTCTTCCACTCGTGAAAAATTTTCTTCTGTTTATATTGTTCATTATATGGATGACATCTTGTTGGCTTGTTCTGACCCTATCGTCATATGACAAGCCTTTGGACAACTAAAGCAAGATCTGAGCCTCTTTGGCCTTATAATAGCAGCTGAAAAGGTTCAGGAACACCCCCCTTTTACATATCTAGGCCATATATTAGGCCCACACTATTTTAAAAGCCAAAAAATACAATTAAAAACTTCACACTTAAGAACTCTTCATGATTTTCAGCAATTCTTAGGAGATATAAATTGGCTTCGGCCTTATCTAAAGCTCTCCACAGGAGAGTTAAAACCCCTCTTTGATCTCTTAAAAGGAGATACCAACCCTACATCCTTGCGCGAATTAAATCCTGACGCCAGGAGGGCCATCCAAATTGTAGAAAAGGCAATTTCCCAGCAACAAGTGACCTATTGTGACTACTCTAAACCATGGGGAGTTTACATTTTAGCTACTTCTCACTCCCCAACTGCTGTATTGTGGCAGGATGGCCCACTTTTATGGCTTTATCTACCATCAACACCCGGCAAAGTGCTGACCCCCTACTACGAATTGGTAGCTAATCTGATACATATGTGCCGAGTGGAGTCCCGTAAATATTTAGGTCAGGAACCTCATTTTATCTGTGTCCCATATAATCTACAACAACAAGATTGGCTATTCGCCCATTGCGATCCTTGGGCCATTGCTTGGGCCAATTATACGGGAAAAATTTTGCATCACTACCCGTCTAACAAACTTCTCCAATTTGCTGCGTGTCATACGTTTCTATTTCCTTCCATAGTACAGGCCTCGCCTTTATCTTCTGCCGCTTTGGTATTTACAGATGGATCCTCTAATGGAACGGCTGCTTTGACCATCAATGGGAAAACTCAGTCTTGGGTTACGGGTTTTTCCTCCACCCAAGAGGTGGAATTAGAGGCTGTTTTACAAGCACTCGTCCTGTTACAAGACGAGCCCTTTAACTTATACTCAGACAGTCAATATGTAATTCGTGCTCTTCAAGTCATAGAAACTGTTCCCTTTATTGGAACTACTAACTCCAATATCCAGACTCAATTTCGCCAAGTACAAACTTTGCTTTGTTCTCGCAACCACCCCTGTTTTTTTGGCTTTGTTCGAGCTTACACTAATCTTCCTGGCCCTTTAAGTGAGGGCAATGCGGTTACTGACTCCGCCACCAGAGTTTACTTAACTCAGGTTGAACTTGCTAAGCAGTCACATGCCATCCACCATCAAAACAGTCAAGCCTTGCGCCGACAGTTTAAATTATCTAGAGAAGCAGCACGACAAATAGTTAAGACTTGCTCCAACTGTGTCCCTTTTTCACCAGCCCCCCATTTAGGTATAAATCCACGAGGACTGCTTTCTAATCACATTTGGCAGATGGATGTCACACATTTCCATCATTTGGCCGATTAAAATATGCTCATGTTACTGTAGATACTTATTCTAATTTTATCTTGGCCACCCCCTTGCTGGGGAAGCCACTAAACATTGTATTTCTCACTGCATTCGATGCTTTGCTGAGATGGGGATTCCCTCGCAAATAAAAACAGATAATGGCCCTGGCTATGCAGGCCGAGCATTTCAATCCCTCTGCCATTCCTATAATATCACTCATATTACAGGCATTCCTTACAATCCTCAAGGTCAAGGCATCGTGGAGAGAGCTAATGGATTATTAAAACATCAAATTGCTAAAATACAGAAAGGAGAGTCGTATCCCGCTACCCCTGTGAATATACTTAATCATGCCTTATTTGTTTTAAATTTTTTGAATTTGGATTCAAATAATTTATCTGCTGCTCAGCGATTCTGGGAAAAAAGAGAGCAGCGTGCTTTTGCCTTAGTAAAGTGGAAGGATCCCCTAACTGGTGCTTGGCATGGACCCGATCCTGTTCTAATCTGGGGTCGAGGGCATGTATGTGTTTTTTTCACAAGGAGAAAATGACGCCCGCTGGCTGCCTGAACGCTGCGTTCGGATCATGGAGAGTGACAGTGGCCATCCAAGCAGCGACTCACTGGGCCTACACCCCCAACCCTCCAGTGGTGCATCCTGCGACGTGGGAAGGACCTGAGTTATTTGTGCATGTCAATTGGGACTGCTACTGATCCACTTGTTCCACACATTCATATGAGCTGTGTTTCTCCTCCTTTTACTATTATGTAGGGACCTTTTAACATATTCATTGACTCTACACAATTTAATATGTGACATTATTTTGTCTTTACCAGCCCTCTTCTTAATAACCTTTTTTGTAAAAGATGCCCAGGTGAAAAGCAACGGCCTCCAGAGGTAAGTAGAAGTCGGCCGACCCCCTTGTATGTCTGCGTTTTATTTTATTTTATTTTTGTTTGTTTGTTTGAAAAGGTGCACTGTGGGCCTAAAACAGAGGCCTGGGTGGTCAAGGGACGCCTTGACCCCTCCCTCCCCTTCTGAGTTTCTTGTCGATAACAAGGCATACCTGAGAGTCCCACCAGCAAGACATGTCTAAATCTAAAAATAACTGGTGAAAACATTCATTTGAGCTCATGTTTTTTTGTGTTAAGTGTATCTGATTGAGTCCAATTTTCTTGTTATATGTCAATGTCTGATTATTTAAAAGTCTCCGTTTCTCTGTCCTGTTCGTGTTACATATTTTTCCTTGTCCAGTTTTGTCTTTAAAATTGGTACCATTTCTAAGTATGGATCCTTATGGTTTTTCTGTGCGTACTCAAGCACACATCCTTGTTATTTATTTGAACATTTCTGGGCCTAGCATGGCCGCTCCCCCATGTCTGCAGTTGTAACAAGCCCTGGAAAAATAAATTCCAGCCAAGTTGCCTTGCAAAAAGTTTTGTTTTGAACCTAGTTCTCACCTGTAAGAGTAAAATTGGCAAAACTCTCTTGACACAAACTTCCGGAAATTGAACAGCCGATATTAATTTTGCGCGCTTTATGATCTTTGAGTATGAATGTGTGTGAATGAGTGAGTGAACATGTTCAAGGTTAAATTGTCAGCATGCTGTATAAAACAATGGATAAATTTATACTTAAACACAAAGACAATTGGGTAAATCTAAGCTTAAAACTTCAACAAAAATATTAGGTTTGAATGTTTTACAATGTCTCCAAGAATTATTGTGTTGTCTTAAAGAAAAACTGGTAAATATTTTTCTAGATCCTGATATCTGCATTTTATTGCAGGACATACAGCTGTTTACATTGTAAACATTGTATCCTGTTCAGCACAGAGGTGTTAGGGAATTTGGGATTTATTACTTTAAGTTAAAGTTTGGAAACATGTATTAGAGATTTAAATGTAAAATTGTTCATTAACGTCAGAAACTTTGCCTGTCCTTTCTTGCAAACTGACACTAGAAATCTGATGGTAAAATGTGGATAATGTGATTAGTATTTTAAAGGAATGTTTAAAGGTTTATCTCCATGCTATTCGGTGTATTTTAAAAAGGAGAGGAAACTAAGTCCAGACTTAGACTTTTGGTGCACTGATGTCTATAGTTCTTGAATTAGGGAAAAACTGTTATTTGAGTTTAAACTGTTGTTGGAGTTCTAGATAGTAATCTAAACTGCAAAAGAGCCCTTTTTTCTGAAAGGCAAGAGGAGTGCCTTGGGCCTTAGAGGGCCTGAAGGCAGAAGGAGTTCTTTGTGCCCTTAAAGGTTTTTCAATTGCAAATAAAGGCTAAGGTGTTAATTGTTTAAGCTAGTATCAGTAAAAGTTATTAAGAACCTTGGAAATGGGTTTCTAAACAATATTTGAAAGTGAAGTTGTCTTAAATGTTTAAAGAAAGAGAAAAAAGGAAAATTAGGACTACCAAAGTAATTGCTTAATTGCTATTTCAGCTTGCTCTTGTAAGTTACCTTATAGCAACTTCCAGCTAGCCCATGGAGAAGGACAGCAATCCTTATTCAGATGTAACTTTGGCTTTTACCAGGTTCTAGGTAAGCTCATGCTTAGAGACTATTTCGGTGTTGACCACCTTGTTGCTTTAATTGGAGTAACGTGGCCTTTTGTAGGACTCATTGATCTGAAAGCCTCAGCTTTGAGCCTGCCTGGGCAAAGCAAAGTCCCTGTGAGACTGTGGTGTCTAATCTGCCAGCAGGATGCTGGGACAGAGTTGCTTTGGAGCTTGAAGTGGCAGAGTGCTAGCTCTGAGCTGAAAAGCTGGGGGGGAAGCACTCAAGCACCACGCTCGGGACTCATAGTGGTAGGGTGCTAGCCTTGAGCTGGAGAGCTGAGAGACCGTGCCCAGGCCCCGAGTTCAAGTACAGCAACCAACAAAGTGAAATGCCAATGGCATGTTTATCCCTGTGTGGAGAGACACTACTGGGACACGAAAGCCTCTGCTTGGATGGCAGAGATGGTGTCAGATCTTAGTCACTTGTGCTTGGCCAATCAAATTAATCAGAGCCAGGAGGTCATAGAATAGTTTGTAAGCATGCCTTACTAATGCCCGTGCCTTTCATAACTGGGCAGGAACTTGTCAATCTTCTGTGATAGTGGGTAGTTTAAAATCCTAATTGAGCGAAATTTTTATTTTTTATTTTTGACACCAGCCACAAATTCAGGAAAAGTTTGTGGATCTGAGGCTTGTGTCTCTATTAATCTGTTTAGATCTGACAACTGAAGCATTGTTAAGGTTGCAGAAATTTAGTTCCCCAGATAATCAAGAAAAAGCCTTTGCAAATGGGTGCTATGTAAGCTACACTATTGTAGCCAAAGATGGTTTGTGCAGTTGTTAAATGTCAAATATGATCTCTAGTTTGGAGTAAATTATTGTTCCTAATATCTAATCCTTGCAACCCCTTGATAAAACAGGCTAGGCTTCTTAAGGTCCCTGGTCAAGCACAGAGACAACACCCCTGAGTCAGCTTGAAGAAGTCACAGAAGTTGAATCTCCGCCCATCAATCCCCGTTAGACCAAGGGACCAAAGTCATTTTTGGAAAATGTGACAGGATAAATTAGGGGTATAGAAAAGAGTAAAAATTGCACTTGTGTTTCTTTTAAAATAAAAAACGGGGGATATGTTGGGAGCCAGAGTGGAATCAAACTGTACCTTGACTTGCATCAGAGGATGGCTTTATTGTCTTATTGCTTTCTGGCCCTATTCTAGGTAAATGACCTGAGAATTACCATATGAATGTAACACCTGGAGGTTCCCGGGGTCTGGAGGAGGGAAGAAGGGGGAGTGGAAAATAAATGCAGAGTCTCGGCAGTCTTTACCTGGACTGCGGACATCCCGGACCCGGTGTGTCTGTCTCTCTTCTATTTCTTGCTAGTCCTTGCCCCCGATTTCAGGAACCCCAATCTGCAAACCCTGGTTTGCTGCCGGTTGGCCCCGGCACTTTAAGCCATATAAAAATTGTAGATTGTAATAAATGTATATTGACTTTCTATAATCTAAAACCTTGTAGGTAATATTTTAAAGCAATTGTTTTAACACTATACTAGCATTCAGTAATAAATTAACATTTGTTCTTGTAGAAAGGGTAAAAATCACTTAAATTAGTGCTTTATTGGTATTCTGAATATTATTTTAACCTAACCATTCTTAACCAGACCTAAAACGAATATGTCACAAGTGTTACGCCATATACAGAATTATTAGAGAGTTACTAAAATGCTAGAAATGGCCAAAGCCTCATATATTTGAAAAACACATTCTGTAGTACCCATCATTGATTAATTATAACTTAATCAAAGCCAACCACTTCATACTATTTATTATATTTACTTGTTATTTTGCCATTTTTAACTTTAATTTGAAAAATGAGAAAGTTTTTAAAGTTACAAAGTTTTGCATGTATTACAGTTAATTTGGCTCTTCTATTATAGCTAGTAATAGTTATTTATCAAGTATATATCAGTTTTACTTTAAAATAACATTTGGAAGACAGAGATAGAGCTCATTGGAGAAGGCTAGTAAAAATACTTATATTTCGTGAAGTAAGCAGGATGTATATTTCATGTAGTAAGAGCAATTAGAGGAGCTCTGATTTTATTGGAACTAGGCACCATCTTGTGCTCGAATCCTCTTCCCATTTAATAAATCCCCTCACTTCTAGCTTCTTCTTTCCATTTCCAAAAACTTTCTTAGCTGACAAGGAACAGCAATGAAAATCCTGAATTTTTTTCAATTGTATTTTATTGTCAGGACGATGGAAAGAAGGGTTGCAGTTACATTAATCAAGTAGTGGATACATTACTTCTTGTATATTAATACTCATTCTGATGTTTTTCTCTCAGTTCCCCTCCCTCACCCCTCCCAAACAATTTGTTTATCCCCCTTCCCTATCTCAAATAAACAAATAAATATATATGCAAAATACCAGGTACCAAAGTCAGATACAGTGACAACATGAGATGAACCATAAGGAGAGAAACAAAACCAAACAAACTAAAACAAGAACAAAAGAGAGAGAGACAGAGACAGAGACAGAGACAGAGACAGAGAGAGGCAGAGAAAAGAAATAACGTCGCACAGTAGGTTGAGAGCACTGAACACAAAAATCAAGCTATTGTTTCCATATCCTGGAGTTCATACACATAGCTATTGATCCTTGGTGGTCCTCTGGTAGGAGAATCCTGGATGAGTACTACTTGTTGCAAATGAAGGAAACCATGGTGTCTATGTTTCTTTGGATCTGGCTTACTTCACTTAACTTTTTCCATGTCTTTTCATTATCTTACAAATGGGGCAGTGTCATTCTTTCTGATGGCAGCATAGAATTCCATTGTGTATAAATAACCGCATCTTCTTGATCCTTTCATCTGGGTTGGTTCCATATCTTAGCTATGGTAAATAATGCTGCAATTAACATGGTCGTGCTAGTAGCTTTAGTATGTCCTGGTTTATGGACATTTTGAGAAACTGCCATACTGCTTTCCAAAGTGGTTGAGCTAGTTTATCCTTCCACCAACAGTGTAGTAGTGATCCCTTCTGGCCACATCCCCACTAGCATCTGTTGTTATTAAATTTCTTGACAATTTCTTGACTCCATTCTAATTGGAGTGAGGTGGAATCTTAGAGTTTTTATTTGCATTTCTTTTATGGCCAGAGATATTGAGCATTTCTTCATGTGTCTATAGGCCATTTTTTATTTCCTCTTCAGAGAAGTCTCTATTTAAGCCTTTAGCCCACCTTTTAATGGGATGGTAGTTTCTTTGAGGGCTTATTTTTAAGAAGTTCCATTTTTTAGAACTGTAGGTATAGTTTAGACATGAGGCCCTTATCTGTTGTATGATTAGTAAAGCCCCATTCTGTGGGCTTTCTATTTAACTTGCTAGCTATGTCCTTTGCCATACAGAAACTCTGCAGTTTAATGCAGTCCCATTTGTCCAATCTTTCTTTAATTTTTGTGTTTCTAGGTCCTTACTAAGAAAGTTTCAACCTGTGCTAAGGATATAAAGATCCAACTTTAGTTTTCTACAGGTGCTTAACCAATTCTGCCAGCACCATTTGTTGGAGAGGCTTTCTTCCATGCTATCTTTTGGCTCCCTTATCAAAGATAAGGTGGCTATAGGTTAATTTCTGGGTCATCAATTCTATTACATTTTGGTCCTCAGGCCTGTTCTTGTGTCAGTATCATGCTGTTTTTATTATTATAGCTCTGTAATAGAGTTTGAAGTTTGGTATTGATATTTCTCCAGAGTTGTTCTTTCTGCTAAGAATTGCTTTTGCTGTATGGGGTCTTTCATTGTTTTATTAAGAATTTTAAGATTGCTTTCTCTATTTTGTCAAAGAATGAGATTGGGATATTGATGGATATTGCACTGAAATTCTAGATTGCCTTTAGCAGGTTGCCATTTTCATGATGTTAATTATTCCAATCCAGGAGCATGGGAGGTTTTACCATTTCCTTAGTTTTGCTTTAATTTCCTTCTTCAGGTTTTGTAAGTTTTCATCATAGAGGTCCTTTACTCCTTAGTTAAATTAATTCCTAAATATTTTTGAGGCTATTACAAAAAAATCCTGAATTTTTAAGCACATGAAGATGGGTGTCAGAAAAGCATTCATTAACTATTACTAATTCAAACTCAGAAATTCATATGTATAAGAACAGATTTTACAGTTTATTTACTTATAGTTTCCTCATCATTTATGAATAACTGCAGTTGAAATAATGCAACTTTTAGGCTTACTAACACACACAGAAACAAATTACAGAATCATATTTCTACATTATTAACCAAGGCTAGATTTGACATAATACCAGTATAGAAAATTATTCCATATATAAAGTGAATTTATATTTCCATGGGAAGTCACGTTTCCATTTCCTAACAATGAGGTTCTTGTTTAGTAATTATACTAATTAAATCAGTATTCCTAAGTTGAAATTTTAATTTTCCCAAATTACACACAACCTAATAAAGCATTTTTAAGGTTAAAAAATCCCTTATAAGAGTACTGTCAAATGTGAATAATTCTACAAATTTACCTAGTTTTCATTGCCTCTTTGTTCTCCCACTCAGTGACTTACTTGTATTAACTAAGTTAAAAGGGAAGCTGAGTGGGAGCTGTGCCAGGTTTTGTTGGAACCTGTTATAGCCATTTTTCTTCTTACCCCTAGTTAGCATATGGTTTTAGAAGGTACAGCAATGTCACATAAGGGAACTTCAAACTGCAGTACATGATTTGAACCAACTGCAACACAGAACCCAGATACTATATCAATGAGAAACAAAAAGATAAATTTTACATACTTAGGATTTATATTGGATTTCTCAATCCAACTATTTGAAGAGTTTGTCTTCTTTCGTCCCCTTCCAAATCAATAAGGTAGACAATCAAATGCATCAGTAAAGGCATGACTCTTGTCCTAGATAAATGAATAAGTATCTTTTCAACACATATATAGCTTCAGATCTCCAATACCTCTGTGCATTTTCAAGTGTTTACAATCTCTGATTTGCTATCTCAGTACCCCAGCTACATGAATACACCCCTTATAAATAGCCAGTTGTCTGTACTAGTTAATAAAAGGGAGTGGAGAGCCAGAAAACAAGCACGATAGAAGAAGCAGTACATATTAAGGTGACTATGTTTGCTTATCTGCTCAAAAAATAAATAAGTAAATAAATTAGAAAAAAATTAGTGTCCACCTGGTGCCACCCTCACCTCTATTTTGACTTATAAAGAACCGTGTTGTTGTGACAATCAGGAAGAAGAGCCCATGTTTCTCTCTGATCTCCAACCCAGGCCTCTGGCTCCATTACCTCCTGCTTGTAATAACACAGTTGACAGTTTCAGAGGGAAGGGAGATGGATTAGCCTGCCAAACAATGGTAGACTGGGCAGAAAAATGAATTTTTGTGTGTAATGCCAAGTAGTTGCTTTTCAGTAATAATAGTTAGTAAGGCTCTGCGGTACTTTGTGGCAAACAAATTGACTGGTGTTTCTGCATTGCTTCGATTTATTTTGCTTGGTGAAGGTCTCAGTTTTCAGAGGAGGAAATCTATGACAGCATTGAGGATGATTCTCGTGAATTCTTATTCTCCTCTTTTTTGTGTTGACCCGCAATATCTTTCATGTTCTTTGTTTGATACTGGTAATGTAGAGGCCAAGGATAAGCACCCAAAACCTAGTGTAGCCTACAAAACTTACAACCATAAAACTCAATACATAACTTACAAAAAGAAAATCGAGGGAAGGAGTCCAGATGGGAGGGGTGGGGAAGAGTTTTGAAAGGACTGACATGGATCAAGATCACTTATATTTATGAACTGCTCTGTTGGATAGTAGTGCCTTGGTACAACTATTTAAAGACACATTTTAGAAAAGACAAAAAAAACATTGTTTTCAATGGTTAATGAATTTTCCAATGATGTTAATCTTCAGTATAAAAATTTCCTAACATTGGCTCTTAGGGAGAAATAAACTTGACCATTACTTAGTATATGCCTTAACAAGAGATTTATAGATTTTTGTTTTAACTGAGAAGCATCCATACAAGCTTTTAACATTCTTAACAGCTTCTGCATTGTGGGTATACTGTTCAGAACTCTCTTAAAGAGAACCTGTTGCAAGGGGTGGAATGGACTGAGGGCCTCCAGCATCCTCATCTTTGGATCCACTGAAACATTCATGCCTAAGAACTCCTCTCCCATGGGCTGCTCCCAGGCAAAGAATAAACACAGTTGAATTCTGGAGCCAGAACTTTTCTAATCAGCACAGAATTCTGCTAACAGGCATTCTTTTTGTGTTCCACTGGTCATAAATTTTCTGGAAGTAAAGCAGCTCTTTCCCCTCTGTTCTCTTTGCTTTCACAGGTGTCAATGCCACGCTGTCGTCTCTGAAGGTTCTCAAGAACCTACTTCCTCCTCCTCCTCCTTCCTCACCTGACTTCCAAAACTTCACTAATGTTTTCTCAATAAATACATAAACCTAATGGAGGTGTCTTCTCAGAGACAAACTGAAATTTGCAAGAATTAGTAGTCTTATGGTCAGCTTTATCTAAATTACCACTTATTTCAGTCTTTTAAATCTGTTGAGCTTGAATTTTCTGTTACATTATTCTGACGGGCATATTTGAAATTATTTTTTGATTCTTAAGTTAGAATTTCATCTCTGAGCAAAGTAATTTTTGGGATAGTAATCAATCAAATGTTATAAAAAGGAATAGAAGGTTCTGTTATGTAGACCTCTTCCTTCCACTTACTTTGGTATTTGTTCTTAATTCCCTGTTGGCACTTTTGCTTAAGCTTACAATTCGTTAAGGTCTTTAACTGAATCCTCTCTAAGATTTAGAAGGATATAATTTTTGGTAATTCAGTCCTTGCTGTTAAGGATATAGGATAATAGAGAAACAATGAGACTATAATGTCCTCCTCCAGCCTTTTAGAACTACTGACCAGACAAATTGGTAAGCATATGCTTGATCTTGTTCTTCATGCAATGAAAAACAAATATCCTTCACAATCTCTACCTATAAAACTTTTAATCCTTGAATATTCTTAGCAAAATGTATTATTTAGGGCTATTTCTTTTGTATCTTCTATCTATTCTTTGGAAATAAGCTGTAGAAATATGTTATTTGAAGGGGAGGTACCCCTTTCCCAACTCAGTAAACTTCACATTTATGCATAATCAGCTCCAGACAAGCCATGGCCTACCTTTACTGTACATTCAATTTCTTATTTCTGGAACATTATGTAAATGGAATGACACTGTATGTACTCTTACATCTTGCTTCAGGGCTTCATGTAGTACTTTTGTGATTCATCCAGAATGTATCATGTATCAAGACATTGTTTTTTCAGTTTCTTTTTTTTTATTATTTTTTTATTGTAATTAGTAAAAGGGTTACATGATATTTGCCAGATAGAAGGTGCATTAATTCACATACATTGATACCCTTTCACATGTCTTGGTACCCGTTTCCCTCCCCCCCCACCCCCCACCCGTCTTGGTTTTCCCCCCTTCCCTATCAAATTTCAAATATCCAAATACAAATAAATTCAATATATCAGATAACAAAGTGAGATACTATACCAATATGAGATAACCAAGGGACAGCAAAGGAGATGAGAGACAGCATAGTACATTAAGGACAACAATCATTCATTATATGGCTTTTGTTTCACTATCCTGGAGGTCCTTTCAATTAGCTTCACATTATATGTCCTTATGTATCAAGATTTTGTTCTATTGCAAATCTCTGCTAGTAGAGCCCAAGGTTTCTACTGATTATGACGAATGAGGGAAACCATTGAGCCTAAGTTCCTTTGAGTCTGGCTTACTTCACTTAATATGATTTTTTCTAAGTCTTTCCATTTCCTAACAAATGGGGCGATGTTTTTTCAGTTTCTGAGCAGAATTTCATTCTGTGAATATTCTATTAATTATTGCTTCACCTGATTATGAACATCTGGCTATTATTTTTTTCAAAGCTGTGTTGAACATTGATCTATAAAGCCTCATATGCAATGTGTCTTCATTTATAGGGAATAAATTGCTGGGCTTAGAATAAGTGGCTCTCTTGTTTTGTCAGACAACCAAATATACCAAGTTATTTACTTCCATGGCCAAGATCATTCTAAAATTACTTTTCTGGCAGTTAGAATACTCCCTCTAAATATAATTCTGGAGAAGTTTTCTTTTGCACAATAAGTCTTCTGAAGAGTCATACAGCTATAAGTGTTATTTATTATTCCATTGTACTTTAATGATATTTTGTTAGATATAATTTCTAAATTCTGAATGCTTTCCTGAACATTTTTAAATTATTACACTATGGCACATTATGATCATTATTGAAAAGGCAGGCAGCAATTTAGTTTTTTTGTAGTTAAATATGTATTTTTTCATATATTTTATTGTAATTAATAGAAGGGTTATATGATATTTGCCAGATAGATGGTGCATTAATTCACATACATTGATACCCTTTCACATGTCTTGGTCCCCATTTCCCTCTCCTACCCCTCTTCTTGTTTTCCTTCCTTCCCTATCCAATTTCAAATAAACAAATACAAATATATCCGATATATCAGGTAACAAAGTGAGATGCTGTAACAATATGAGATAACCAAGGGACAGCAAAAGAGATGAGAGATAAAATAGTACCTTAAGAACAACAATCATTCATTATATGGCTTATGTTTCTATATCCTAGAGATCCTTTCATGTAGCGTCCTACCATATGGCCTTGCAAATCTCTGCTAGGAGACCCCAAGATTTCTACTGATTATGACAAATGAGGGAAACCATTGAGCCTATGTTCCTTTAAGTCTGGCTTACTTCACTTAATGTGTTTTTTTTCTAAGTCTTTCCATTTCCTTACAAATGGGGCGATGTCATTCTTTCTGACAGCAGCATAGAATTCCATTGTGTATAAATACCACATCTTGTTGATCCACTCATCAACTGAGGGACATCTGGGTTGGTTCCATATCTTTGCTATGGTAAAAAGTGCTGCTATGAACATCATTGTGCTAGTGGATTTAGTATGTCCTTGTTTCTGGACAATTGGGTAAATGCCAAGTAGTAGAATTGCTGGGTCAGAGGGGAGCTTTATGTTTAGTCTTTTGAGGAACTGCCATACTGCTTTCCATAGTGGTTGGATGAGTCTGCACTCCCACCAACAGTGTAGTAGTGATTCCTCCTGGCCACATCCCCTCCAGCATCTGTTGTTATTAGATTTCTTGATCCTGGCCATTCTAACTGGAGTGAGGTAGAATTTTAGAGTTGTTTTGATTTGCATTTCTTTTATGGCTGGAGATGTGGAGCATTTCTTCATGTGTCTATAGGCCATTCTTATTTCTTCTTCAGAGAAGACTCTCTTTAAGTCTTTGGCCCATCTTTAATGGGATGGTTGTTTCTTTGGAGATTACTTTTGGAGTGGTTCAATTTTTTGAGCTTATTGTATGGTTAGTGAAGATCATCTCCCCTCTGTAGGCTTTCTAGTTAGTTTGCTAGCTATGTCCTTTGTCATACAGAAGCTCTGCAGTTTAATGCAGTTCCACTTATCCACACTTTCTTTGATTTGTTGTGTTTCTGGGTCCTTATTAAGAAAGTTTTGACCTGTGCCAAGGAGACCTAGTGTATCTCCTAGTACTTCTTGTAAAGTTTTCTGTGTATTTGCTTTTACCTCAAGGTCTTTGATCTATTTGGAGTTAATCCTGGTGCAGGGTTACATATAAAGATCCACTTTTAGTTGTCTTTTGTGCTTAACCAGTTCTGCCAGCACCACTTGTTGAAGAGGCTGTCTTTCTTCCATTCTATTTTTTTGGCTCCCTTATTAAAGATTAGGTGGCCATAGGTCTGGTGGTTAATATCTGGGTCCTCAGTTCTATTCCATTGGTCTTCAGGCCTGTTCTTATGCCAGAACCAAGCTGTTTTGGTTACTATAGCTCTATAATAGAGTCTAAAGTTTGGTATTGAAATTCCTCCTGCACTGTTCTTTCTGCTAAGAATTGTTTTTGCTATACAGGGTCTTTTGTTATTCCATATGAAATTTTGGATTGCCTCTTCTATTTCTTTAAAGAATGACATTGGGATATTGATGGGTGTTGAGTTGAATTTGTAGATAGCCCTCCAAGAACATTTTTTTCCTAATTTTTTTCTGCTCTCTCTCCTTTATATCTTTGTAGTGAAGACCACAGAACAAACCAGAATGTTCATACTTGTAAAATGTCCACAATCCCTCAAGTGAGCTACACCTCCAAGATAATTCCTATCAAAATTCCAATAGTATTTTTCCATAAATAGGAAACAATGACCCCATAATTTTTTGCAACCGCAAAAGGCCATGAATGTCAGAAGAAAAGGATCTGGAACAAGCACAGAAATCTCATTCTCTTATTTCCAAGTATATTGTATTGAGAAAGTCATCAAAACAGTAGCTGTGCATGGTAATGTGTCCAGCTAGTCAGAGGCAGAAAGGCTAAGTTTGAGAGTAGACTAAATAAATATAAGGACCTGTATCAAATGAACGAAATGTCTAAGGGTATGACAATAGATAGAGGACTTGCCCAGCATATACATTGCATAGGGTTCCATTTTAGACAACACACACATACACACACACACACACACACACACACACACACACACACACATACACGCACACACAGTATACACACAAAAATACTAACTATAATCTAAACAATATATACTGCTGTGGGGGTACTTCTTAGACATCTAAGAGGGGCATAAGATGGCGGCGGAGCCCACAAATAATCCCGGGAACACAGCTCCGGAGACCACACTCTCGGTGCACATGTAACTTTATTTTACAAAACATGCTTGCAATCAGTAGAAACCTTGGACTCTTCTAGCAGAGATTTGCAATAGAGCAAAACCTTGATACATAAGGCCATATAGTAGACGCTAAATGAAAGGATCTCTAGGATATAGAAACAAAAGTCATATATGAATGGTTGTTGTTCTTAAGGTACTATGTTATCTCTCATCTCTTTTGCTGTCCCTTGGTTATCTCATATTGTTACAGTATCTCACTTTGTTACCTGATATATCATATATATTTGTATTTGTTTATTTGAAATTGGATAGGGAAGGGGGGAAAACAAGATGAGGGGTGGGGATGGGGGGGAGGGAAATGGGGACCAAGACATGTGAAAGGGTATCAATGTATGTGAATTAATGCACTTTCTATCTGACAAATATCATATAACCCTTCTATTAATTACAATAAAAAATATATGAAAAAAACAAAAAAAAACATGCTCGCTAAATACAGATCAAGTGGTCACAGCCATGTCATCAAATAGGGATGACCATCAGCCAATGGTGTCCTGAGACATGCCCCACTTGCTTCAGGTGGGTGGGGCCAGGTGCCCTCTAGCCCCTGACTGCTTGGGTCACTGAGTGTGTAGTGCTGAAGCCCAGATAGCAAGCAGCAGCCTACCCCCACCTACTGCCATTAAGAAAAAGATATATAGACCAGTGAGACAAAATAAATATACTAAATACAAACCTATGTTTATGATCAATTAAACTTTGATGAAGGTGTCATATTGTACAATAGAATAAGATCTCTTTAATAGACAGTAATAGGAAAAACTGGTTATTCATATGCAAAAACAAGAAAGTGGAAACTTGTCTTATAACACTTATAAAAATAATGCATTAAATTCATTTGTCAAGTTTGAACCCATAAACTTTTAGAAGAAAATATGGAGGTCTGCTTGACATCAGCATTGATAATGATGTTTCAGCCTGTGATACCAAAAGCACAGAAAACAAAAGCAAAAATTATCAAGTAGAACTTAATCAAACTATTACTGCACAGCAAAGGAAATAATCAATAAAGTGAAAGGCAATGTAAAATGAAAGGAAATATTCACTTACCATGGACATAATTAGAGGTTAATGACACAATACCTAAGCATTCAATAGAAAAAGAAAGAACGAAATGCAAATCCTATTTCAAAACTAGACAAGAAAGCTAAATATACCTTTCCCCAAAAAAGTATACAAAATGACCAGCGGTATGTGAAAAGGTGCTCAGCACAAATATATAAATATATCTCAAATGTATACATCAAAGCCACATGAGATTCTACACCCCCTCTTACTGGAATGGCTATTTTGAAAAAAACAAGTAGTGGGAATGATGTAGAAGAAAGGAAACCCCACTACACTGTTACAAGAAATGTAACTTGTACAGCTGCTTCATAAAATAGTATAGATATTTTTAAAACAGTTGAAAACAAAAGTACTATGAGATATAGTTGTTCTCTTTCTGGGCTTCGGTTCAAAAGAGATAAAAAGTAACACCTCAAAGAGGTATCTTAATACCTGTTTTCACTGCCATTCTATTTTGAAAGTAATGAAAGAATAGGAACACCCACAGTGTCCATCCACAGGTGGGTAAAGAAATTGTAGGAGTTATACATGATGTATACACATTTATATATACATACATACATACATACAGGCCCAGAGAAATGAAGGAAGTCCTCTCATTATACTAAATGAAATAAAAACAAATAAAGACATCTCACTTATATGTGAAACCTGAGATGTTGAATTCATACACTAGAAATAACATAAAGGAATAGACAAGAATGGGCAGTGATTAATGGGCTGAGTTTGTCTTTTATAAAATGGAAGTCTTTATGGGTAAAATTTGTGAACCAAAAACCAGAAACACAATTTGAAACAAATATTACTACTTTCCCTTATACTAGCTTAAAGTAATGGAACTGGCAATTTTCTCCCATTTCCATAAGCTAGACTGCAGTACTTATGATAAGCTAGCCTTCATTTGTGATTTTTTTATGTTTATTTTGTATTGTAATTAATAAAAGGGTTACATGATATTTGCCAGATAGAAGGTGTATTAATTCACATACATTGATACCCTTTCACATGTCTTGGTACCCATTACCCTCCCCCCACCCCCCCACTTTGTTTTCCCCCCTTCCCTATCAAGTTTCAAATACCAAATACAAATAAATTCAATATATCAGATAACAAAGTGAGATACTATAACAATATGAGATACCCAAGGGACAAAAAAAAATTATATCCAGGAAAATTCCAGAAATGACATTGGGGGAGGGGAGCATCATAATTTACTAAACTGTATTGTCACAAACTACTATGTTCCCAGAAAAAAAGAAACTAATTTTTTTTTGCCAGTCCTGGGCTTGAGCTCAGGGCCTGAGCACTGTCCTTGGACTTTCTCAAGGCTAGAGCTCTACCACTTGACCCTCAACACCACTTCCGGCTTTTTTCTATGTATGTGGTACCAAGGAATCGAACCCGGTCTTCGTGCATGCTAGGCAAGCACTTTAACCACTAGGCCAAACTCCCGGCCCCAATAAACTAATTTTTCTAAGAGCTATTTAGTATTTGGACATAAAATTATTAGTTATTATAACAGAAGGAGATATTGGAAGTCATCCAGTTTAAGTTTCTCTGATGAAATAGGTCCAGAAGATCCAAATATAGTAAGGACTAGCAACTTTGCTGTGTACTGGAGCATAGTCAGCTAACTCCAGGCCTGTGTGCTTATCTCTAAACTACACATCTTCTGCAGGAAGTGACTCATCATCTAATCTGTAGAACCCATCACAAAGGAACCTGGCATATTCATTTCTTACCGAATGTGTGTTCCCAGTAAAGTTAGCATCAGCATCACTTTCACAAGATGAAAAAGACATTGCTTCAATGGCACATTCATTGGCCAGCAAACTGTCAGCATTTTCAAATGTCCAAATGTACTTTGATCAAGTGTACTTGATCCATCGCTAGCGTTTATAGGTTCTCATGGGAAGCAGGTCTGCCCTCAAAGGGCAGTTGAAAAATTCTAGAGACATAATTCATTGCTTCATCCATAGGGCAACTACCAATGATACTAACTCTGTTATCCCAACCACAATGGGAGGTAGAGTTGGAAGGCCTGTGATTCAAGCCTAGATTTATGTTTCCGTCCAAGACAGACACTTTCAACTTATGAATGATTGGTTAATTCCTGACACCAGAGATGGTTAATAAGCATGAGTTTGGGCAAGGCCCAGATAAGGCACCTGTCTGACAAAACAAAAAAGCAATAGCAACAAAAATGCTGTAATCTACCAAATCAAATACATCTCATATCAGTTTATCTAAACTGGTTGAGGATAGCAGTTACAATGCTTTGCAAGCAAGGTTTTATTCTTCATAAAGATCCTAAAGCAAAAATATTTTCAAAAGGAATCTCTAAAGCAGTTCAAGCTCCTGCATGCATGTGATGTACTCTGTGTGACCTTTTCCAAGTTCTGATTGTGGGAGGAATTTACCTGAACTTAGCAGAGAGGAGCTTTGGCAGCCCAAACCCAATAACAAGACCATTCGGTCCTAATAGAAGACACTATGCCTTTCTGTCCTACTCCATCTCAGGCCTACAGAGAAGCATCAGAACTCATTGCTACAGAGTCTAAGATTCAAATGTTACATTTCTTCCAATTTGGGAGGGGAAAAAGGAAATATCCAGCAGGAACCATAGAATGAGAAATAAAAGTCTACATCTCGCCCTGAGAACCACTCCCTTCTTTTTGTCACTTCACTATAGTGCCAGATAAGTCCTTCTTCTTTCATAGGGACAAAAGCACAAAAAAGAATAGCCCCAGAAACAGCAAGGCAAATGATGAACTAATATACCAATAATACTCACTAGACACCATATTGGAAATGAACTTTACAACTTGGTGGGGGAGAGGAATGGAAAGGGAAAGTGGGAGAAAATGACAGAGGAGGCAATAGTGGTCAAAAAGGAATGTGCTCCTTACCTTACTTATGTAATTATAATTCTCTGTTCAGCACCTTTACAATATATAATTGAGGTTTGTCTTTGTGATTGCTGGTTTTAATGTACTATGTGAAGTTATTTCTTTTCTCTTTTTTTCTGCTTATGGTTAATCACATGTGGTTACTGTATCTGAATTTGTTACCTGGTACATTGTACATAAGTTTGTTTATTTATTTGAAATAGGGAAGGGAATGGGGGGAAAGCAAGATGATTGGGAGGGCGTGGGGGAGGGAAATGGGGACAAAAAGGAAGGAGTATCAGGGTTAGAAGGTAATGTACCCATTACCTGATGAATGTAACTGTAACCTCTCTGTACATTATCTGGACAATTAAGAAAAATAGTCATATCAAAATCTCATGTCATAAGCCTTGTCTGAAATAAGTCTATCAATCTATTTAAGTTACTATAAGGAAACACTCATTTTAGACCATCATGTATGCTGTAAATTAAGAGAAAGCCTTGATTTCTACCTTCCTCTCTCTGATCTTCTTTGATGGTTCCTCATAGTCAGAAAGTTGGCACAAATATGAGCTTTTTGTAAACAGAGGTAGCATGGTAAAAGCTGGAGTCCATAGCTGGAATGAGAAGATATCCACTATATTTACTTCCATTTGAAGTCTCTGATCCTTATCATAATGAGTTCACCAGTCAAAGTTGTGGTCTTGGAACTCTCACAATCTGGGCCTGAAACCTAGTTCTCTCACTAACCATTAATCATCCTAACCAAATTACTTCTCCAAAAGAGAAGAAGAGAGAGAGAGAGAGAGAGAGAGAGAGAGAGAGAGAGAGAGAGAGAGAGAGAGAGAGAGAGAGAGAGAGAGAGAGATATGAGGGAAGGAAGAAAGGAAGGAAGGAAGGAAGGAAGGAAGGAAGGAAGGAAGGAAGGAAGGAAGGAAGGAAGGAAGGAAGGAAAAATTAACAGCTAATTTTTACTATGCCTATTATTTATGAGTCACTATACTGAAATTTTTAGAGATTTAGATTTAGTTATTAACCATTCTTTTTTACTTTCTTTTCCTTTTTATTTATTGGTGGATAGATACAGTAATTATAGACAGTAAGAGACTGACCCACAACTAAGTTTGCTTACAATCATTTAGGAAAAAAAGATCATGTTCCAGACTGAATTCATTCCTAAGTCCCAATGCAGTGTGTACAGTGTACATGTACCCTCAAAAGTGCTCACAAAACCATGGGGTTGCAAAGCTATGACTGAACTAAAAGGCTGAGGACCAGACACTCTGGCTCTTCCACCCACACTGAACATTGGGGTCTGTGCCCCCCTAGAGAATGCACTTCTGCCCCGGCTTTCAAGTAATCAGGAGAGAGACATCCAACCAAAATGTAGTGGATGTGGCTCATAAATCACATCCAAGGCTACTCTCTGGTAGATATGCAATGGTGAGGGTGGATTCTTTATAAAGATGCCAAAGGGCCAGAGAAGAGTCCTTCAGCCTACAGTCAATGCCTGCCCCTGCTGGGATGCAAAGAATTCTGCACATCTGGTCCATATCTCATCCACAGATGGTCCATCAAGGTGAGCAGCAGGATCCCATCCTTCCCCCAGCGTCTAGCCATTCAAAGTCAACTGAGCAATCTCTGCTCTGGAGGATCTGCCAGTGCTGCTGTTGCCTTCCGTTTTCCTAGAAGTCTATGCCCGGGTCCACAGAGACACTGAAGGTCATGGTGCAGGCTTGCCCATTCCTCTGCCTCCCCTGGGAGGCCTGACACAAAGTCACTTGACTTGGAAACCTACCGAGCTGTCCTGGATGAGCTGGCTCTACAACTTGGTAAGAAGGAACGCTCCAGTAGGTCGAAACTGCAAGCACAATCTGCAGGACATGCACCCAAAGATTTGGATACAGGGTTACCCCCTCATGACCCAAATTTCTTATCCAGAGGTCCTGATTGACAGGCAGACAGAGGGTTGTGGTTTGGTGATGACTGAAGAGTGACCCTAGTTGATCCTTTCAAAGGAAATTACTGTTATTTCCATTTTACAGATAGGAAAACTTGGCACAGAAAGTTGAGGAAATATGTTCAACCACATACAGCTGGTATAGCAGGCGGGAATTCAAATTTCAGGTAGTAAGCCCTGCAATTCATACCTCTAAACAGTCATGCTGCATATTAGTATTGCAGAAGTATGTATGTCACAGGGTTACTTGGATAATAAATAAATGTATCCAAAATAGTTACTGTTTAATAAAAACCCTCAAGTGATCTTACCTTATAATAATCACGTGTGTGTGTGTGTGTGTGTGTGTGTGTGTGTGTGTGTGTGTGTGTGTATGTGTGTCAGTATTGGATTGAACTCAGGGCTCCTCCACTAGGTTCCTTGCTCATAGCTGGTGCTCTACCACATGGGCAACACTTTTACTTCCAATGTTTTGCTGGTTAACTGGAGATTTAGTCTCATAGATGTCTCCACCCTAGCTTGCTTTGAGAGATAGTCTTCAAAGTCTCCTGAGTAGCTAGAAATGCAGGTATGAACCATCAGGAGAGGAATAATGACATAATTTTATTTCCCCATTATTGGAACAAAATAAAAAGTAGCTGATCCCAAGGCAATAACTCAAGTAGCAAATCTTTTCAAAGTATTTTTTTTTTGCCAGTCCTGGGCTTGAGCTCAGGGCCTGAACACTGTCCTTGGACTTTCTCAAGGCTAGAGCTCTACCACTTGAGCCTCAGCACCACTTCCGGCTTTTTTCTATGTATGTGGTACCAAGGAATCGAACCCGGGTCTTCATGCATGCTAGGCAAGCACTTTAACCACTAGGCCAAACTCCCGGCCCTTTTCAAAGTATTTTTGAAGATCCATTTTTAAAGATCCTAATTCAAGATTTTTTTATTAAAACTCAAAATGTTCTCAGTAGCTTGGAAGTATGATTTAGGCAGTGAGTCATGATTAAAGTTTCTCCAATCATAAGCAAAATTGAGCAAGATACACAAAATTTTATTACAAGCTAGGCTACAACATATGTTCTGAATTATCATACCATGTTAATTTCCTGACTTTGCTCTCTGATCTAATTAGTTGTTTGATCTACTCAACTATTTTGTGTCTAGACAGCATGAAAGTGTCAGTTTTTTAGCCCTGAGTAGAGGAGATATTTGTGAGGACAATAATAATAATCATCCATGGGAAGAAAATAAATAGAAGAGCCAATGGTTCAGCAGTAATATGAGATTGGAAGACAACTTAAGTATATGACAGTTTATTATTAAAGTTCACATTCTTTCCTTCAAAGCTCAATGATTTCTTTTTAGCCTTTTTAGAATCCTATAAGAATTTAAGTTGTTAAATCACTACTATTTCACACATAAGTATGAAACAAATAGATTATACATTAAAATGATCAATTCTGAATGTTCAGTCTTTCATGGCCCTCTAAATGTAATTTACTCTTAGAAAATCTTTCAGAATTGATTCTAAACCAGTTAGCCATTTGTCAGATCATTCTCTGCAATGTCTCATCTTCACTTTCAAGAATCAAACACCAAATATCTTGAAAATCAGGCTGTTAGAAATTGGAGTCCTTGTGAAGTAAGTTTAAAGTTTTAAAGTTTACCTTTTCGTGACTAGAAATACTCCATTAGAATCAATCAAGCACATTCATGTGCTGAACAGCTGTTTCAAACATGAAAAGTTTCATTATACATGTAAATTGATTAATATTTTAATAAATATGTTACCACATTTGCTGCTTGCTTGCAAAAGTGAAAACTCAGTTACTCCACATTATCTGTTATCTGCAAAATTTTATTTCCAAAACTTCAATAGACCAATAGCCATTAGTAACTTTTCTTAATTAGAATAGAATACCACAGCCAGGTGTGGTGGCTCACTCCTGTAATTCTAGCTACTCAGGAGGTTGAGATCTGAGGATCAAGGTTCAAAGCCAGGCCTAAGCACAAAAGGACCTGAGACTATTATCTCCAACTAACCTCTAGAAAACGGGAAGTGGGGTTTATCAAGGGGTAAGACAGATGCCTTGAGCTGAAGGGCTCAGGGACAGTGCTCAGGCCCAGAGTTCAAGCCCCATGACCCACCAAAAAAAAAAAAGCAATAGAATACCAGGCATTTGTATTATAGATCAAGTCACATAGAGTAGCTTGAAATGGGGCAAATGAAACTGATTTCATTAAGTAAAACAATTTTCATGTTTTGCACTGCAATGATGAAAATAATAATTTCAATGCTTTACATTTTGGACTACATTATCTGGGAGGATTTTTTGAGGCCATATAGAAATAAAGTAAACAAAAAAGAAAAACTAAACGTAAATTTCTTCTTGCTGTTTTATTTAGCTTCTCCCTATACCATGATTGCGTTTAAAAATAAGTGTGTGTGTGTGTGTAGTTGTGCATAATAGAATAAACAAGAAAGAGTCTTGAGTCCAATAACTAGATAATAAAGAAAATTTTCAGGAAAAAGAGTAGGAAGAATAATAAAATTAAAGAGTAAAGTTTACTGCTTAGATGTAGACTGTGAATTAAGGGCTGATGCTTTTAACAGATAACAAAAGGGAAAGTTATTAATTATGTGACCTTTTGGTGTTCATCAGTTTTTAAGTAGTTACCCACATATGCACAAATATCCTAACGCTATTTCCATAGGGAAATTCTTCTCATGAGTCTTCATGTAGAAGATTGTTTTGAAATGAAAGTTGTGGCATTCTCAATAACATCCCTGTAGGAAATACCATGAAATGAGACATACAGGGCAACCTGTCAATGTAGACCAATAAAATCCCAATGAAAAGCTAAACAAAAAAGTCCAGTTGAGTAAGAGCCTTTGGGATAAAAGTTACTAGGATAGTGTAGTACAAGAAAGCAACTCTCTGCCTGACAACCGATGAATTCCTTTAATAGAGTTTACAAGATTACGTATCTCTCAAGAAACCCCCACTAAACTAACTATGTAGTAGAAGTAAATTTAAGAACTATTTCTGGTAAGAAAAAATATCAATGATTCAAAGTCTCTCAATATATGTTTCAATATATATTAAATTTATTTTTCTAAAGCCTCCTTAAAGATAATTGATTCTCTTCTTAAGGGTTATGAGAAGAGTTTCCTCAAATATTCCATTCCTTTTTTCCACTATCTGGGTTAGGATACTAAATATCCATGACTAAAATACCTGACATACACCATGGAAGGGAAGAAAATGGTTCATAAGTTTCAATCCATCATGGTAGGAAAATCTTGAGAGAGGAAACAGTTCATATCACATAGCCAGAAAAAAAAGAGAGATACAGACACAAATATTGAAAAAAATGACACACAAAAAAGAATACACTAGCTATAGTAATCTCTCTTTTCTGAACTCTCTTTAGTCTACTTTTATTCCATCTTGGTCTTCAGCATGTACAATGACGCTACCCACATTCCATTCCAATCTTCCCTCTCTAGTAAATCCTCTCTCTACACAACTGCACAGACCCCCAAAAGTACTTTACTAATCTCTAGGAAATTCTAAACTCAGCCAAGCTGACAATCAAAGATCAACCACCATGTTAGGCACTGATGGCTCCTGCCTTTAAAAGCAGTAATTAAGAGGCTGAGATCTGAGGATGGTGACTCAAAGCCAGCTTAGGCAGAAAAGTCTATGAGATTCTTATTTTTTTCAATTAAGCAGTAAAAAGCTGGAAGTGGAAATATGCCTCAAGTGGTAGAGTGCTAGCCTTGAATGAGAAAGATAAGACCCTGAGCTCAAGCCCCAACTGGCACACGCACACACACACACACACACACACACACTCAAACACACACATGAATAGATCAACCATCATAACATCATTCACATTAAGAAATACAAAACAACTTTAAACAGAATTATACAATGACCAATGCAATCTGTCATTTTTTAAGTCCGTCAATTAAAAGTAAAGCAGCCCAACAGACTAAAGCATTCATCTGTGCTGTTCCTACTCCTTCAGCTATTTGGTGTCAAACCTGCCATGTGTCACAGTTCACAAAGCTCCCGGGACATAGAGAAGGGCCCAAACTGTTTCGCAAATCCCTGGAAAGCTACTTTGAATTAACTTGGCATTCAACACGCCATGTACTGTTTGCCCTGCCTGTAATCAATTACAGACAGGAGCCCTACTTGCCAACAGATCCTAACACAGGTCACTGCTGTCTGTGAGATTTTCATTCAGACCTTAGTTCAGATCCTAATTTGACCCAGAACAAACAATTAGGCCTAAACTCCCTGGGCAAGTTTATATTGAGCCAGGGGTACAGTGGCTATTTGCTTAGGTTTTCTGTGTAATCCATGCCCTTTCTCCTCTCATCAAACTCAGGATAACAATTTAACACTTTCCTCTTGGAAAGTGAGCTTTAAGTTTAAAAAAAAAAAACCCTTCATAAAATTTCTACGTTAAAAGAAGGATCTGAAAAGAGCTATAAAGTGAGAGTAGTTCTAAAAGCTGACATGCCCAAGCTTTCGGGCCAGGCAAAAGCTTAGTGATGTATTACTCAGTGTCTTGGAAGGAAACAGAAGACACATCTTGCTGATATTCTGAAGTTAAATTAAAAAGAGCTTGTTTACAGAGGTGAGGCAAAGGTTAATAGAACCAACAAAGAATACTTAAGCTCCCAGCAATGAATTGGCAGGACATTGTTACCAACTTCAAGCCTGAAAGATGCAAGGAGAGGGAAAGGAGGCCAAGTCATGACCAGAGGTGAAATCTTAGAAGGAACAAACCACTCTGAGAGACAGAACACACAGGTCAGCGAAAAGTGGAGGTGTCTAAGTCTACCAGGACCTCCTCTTCACATGGCTTTTACATGGCCTGCAGAACTTCCCATTGGCTGAATCTAAACATTGTTAAGTCCAGAAGAAAGGAAAATGTGAGGAGGATAAAGAATGATCAACATCCTAAACTTGTGAGACAATGACATTTCTGGTGCATCCATGAATTAATGGCTATCATGGAAGTGGCATAGATATATTTCCTGGGGCATCTGAGGCTCACTACAGGCAGGCGTCTGTGAAATACTCTCATAGTTTCATTCTCTCACTTGAAGAAGGATGGAACATCTTAACACTGTCAAATTATGGTTCTTAATTACTTGATCATTATGCCTCATTTCCAAAGGCAAGATTTTAATTTTTCTCCCAAAATGATAAAACAGTTTAAGAAGATATTAGAAGTATAGGGATTTCTGAAATATGTTCCTTGTCAATCAGGAAAGAGTAAAACATATTTAATGATGATCTGTATGTAGCTCTCTTCATTATGGACTTAGTTTTAATCCTTTATAATCAGCAATGCACAGATAATTCCATGTAATTATCAGAGAGGGAGGGAGGAATGAAAAATAAAAGAAAGCAAATCTGCACAGGAGTTATCCAAAACACTCTTCACCTATATGCCACTGTTTTCACAACTGACATGTAATTTGCCCATATTCAAGATAGCAATCTAAACTAATTTAAACGTAACCTAAACCACTGGACTAGAAACAAAAACTGGGCTTCTAAATTTAAAAAGTAAAACTTGGGAGAGTTCCAGCGGAGAGCACAGAGGTAACAGACTGTGGCCTGCTTCCCTGGAGCCCCAGGCCAGAGGCTGAGCGGAGGGTGTGTGTGTGAGGTCCAAATGCAGCCTTTGTCCTTTGTCCCATAGCCCCAGGGGCACTTGCAGATCCCCGCGCCCCCCCCCCCCCATCTCGACGATGACTTGGTGGAGGTGGTGGCCTCTTGGAGCCTGGGCTCCACCTTGCCAGGTCCAGACACAGGCCTCGCCTGGCTGCCAAGGACGAGAGAACCAGAGCGGCACTTTGTCCGCGTTTGTTTTGTGGATGGAGGGCATGGAACAGAAGAGAAGGAAGAAGAGGCTATGGACGAATACGTTTTCCAATGACAGTCATTGATCTGTGTGCATCTCATTCCCCTCGCTGTATATAGAGTTGACTGTGCTTAAGTATCTTTGATGTTCTGAAGTGCCTGATGTATTTTTAAAGTAGGAGTAGGGAAATAACACATTGTGTAAACATCTGTCTTATAAGCCTTGTGAACTGCATGAGGTGGGGGGAGGGGTGACAGTCCAACGCTTGAGTTGTAGGCATGGTGCTTGTGCCCTGGTTCCCAGGAGAAAGAAATGTAAAGAGGGCCACACCAGTGCTTACAGTGAAGAGTAACATTGTGTCCCATTTTGCTCTACTTTCTTGTGTATATAGTGTATAAAGGACAAAGAGGTCCTAAAGTACATCTAGGCTTTCTAGATGTTAAAGAGGTTGCCAGTGTATGACAAAAATAGTAGACTTTGTATGTTTTGTGTTAAAATCACTAAAAAAGGTCTTCTGAAAATTTGAGCATTCTAGCATACTGGGTAGGTGGACAAAGGTTATAGAATGCTCATATTTTGAAGACACTTTTCAGATTATAATTCATTACATACGTGCAGTCAGTGAAGACTGCTCTGTATATAGTGGATGAACTGAGTCCTTACTTGAAAACATCTAGTCTGTCTAGATGTTTAGAAGTGCCCAACGTATGTTAAATGTAGAGATAGTAAAATAATCACTTTTTCGATATCTTTTTGCTACCATTCACATGAAATACTTGTCTTTAAGGAAGGGAATGGGGAAACCACCACTGCGAGCAGAATGGCATGTACTGCCTGTACTCATTCATTGGTTTGGAGGAGGTGGAAGGGAGCAATTGTGAAAAGTCATATGCTAGTGTGCTCATACCTGGACATCCTCAGGTGCCATTTTTCTATATTGTGCATTTTGTTTTGCTGTGTATATAGTGTATATATAATGGACAAATAAAGTCCAAATTTTGCAGCAAAAAAAAGTCAAACTTGGAAGAATGTTTCCTCCAACATCCCCACAGATAGCATATTGTTAGTGAAGTTTCTGCCTGCAGTGGCAGTGTTGGAATTCTAGCCTACATTTGCCCACTACTCTACCCACTAGAGAGGGAAACTCAGGTTAGCCACAATCATTTCAAAGCATTAATGCCTCAGAATTCACCCAGTAACCTTGGCATTCTTGGATTGAAAATTGGACTGGAAACCAATGTGCACCTCCTTGGCAGAGATGGCTTATTAAAAGAGTATTCCCTTTGGATCTGTGTAAAGACTCCTAGCCTTGGAAAGTGCTGGTGGATATGGCTACTGGAAATAAAACCCAACTGTATGGGTGTGGGTGGCTGTGGAACAGGCAAAGCCATGTCATATGACATCCTCGACATGGTTTCCAAATCACTCAAAAGGCACTCAAATCTTCCCCCACTCAATTGGAAGACCCATGCCAGTCCTTTGGTTTCCGTCCTTTTTCTAGCATTGCTGCAATAAATGGGTAGTTAGTGTTGTATCCCAATCAGTAAGAAAGCAAAGATGCCACAATTAATAAGCCAAATTATAGGAGTCTTTATTGCCACCTCCACAGGGGTGTAGATTTACCAACTGTGAGTCAGCTGAGAGTTAGTCTTTTAAAGACAAAAGAAATCCCTTTTGGAAAGCAATGTATAGGGCTTGGCTTTGCACAGCATATACAGAAGCATAACTGAGCATTATCAGTAAATTTAGACTTACTTCCTAAAACAATGGATAGCTGAAATATTTTTGGAAGATTTTTTTTTGCAAAACTTGCTGAGCAAACAGATTTTTTTGTATTTTTTGTTGTTGTTTTGTTTTGTTTTTCAAAACCTGCTTGAGGAAACAACTGGGATCAGAGGCCTTTTCCTTGGGGACAAATGGTGTTACTTCTTTCAGGCTTAGGCTTAAAGACATAACCAACTTTGTTGATGGATCAAAACTGACCTGGCCATCTAGATCTCAAAAAGGGAAGAGACTCAGACTGACTGCCACCTCTGCCATTTGTTTTATGAGGAAAAATCATGCCACTGAAGTTCTTGCCTCTCACCATCTGTCAAGCTCCTATGCCATCTGTAGTCTAAGCCAACAGATTGGTTGAAGGGTTTACCTAACCCAGTAGCCACACTTCAGTCTCTCTTCACAGAAATCCTCTCAGGCTCCTGACCTTCAGAGCAGCAACATCTATCTGAGTTCAACTTCTACCTCCCAAGAGTCCCACAACCCTTTTTCCTAATTCCTGGACTAGGAAACCTAGATTAAATAAGTTTTTCCTTTTCCACACCATGAAGCCAAATTTATTTCTTCTTTTTCCTTTTAGAGAAATTAGATCTAATTGTTCTGTTTACCTTTAAAAAAAAAATCACACAAGAGCTAGGCACAGAGGCTCCCGCCTGTAATCCTAGCTACACAGGAGGCTGAGATCTGAGGATCACAGTCAAAGCCAGCTCTGGCACTAAAGACCGTGAGACTCTTATCTCCAATAACCACTAGAAGTGGTGCTGTGGCTCATGGCATAGAGTGGGGCCTTGAGCTGAAGAACTCAGGGACAATGCCCAGGCCCAGGGGTAGGGTGGTAGCCTTGAGGTGACAAGCTCAGGGACAGTGCCCAGGCCCAGATTTCAAATGTCATGACCGACCAAAAAAAAAAATCACACAGACTTTTAAGGGCCTTTTCTTTTTCAGAATCTCACACCAATCTGCTGATGTGAATAAAATGGGAGACCCTTTGTGGGTATGAAAGAATCAGATATGAGGAGTCCCAAAGTAGTAATGCACCAGTGAGAGAGGAGAAATCAATTTTCTTCCCAAACAGCTTGCTGCAAGGGAAAACAGAGGGCATAATAATTTCTCAGAAGGTGACCCTGCAACACTAAATTCATACTAAATCTACTTGTTCACTATTAACTTGAATCTACTCATTGGCTTCTAATTGTTTTGAGCAGGTTGAGGTAGACTAGTGAGAAAACAGATATTGAGTTGTCCGTGTGAAGTTCACAGTCTGATCATCCTCAACAACAAATAACAAATTACCACAATGCAAAATCACTGGGTTCATCCTTGGAAAACAGAAAGAGTATCAAATAGTAGCACTGTGTATAAAGAACATTTAAAACTTGCTAGGATAGTATAACTACATAAAATTATTTAGTATTATGCCTTATGCTAAAATGTTGAAGTACAAATGGAGATTGCATACACAATACAAAGTCTGATGGAATGGGTCTGAGGAAATCAGAAATAATTTCAGGAGGGTGGGGCAGTAGAGTCAGAACCTAAGTAAGGTGGAAGGCATTAGCAAATAAAAGTGAAAGAAGAAATTTCCAACTTATCAGAGAAAATGCCTGCTAATTGAGGGAACATTTAAAGAAAAAAAAGCCATTAATGTAGCCATTCAGATAGAAACTATCATTGCACTACTCGTAGACATCTTGGCTGTGTTTTTTCATCTATCAGGCATCTCAGTTTCTAGAAAAGTAACTTTCTGCTTGTTCACTCCTCTAGCTTCCTTCAGTCAGATAAAGAGTGACATAAAGAACCTTCCCTTTCTTAACAGACACTTCGCATAATTCCAATGGAATTGGCAATTATGTAATTAAGCAATAAACATTAAAAGTCTAACACTAGAAAAGCCATCTGGCCTGATTATATGTACTTCTAGGAATTTATCTGAGAAGTCATCAGAACATTTCACAAAATACAAGGAATGTTTACTGTAATATTTGAAACAGGAAAATAAATTTAAGGCAACTTAAATATCCGAAGTTGTGGAAAGAGCTAAATAAATTACATGTGTATAAAACAATATCTAGCTACCTGAAAAGCTAAGAATGAAAAAAATTATTTGAGTCTATCCTAGGCAGAAAAGTTTATGAGATCCCTTCTCAACTACATATGTAGTTGAACATATGTAGTATATTCCTATTATCACAACCTATATGGAAGGCAAAATTAGAAGGATTATGGCACCTGTCACTCAAGGCAGGAAAGTTTTCAAGACTATCTTCACAGAGGGGAAGCTGGACTTAGGGAGGGAGTGGTGTCTGTGATTCCAGCAACAACAGGAAGTCTAAAAGTAGGCTCAGGCTGATGCTGGAGTGGGAAGCATCTTGTTCCCAAATTAACCAGTGAAAAAGGAGGCTGAGAGCATGGGTCAGTGGTACAAACAAATACAGCAAGTGCTTGTCTAGAGTCAAACCCTCAGTAACACCAAAAAAATTTAAAAAAAAAGAAATATCCTGGCTGGGGGCTTGATTCAAGTGATAACACATTTGCCTAGCACAAGGCTTGGGGCTCAATCTTCAGAACTTCAAAATAAGAGGGAGGGGAAGGAGAGAGAAAGGGAGAGAGGGAGAAAAAGAGAGGGAATGATCCTCAAACTTTTTAAGACTATAAGAAAATTCTCTCTGGTGAAAAAAAATCATGCTACAAAACTATGAACTTATGGCATCATCTAAATAATATTGCAATATAATATAGTCATACAGAAAATGAAATTTCAAAGGTTGAGATGTATTGCTTGTTAATAGGAACATACAAATTAAATATATTCCTTCCTAAAGCTTTTGTGTATTTCAGTTCCTTCAAAGAAATTTCTACTCTGAAAGAGGTCAAATTGTTTGTGCTTTGAATCAGCTGGAAAACACCATTAAACACTGAGTGTTTTTTGTAATCAGCTTTGCATTTATAGGTACTAACCCCTTTCAATTGCCCTTGTGTTTTATCATCCATTTGTCTAAATGGCCTGAAAGGTGAGCTCTATGCCCTCACTGACAAAAAGAAAAGCTGACTTTCACCAGCAATACCATTTTTCTTTCATATCCTTCTGTCTTACTCAGCCACTAACCACCACACATCCATTTCAACTTAATATACTCATTTTTAAGTCCTAGATTCTCTCCTCACCACTAAATGCAGTGATTGCTTTTACATTCAGGAGCCTCCATCTATTGCTGAAGCCAAAAATCAGATGAGTATTGACTCCCTTACTCTCCCATTCCACTGTAATTTTGGTCAATCCTATATAAGGTCCAACACAGAAAGCAGCTGGGATGGGAAAAGGACACTTTCCAATTCCATGTGGAGATGGGCATAGGTGGAGAAAGCATCACTCTTTCACTTAGCAATACCAACAAAAATAAGGCAAACTGTGAAATGGATGGCATTTCCTGTTTCTAGAGCTGAAGTCACTGGCCAGAAAAATGGCTGAAAATCTGGAGAAACAGATTCCTAAGAGAAGGGACAGACTGTAAAGATGTTTTCACTTAGAGTATCTGTAGGAAGTTACCCATAGGAGGTCAGCTAAAATAGTTAATAAACTACTAGAGACAGAGGGTGACGTGACAAGTTTGTAGAACTCACAGATACAAAAATAGGGATTTTGCACCATATTGCTGGCTGCTGGGACTTTAACCTCTGACTCTGCTACTCATAGCCTGGCTTCTGATTACTTTCTTTGAAATCCAGATGTTATCCTCCATGAGCCTTGTACCTCATATACTCTGCATGCCTGCAAAACCAACATCTCATGAAGGATGCCAAGGTGGACTGCCAATATAAGCAGTATCTGATCCCTCTCGGACCACATCTAGAGCTGTCTTTGTATTCCTGGGTGGTGAGCTCAGTAAGACATCCTAGAGTGAAATTTATAGGCCGGCCCCGTGAGAGCTAGATACCCAAAGGAAATTTCGAATGAGTTTACATTATTACATCCTAGAACTTGTGATGGGAAGGGCCAACCAAGTTCTCAAGAAATCCTTAAGACATCTTTCCTATTGTTCTGATATAAAGTATTTGGCATCTTTGAAAGGTAGCTGATCTCTTCAGCAACCATACCTTCCAAGGCTACAACTTTAGGCATCCTCCTTTTCTGGTCAATAGAATATTTTTCACATATTTAAGCTAAGATTTTTGCTGATTGTCAATAGAGATAAAAGAATCCAGCAATACTCATGCCACTGCCTGAATGCTGTGCTCTTCAGTAATTTCCCCCGACAGAATAATTATTTCATCAGCCTTAAACTCATCACAACATCTCAGGGCATGGACAAAACGTTGACAAGACATGAAAGGACTCGAGTACAATTATTGATGTACTTTTCATTTTCATCTTCAGTCCTGTGGGCAGCCTGGCCTTCTGAACTCTTCTAAGAATCTCCCAGTAATGTCCACCTATGCCATTCTAAGCTTTTTAAAGCTTTTTGTATTCTTCTCATAAGCCTGCTCACATAAGCTTTGGAATAACTTCTTGACATAAGTAATCTGTTTTCAGCTTTTACATCAAATCCAGTGACACACTGATACCAAAACTAGACTAAAGAATATAAGGATGAAAATGGGAAACAATGTCTTACATCCAAAATCTTCAACAATATATATGAATTAAAATTAGAAATCTATTTAAAAGTAAGACTTTAATCTGTTCCATTAATATTTAAAAATGATGCCATGTGATTTATTCTAGTATTAGAATAAGAAGGAAACGCCTTATGTGTACCTTAATAGGAAAAGAATGGTAACACTTGGAACTAATTTGTGGAAAGATGCTCTGCAGCATTAATAATTAGTATAGTGCAAGATGAAGATGAAATATAATTTGAAGTGGTTAAAACACAAAACTTCCTGATCATATAAGTTCAAGAAGAATATGAAGAGTAAGGAACAATAACAATTGAGTTGTTCATGTTTGACTGGTGCCACAAAAATCCATGTCAAAGTCTGGAAACAGAGAAATCACTTGGGACCATTCTCTTTTTGTGTGGCGTAGTAACTGCTAATGCAACCCTTGCATGGTGAAATGGCCAGCATTCTGGCTAAATATACCCTTACCTTGTTCTAGCGTAGGCCAAGAAAATTGTCCCTGTTTTCCTTATTGCTGTTTTTTTTATTTTTTGCCATTGAATTCCTTGTATATAGAATTAGTTTTCTAAAACATTACTTGTACCAGGACCTTTGGCTCATGCTTTTAATCCTAGCTCTTCAAGAGGTTATAATCTGCAGATCCTACTTAGAAGCCAGTCTGGTCAGAAAGGTCCATGAAATTCTTATTGCCGTATAGCCAGTTAAAAAATGAGAAGTGGAGATGTGGCTGATATAATAGAATTCCAGCGCAATCCAGAAAGCCTAGGGAGAGTGTACGACCCAGAGTTTAAGCTTCATTGCTGGCACACACACACACACACACAAATAAAACAAAATTTCAAATGAAATATAATGCTATTTATATCTGTCTTATGTCTCTCCTGAAGCAATCATTGCTGAATCTTATTCTATTATAGATTATGGATGTATAGTTTGAAAGTTGTGGTGTTTCTTTAGCTTACTATTCATCTAACCTACATCTTTTCTTTCGAACATGCACATATCTGATTATACCAGCTGCTTCACTTTTTCTCTCACAAATCATTAACGTTTTGATACAAGCAACTCATTTCCCTGTGCTGAATCTATTCCTATAAGCCTTATTAAAAGCCAAGGTTGTCTCCCTTCACTGAAGAAGGCAGAGTGAACTAGTTGAAAGCCTCACTCATCTCTCCCCTAGTGGGTCTGCTCATGAAAACTGTGCCACCTCCACGCCTTAGATGAGATTATTGGTTTTCATTTCTTGTCTTCTAATTGTGTCCTGTGTGTACCATCATCTCTATAACTAACATTATGGAAATAAAAATTTAATGAATTATAACTGCATAAGCAAAACAGACATTTACTTCTGACTCTAAAAAGCTAAAACAAATATAATATGAATTTTCTACAAAAAATAATTTCATACCAACTATTAAATTTGTTTCATTATACTTGTCCCACAAGTTATTAACATTCCTAAGGGAATATTTTACGAAAGAAAATATTCTTATTCCCATTGAAGAGAGATCACCTATATTCTTAACATACAAATATTTAAGAAGTTATCCCCTTCACATGGGCATTTCATCATATACAAATGTTTTAACTTGTTTTCTTGTTACCCATATATTCCCTATGTATCATATTATCCATATATGCCACACTTCCACTAAGTAGAATGATGCCTTCTGTTTTTTGGTTTCTTTTTTTGGTTGGTTGGTTTTCATTTTATTTTATTTTTTATTGTCAGGGTAATGTATAGAGGGGTTAGAGTTACATTCACCAGGTAGTAGGTTCATTACTTTTCACACATTGATACCCCTTCTCATGTTTTTGTCCCCATTCTCCCCACCCACTCCCAATCATCTGAAGAGAACTAGCCATTGAGCAAAGGCCCTGAGTTCAAGCCCCAAGACCCACACATACAAAAAAAAAGTTTCATTAGATTTACATGTCTTGATTTCCTTCACTGGTGCCTTTCTGATAGTCCATGGCAGGGACACAACTGATTTCTGCTCATTGCCTAATTTGCACTCAAGGCTTCAATGTATACTTCTAAGAATATTTTTAGGGTGATGGCTCATATCTTTAACCCTTGATACGTAGAGATCAGAATGACTACAGTTCTGAAGAGAAAAGGCAAAAGCAAGCAAGCAAGACTTTTAAGTCAGTGAATAAGCCAGGCATGGTAGCATATTCTTCTAACCCCATCTCTACAGGAGGAATAGGCAGGAGGATTTTCATCCAGTTCCAGCCTGGGAAAAGGGAAGACCCTATCTAAAAAGGGGAAAAGGCTCAGGGACTCGTCTAAAATCATAGAGAGCTTGCCTAACAAGTGCAGGGCTCTAATTTCAAATTCTAGTTTTGCTAGAAAAAGACAAACAGCATAACATGAAAGTTTCAGTCTATGGTTGGTTGACCCCTTTGTGGGTCTGTAGAGATGGCGCCTCATGGTAGAGAGGATATAACAAAATGGCACTGCTCACTGCTTGGCAGCTGGGAGGCAGAGAGGAGGCTGAGAAAGGAGTCAGGGACTATATGCATTTCCCAACCACGCATCACTCCCCTCCACAGTTAATTTCTTCCTCCAACAGGCTCCACTTTCTACAGTTCTTCCACCTCCGAAAGTCAATCTGAATTGTAAATCCATCTATTCTGGTATTAACAGTCCACAGCCCTCGTAGCCACAATGAGCCTTGTACTTTACTCACTTCCTAAGCATATCTCATTCATTTCTCTTCATTTTTATTTTTTTGGTGATGGGCCTTGAACTCTGGGCCTGGGCACTGTCCCTGAGCTCTTCAGCTCAAGGCTAACACTCTACCGCTTGAGCTACAGCACCATTTCCCTTCCCTTTATTTTGACAGTTGAAATCAACCAACACAGCCTCTCTGTCATCTGCTCTGTTCAGGGAATCTGCATTTTTGTTTTAGCTTCCCTATTCTAATGGACTATATGAACAACTTAGGAAGGGTGAGAACTTGAACAATGGTCAGAAATAGACAACCCTTCTATAGTTTTAAAGTTTTCCATTTTTAGCTTCAATAAATGAAATGTTTAGCAGGATAGGAACAACCTAACCAGCTTCTAGCAGCATCTAGCAGGTTAGAGAAGAGAGCCCGGACAGAGGCATCAAGAAAATGATCCTTCCTCTGCTCACTGTGAGTGGCCCTCAATTTCCATTCAAGAATATCAGTTTGTTGAATGATTAATAGCCCATCTATGAACAGAGGTTAATAACAACTATATCAAAGATGTGGAAGAGCAGGCAGTGAAGCCTGTGTTTACTGACACTGTGTCTACCATCAGGCCTTCCAGCTCCTTGCTAATATCTCCTGCTGTTTGTGAGTTGCTTCAGGGAAAAGTCATCTCTTCATTCCTCATTGTGTATCACAAACTGATTGTAAAATGTCTTTATGCTTCCATAAATGTTATTTCTGCTGTGTGGGTGGAGAGGGGTATGATGTGTGTAGTGTGTATATCTGTGTGGTGTGTGGTATATATCTGTGTTGTATCTGCGCATGTTGTATATGTTGGTATGTGATGCAATGTGCATATGACGTGTATGTTGTGTTATACATGTACATGGTATGTGTTATGTGTGGTGTCTATGTGGTGAGTGGGGGCTATGTTGTGTATATATATGTGTGTAGTGTATATGTTGTATGTGAAGATAGTGTATATGTATATGGTATGTGTGTTACAGGTGTTTATATGTATGTATGGTGTGTGATGTCTGTGAGTTGTGGGGTGTGCTGTGTGTGTGTGAGTGTGTGTGCATGTATGCATGTATGCGTGTCTCTGTGTGTGTCTTCCCTGACACTGATCATTCTACCACTGACAGTGCTCTGGATTTCAGAGAACTGCATTTAGCTTTTCAGCTTGGAAACCATCTTCATTGTCATAAAACTTGAAACTGATGTGTTTGTATCATCTTTGTGTGTATTTGTTCATCACTTTGTTTTAAAGTCTGCTGAATTCTAACTCCAAATATTGCAGTCAAAGACATTCACACAAGCCTCTCTAACTTAGGAAACACTGCTAATGTCTCTGTTCTATGTGATTGTCTTCATCTCACCATTGGGTCCCATACACTCAGTGGGGAAAGGAGACCAGGAGAGAAGCTTGATCTTTGCTTGTTCATTCTTCACCAAGGACATGACTGTAGACTACTGAACACTAAACTCTGCTGCAAGTCCTTATTCAATCCCAAGTTATGACCATCAAGCATTTTCCATACCATGCTAACAGGAGAAGCCATCCTCGAGTGTCTAACCCCATCGTGTTCCTGGTTTTGTGTATTTTAGAACTACTCAGGAAGGTTTTACTTTTGTCCTGTTCTGTCTTGATAAGAGCAGTTCCTCAGACCTAACTGTAAACTCAATGAATCACAATTCTCGGTGTGGATGCAGCCTTGCAAATATTTAAAACTCCCCTGGTAATTTGTACATGGAGCCAGGACTGAGAATAACTGTTAAGGTATAAGTACTAACAATTATTTTTCCATTTTATTCATACTACTTCAGTAGATAATGTGGCTTGTTTGCCATTCAACTAAATAACTAGCTTGAAAACACCCCTATGGGACCATTTTGTTTCCCTCTTATTATTCCTTTTTCTCTCTTCTCTCTTCCAATGTAAAGTCAAGGTGAAAATTCATTTATATTTTGTTATGTAGGCATTTTTCTCTTTCATTTAGGCTTTCTTCATCTCCTCAAGAACTCACCAGTCTGTAACCCAACTAATGAAATGCTTCCCTGCAGAAAAATGCAAGCTCTCTGCCTCTTTATAGTATCCTCTCTGCTAAATATCATACAGAAACTCAGTAAGCACACTAAGTTTGTACAAATCTCTATTTCAATGTCTAACTGCTAAATTTTAGGAGACCTTTGATTGACAGATGGACAAGAAGTTAAGTGGATGGCTTTGTAACTGTTCCGTGTGCATTTTCTTTCAGAGGCTTGTGAGAAGTATTGGAAAGTATTTAAATGGAGTTCTCGATGATCCATATGTATATAATGATTTAGAACTACAGCTCTAGTTGATTTAAAATTTATGAGCACAACTGTTAGAACAAAAGATATTATTTCATAACATTAAAAATCCCTAAGTCAGAGCTTAGAGATCTTAGTTCAAACCAAACGAGCATAGTCAGAGTGATTTATGAGTATTTTCCAACGGTTTCTGTTTCTAAGTTAAGTCTTCTGAATATCACTGACACCATTAACCTTGGGTAAGCAAGGTTAATACTGAAGTCATTATGAATCAGTATTTGTTCAGGTTCTCTTCTTAAATTTCTGCCTTTGCTAATGGCATTCTATCATAAACTCATTTACTGTTCAACAGCTGAAAAGGAAGCATGACTTAAAACTACCAGAGGAAAAGCATGAACACTCATATCCTTTCAGTTATTTGGTTTCATCATAGCTACATGAACAGAATTCATAGGATCAACTTATGATTCACTTTTCTTGTATAGAAGTATTAATGCTAAATGCAAATTAACTGAATATATACTTATATCTGTAAATAAATATGTTCTAATTGAAAGATTCCTATGAGATTATTCAGCATTTAGTAATACAAAGATGACATTATTCCTCAGCGACTTTTTTTTTTTATCATGTTACTGAGGAGATAAGAGACAAGAAAAGAATGATACAGGACATTCTGTCCACTAGAACTAACAGCCTGTTCTTCTCTAGGGAATATAAAGGCAACATCTTAGTTCTGTACCTACAGTCAGAGCAGGAACAGAAATCATAATCATCCATGCAACCATTTGGATAATCACCTAAATGTTCCATGTCCGTTTTCATATGCAGAAACATGACTATTTGGGGATAATAATGACAATAATTACATTTGTACATCTCAGGAGCCATTTAGGAATTATATGGCTTCCTATGTCTTAAAGTTTTTGGAAAAGTTAACCAATATTCGGGAAACACAGTAAAGCTTATGACCTTTTGTTCTTGGGTTGTTCCTAAACACACATATTACTTCTTTGAAGCCATAAAGATTCCTGTAAATGCCTTTGTGTGGAAGCATGAGGTAATCGTATCCTTTTATCCTCAGAGGATTTCTCAAATGTCAGCACTGCTGATATTGGACTAGTTCACTCTTTGGGGAACTATCCCATGCATTATAGGATATCTAATAGCATCTACCCAATACAAGGCAGTAGCACCTCTCAGTTGTGATGAAAACTTTATTAGGTGTCCCCACCTCAGAAATGTATTACAAACACATCAAATTTTATAAAAACATATCTAGGCTGGGAATTTGGCCTAGTGGTAGAGTGCCAAGCATTCATGAAAGCTGGGGTTCAATTCCTCAGTACCACATACATAGAAAAAGCTGGAAGTGGTGCTGAAGCTCAAGTAGTAGAGCTCTAGCCTTGAGAAAATACAAGGACAGTGCTCAGACCCTGAGCTCAAGCCCAGGACTGGAAAAAATATAAATATATAAATATCTATATCTATCTATATATATATATCAAATTGTAAGTTATATGCAGGTATGCATAGGGAAATATTCATGAAAAATCTTTTTCTTTTTTCTTTTCTTTATTGTTTATCCTTTGTTGTTGCTGTATCTGACTTTCATAGCTGGTATATGGTATATACAATTATTTTTTTTATTTCAGGGATGGGAAGGGGAAAAACAAGATGATGAGTCAAAGGACATAGGATGAACTCCTGTAACAGCTATATTCATATGGAAATACGTTGGAAATACACTTTAAAATTTGGGAGGGTGTGGGAGAAAAACAGGGGAGGGGATAACAATGTTCAAGAAGTAATTGCTCACTACCTTACAAATGTAAGTGTAACCTCTCTAAGTGTCACTTTGATTAAAAAAAACAAGTTTAAAAAAGTAGCAAACCCTTATTGCAACCTAGATTAAAATAGTATTAAAAAGGTCAAAGGTGGTGCTGGGAGTTTGGCCTAGTGGTAGAGTGCTTGGCTAGCATGCACAAAGACCCGGGTTCAATTCCTCAGTACCACATACATGGGGGAAAAAAGCCAGAAATGGTGCTGTGGCTCAAGTGGTAGAGCTCTAGCCTACAGTGCTTGGCCCTGAGTTAAAGGCCCAGGACTTGCACACACACAAAAAAAGGTCAGAGGTATATTAAGCCAATCAGCATAAAAAAATTACCAAAAAATCATCCAGGTAAGAACACAATAGAAATGCACAACAATTATATATGATAATCAAATGCAATCACATATAATCACAATGTAAATTCTAATGAACAAGCAATTAGATTAACTGGACATTAATCTTTTTCATAAGTTGTAAACCCCAAACTTATGTCAACAGATGAAACCCATCAAGCAAAGATGCTTGAGATTAAAAAATGAAGGTGAAGAAAAGAACCCAAACTGTCAATAATATGTGAATTTCTCTGCTTTTGAAGTCCCCATCATTTAGATTATCTGTTAGGATTGAAATACAATAAAGAAGAAAATGTCATTTCTTCACATTTTATGAGTTTTATTGCTGCTGGTTTGGCAGCTCGACTAAATTAGCCATCTGGTTCCTCTGGAGAGCCTTAATTAAGAGTGGTATAACAGGATAGCCTGCTGTCCAAACAAACCATGGTGAACTGAAAGCAATGATATGTATCTCTATTAGAGGTAAAAACTAGTAAGTATGACTCCACACTGTATAGAGGGGAATGTGGGGAGAGAGGAAGAGAATAGGAAAAGAGGAGAAAGAGAATATTTCACATCAATGCCAGAAAAAGCTAGAGGTAGAGCAAAGTCGGGGTGTGGAGGGAGGAGTTTGTAGACACTACATTTCCTAGTTTTGTTTTGTTTTGACTGTATACTAAGCTCTATCTTAATTCTATTATGTATTAACTTAATTCTTTGAAATAAAGGAAAAAGAAATCGATCACATAGTCAATGGTAGTTTGTAGACATCCTCTTATTTCTTTGTTAGGTATTAGAAAAGGCAGACTAAGGTCAGGAATTAGTCACACTTGTGGCAGGTAGAGGGAGGAGCCTTAAGGCCCAAGGACAGTTGAGGCAAAAGATACTATGCAAAAATAAACAAACAAACAAACAAATAAAACAAGCATGAAATAAAAGCAGTTGAGGGCATGGTAGAACTTGTGCCTAGAAAGTCTGAGGCCATGATCAAAAATAAATTTTTTTAAAGCTTAACTTCTATTAAACCTCACACTAAAAGAAAAAGAAAACAGACAAAAACAGAGCAAACCTTCATGATTGTCTTAGATACAGCACCAAAAACCACAATAAAAAGTATAACAACAGGAAAATTAAGCAAATTGAACTTAATCAAAGTTGAAAATGTATTACTTCAATTAACAATACCATGAAAGTGAAAAACATTTGAAATGGAAAAATAATTTGGCAATTATAAATCTAATAAAAATAGTTTTATCTAAAACATATAAACAACTTTTATGATTCAATAATAAGAATGGATACCCAATTCAATAACCAGCAAATAATTTAATAAATATTGCTCTAAGGAAGAATTGAAATGATAATAAGCATATGAAAATATCTTAACACCTTGGTCATTAGAGAACTGTAAATGAATGCTACCTTAAGATTCTATTATCTACCAGCCAGGATTTCTGTGGTTGGTTTTTTTTTTTTTTCAAATATTGTAACCACTCTAAAAAAATTGGGAATGTCTAAAAAAAAATGTTAAAAGCTTGGTAAGGGTACCAGTGGTCCCTGTAATCATGCTGCAATCCTAGCTACTCAGAAAGCTAGATCTGAGGAGCGCAGATGAAAGCCGGCCCAGGCAGGAAAGTCTGTGGTACTCATCTCTAATTAACCACCAAAAAAATTAGAAGTGAAAAAAAATGGAAGTGGTGCTGCTGCTCAATGTGCCAGCCTTGAGCTGGGATAGTACCCAGCTCCTGAGTTCAAGCCCTACTACCTACCAAAAGAAAATTAAAGTTGCCTATGGTGACCCAATAGCAATTTCACTTATACTTACAACAAAGATTAAAGAAAATATTCACCCACACAGAAGAATATATACAAATGTTCATAGCACTATTATTCATAACAACCAAAAACAGGAAAGAACCTCAGTGTTCATCAATAGACTGAAGAATAAATAAAACGTGGTATGTCCTTAAAAGTGCATAAATTATTTGGCAACAACAACAAAATAAAGTATCAAGCCTTGCTACAATATGACACCAATACTTACTATAATGTGAATGACCCTTGGGAACATGATGTCTTATGAAAGAAACCAGTTACACAGTATTGTATGATTACACTTGTACAAAATATTCAAATGGAATGACAGAAAGTGGACCAATGGTTGTCTAGGACTTGGGGTAGTGAGAAGTGACTGCTAATTGATATAAACCTTATTTGGGGGTGATGAAAATGTTCTAAACTTGTGATTGTAGTGACTAGTCCTATAAATAAACTGACTGTATAGATTATACATTTAAAATGGCTTCATAAGAGTGAATATAAAGTATACCTCAACCAAGTTACTCCCCAAATGAGATTGTATCAAAATGGCAACATTTAAGGCCATAGCAAGCTTACTCAAATGACTTCCTTGCCAAGGCAGTAGAGCATAGTCTCGATGTTCAGGTCTATAAAAATACATGCAACTTGATAAAAATTTACTGATGGCTTCCCAATAGCTGGCAGGAATAGTCTGAAGAAGCTAAACACTAATATTTCAATATAAATCATACTCAATCAGAAAATACAAATATTCAAATCTGATATTCTCCAGTGCTTTCCTAAACCTTTGTAGTTTAAGCAATAAGTTGCATAAAATGTATGTTTTATCCCTTCATACAAGTAGGCTGTTTACAAGTATCTTTGTTGCTGGGGTTTTGATGTGGATGTGGGATTTTGTTGTTATTGTTGTTGTTGTTTTTAACTCAGTGCCTAGTTCTTACTTGGGTTGTTTGCCTGGCTGGTGCTCCACCACATGAGCCATGCTTCTCGCCTGCTTTTGCTGCTTATTTTGAAAATGATATCCCATGGACTTTTCTGCCAAAGGTGACAAAAAGTTAAAACATGAACCTTTGCACTTCAACCTCCTGAGTAGATGGGATTACAGGTGTGAGGCACTAGTGCCCCAGTACCACAGGTACTCATTTTCAACAAACCTCAAGCTCATGTCTAGGGTCACTTTTTCTAGGCATCCTTTGAGCACCTGTATTAACAGCCACTACTTCCCCCCCCTCAACACCCCTTCTTGTGTTTCTCTGATTAGATTTTTATTTTCCAGATTTCACTTTCTGATATATTTTGTTGCATATTTTCTGTCATACGTGAACATAAACTCCTGGAGATCTGAGACTTGATTTGGTAGTTTTATTTTTCAGTATGATTAATCCCTCCAAAATAAAAATAACAGCTACTTATTTAATTTCCTGTTTGGGCTGAATGAAACTGGGAGCTCTTTCTGATTGTGTTCACATTAGTGTGTACAGTCAGCAACTCAGTCAACCAGAACGCAGCTGATCTAACCTGGTCTCCCCTCAAGATGATTCCTCTGCTCCATCTGGACTCTTAGCTGCCAGCTTTCAAGCTTGTTCGATGACAATTGACTAGGGCTTCAATGGAGCAAACTGAGGAGTACAAGAGTCCCATGATCAGAATTGGCACCATGTCAATTCTATCCTAAAGTTAGTCACAAGGCAAGCCCAGGCAAGTTTTAAAGGACTAATAGAGCATACAACAGTTAGGCTGGAAGGGCAGAGTGGCTCAGATTTGTAATCACTGCTCCTTGAAGACTTCCTGAATGACACAACAAATTAGTAAGATTTTACCTTAAAGAACATTTTTGATGTTATCAATACGGGAGGCACAAGTAGTAGGATGCCATTTGAAGGCTGGCCTGGGGAGAAAAAAGCACAAAACTCTCTCTCAAAAATAACTGAGATTAAAATGGCTCAAATGGAAGCTCAATGGCAAAACATGCAAAAGGCCTTGAGTGGAAATCCCAATAGTCCAAAAAATGATAATACATAAATAGCCTGTACTGGTGGTTTATGTCTCTGGTTCTGTGTATTCAGAATACTGAGATATGAAGATCTCAGTTCACAGTTAGCCTGGGAAGGAATGTCCATGAAACTCTTATTTCCAATTAACCCTCAAAAAAAAACTGTGAAGCTGTGGCTCAAGTGGGAAAGCACCATCCTCTGGTGAAAAACCTGAGACAATACCCAAGCCCTGAGTTCAAGTTCCAGTACAAATAAATAAATGAATAAAAAACTAAAAGCCTCTGTATCCTTTTGAAACACACATGTTGTTTTGCATACTAATTACTTGGGTATGTGTTGAAAACACTTCAAGGTCTATTTGCTTGGAAATTTCTCTCATTTCCAGGTCTTAGTGGTAAAAAGAAAAGCTGAGAAGCATATTGCAAAAGATGTAGGCTTATAAAAATAAAAAGTCACAATAGTAAATTTCCTAAACAGAAACTTCAGCTGATTTTTACCTTTAAAGTTCTGAGAATGTAACATGATGCTTATTTGTGATGCTGTAGAGATATTGGTCACATGTAAGTGACCACACTCAGACTGGTATCTCCTATAAATCCAAGTCTCTTACGCTCACATAGACCACACTTTTCAATAAATATTTACTGTGCGAGTCCTCTATTCTACTGTTCCTTTAAGGATAAAATCAACTTTCATCATCTGCATTTTTGTCTTCTTTAGTTCCTGCAAAGTCAGGTTAATTGCTTCAGCAGACGACAAAGCACATCATATTTCATAGAAAACTTTTCCTTCACAGACTTTGGAGAAGTTTCCAAACACTTTCCCATCAATCTCTACAGCTAAATAACAAAATCGGCGAGTTCCATTATCTTTGCCTTTCTTCCCTCTCTCCTGTCTGACACAGAGAGCGTGTTTAACTTTCTGTTTCAAGAATGAAGCCTGCTTAAATAAAACAGAACAACTGCTTACCAAAAGAAGATAGCACCTTGAAATCTCGGCCTTGAGAACATTCTAAAAACTTGAACTCTCAGAAGATGGAGTTACAGGTAGTGGCATGGAAATGTTTCAGATAGTACCAGAAACTGAAGAGGCTATTGATAACTTAGTCTCCATTCAACAATATAAAAATATGCATGCCCTAAAATTGAAATGCTGAAATCTATTGACCAGTGTGATGATATTAGCAGAGTATTTCTAGGAAGTGATTAGAGCCCTGATATAAGATACCCCAGAAACTAACCTGCTCCTTCTTCTATATGGAACAATTGCCCCCCCAAATGGCCTATTTCCAGGGAACAAGTCCATAAACCTGCCAGCACCTTGCTATTCAATTTCCTGCATCCAAATAGTGTGGGGAAGGCACTTCTATAATTCAGAAAGTACTCAGTTTATGAAATATCTTCTTTTAACATCCCTAGAAGATACTAAGGGCTCTGGATTTTCTAGAAATAACCTGTGTAAGCATTAACTATGTCTACCTATGACTCTGATTAGAGGACTTGAAGAATACGCTCTACTCTATCCACTTAGTCAACCTGACAGACCCAACATTTAGGCTTCCTAATTATATTATTCCTCACAACATAGCCTGACGAAATACTTTAGAGTTATTATTCTCTAAGAAGGATTGTAAAATTGTATTCTCAAAAATTTGACTAGCATGTTTCACAATTTAAAGTTACAGTCATCAGTCAGGGAATGGAAAAAACTTCTATGTGGTAGCATTCCAAACACACACATTCAAATGGCAGATTGTTCAAATGTTGTGACATCAATCAGTGTGTGTTCCAGCAGGCCAGCTGAGCTGGATCTTTTTTTTTTTTTAAGAGAATAAAGCCTTTTCACATTTACAAAGGAAGCTACAAAAACAGAAATCTACAGAAGAAATAGTCCTAGCTTTCCCTGCTTTTGGCATTCACCCAAAACTCCTTGTCTGAAAACCTCATCAAAATCGTTGACTCTCTCTTCTTCATGGGCAAGGCATACTTGTTTTCATTTTTCTCTGTCAGACTCCAACTTCCCATTCATTGTCCGGTATTGCTTTATATTATGGAAATCACTTTCAAACAGAAGCCTTTTACATTCACAATTAGTGATCCTATCAACTAAGATATATTATCTGGTAGATTTTTTTTTTATGATGGTAGTAATGGTGGTTACCAGGGCTTAAACTCAGAGACTCAATTTGTTCCACTTGTGTTCAATCACTTGAGCCATGATTCTACTCCTGCTTTTTTGTATTTTACAGCTAGAATCTCATGAACTTTTCTGTCTGGACTGGTATAGAACCAGATTTCAACCTCCTGAATAGCTAGCATTACAATTATGAGCCACCCATGCCTGTTATATATGATTATTTTAACCTGACATTTAAGTGCCTCCAATGATTTAATCTCCTTTTAGTGATACTTACCCACTACCCTGTAAATATTCTACTTGCACTAAAATTATCTCGTTGGTATTTCTGATAGCAGATTTGGAGGTTCTAGTAGAGAAACATAACTAGTATACCTTTGACCAAAAGATGGTCCTTTTCTTTAGGAAAGATTGTACACTTTGACCAAGCATGCATCATTGAAAGGGACATATTACAGAGCAGTGAGGTGGAGGAGGATATATTTACCTACCTAAGATCAGCCAGATCAACCATGGCAATCAATCTGGTGATAGATGGTGATCTCCTAATAGGTTATTAAGAAGGTCTGTTCTTCCCCTACTTCAAATTTAAATGAAGTGCTTTGAAAAATAACTATCCAACTTGGAAACATTACTCTAGTGTGAATTACTTTGTCTTGTACCTTCCCCTGGGAAATCTCTTCTTACTGCTTCTGCTCTTACTACATTTAAAATAGGTTCCTCATATCTGGTTCCCCCATCCCTCCTTCCTTTAGTTCTGATCTGTTCTCTTTCCTCCTGACCCATCATATGAAAGCTTTAAGTGCATATCTTTACTGTGCAAGCATTCCCTGCATATCAACCCCAGTTGTTACTCAGCATCTAGCAACAAACAAAAATGTCATCATAGGCACCCACTTACTGGAAAATAAGTCTTTTGTCATTTCTTAAAGAATGCCTGCCTATTGAGACCACCCCTCCTCTACCCAGACATCAGTCCTGGGTGGTCTACACAGATTCCCTGTCCATTCTTCACTACTCATCCCAGGCAACAATGGTCTTTGTCCTCAAATTTCTGATTAAGGAACCAAATTTCTGTGCCTCATCTTTAGGTAGCTCTTGTATTCTGCCACAATTAGTTACTTAGCCTTAATAGATTATTCATGCAAACTCTGGCTGTTAGCAATTTCCTCTCATAGTTGTGATATTGATAGAGGCCTCAGGAAGGCCTGTAGAAAACAGCGATCCAGGGTTTCCAAGAGAAGCCAGCAGAGAGACAAGGACCACAAAGGGTCCTAAAGACAAATGTGTTCAATTCAGAAACTTAGTTGGGGTCAGGTATATATATATATATATATATATATATATATATATATATATAAGTTTTCAAGTAAGAACCCTCACAGATTTGTCATTCTTTCAATCCCCTTGATTTTACTTTCATTACTGAGATAATGGATATATATTAACATGTATATGTCTCTTATACATATATTACTTGAATCAAACTTCTGGTTGTTCTCTGCTGTGGCCCTAATTTTCCTGATCTTGGTGTACCCTTGAGGTTTACTGGAGTTTTTATTATCCTCTAGCCATCATTCTGATACCAGAAAGCAGTAGGCTTAACAACTATAGTAGAAACAAGAAATGTTACTGATGATTCCAGAAGAAAAAACAATAAATTGAGAATTAGTGTAACAAATGCCCTATAACTTAGGAGTGGATCAAGAAAATGTTATCGATATGTACAATGGGATTTTACTTATCTATAAGAAAGAACAATATATCATTGCAGGGAAATGAATGGAGCTGGGAGAAACTTTATGTTAAGTGAAGTAAGTCAGACTCAGAGAAAGATATAACATGTTTTCTTTCACATGTGGAAGATAGATCAACAAACATACACGGTAACATATACAGAGCTCGATGCCTGTACATTCAAACAGACTAAAGGGCCGCATACTTGGGGGAGAAATCAAAGGTGGACCTTTTCTGAACAAGTAATTTAACTGTTTATCCGAATAAATACTAGGAAGCAGAAGCATTTTGGGGGAGGATAAAGAGTGGACACCCAAATGGAGGGGGAAAGATGGAACAAATGCAGTCATTATGCTCAATGTGCATTGTGTAAAAAATGAGCTATGTAACTCAAGAGTAGTGCTAGATGGGGGAATTATGGGAGAGGGCAGGGCAAGGCAAGGGGTGACATCGACCAAGATACGCTATGCCATAACCTGACTTATGGAACTGGAATCTCTTTCTACAATGACTTAATAAAATATTTTTAAGAGTTATCTTTATATAGTGGTAAGTCATATTTCCAGAACCCTATTATCAAATGAGACCAGCCAGATAAAGAAAATATTTCTGAAGTGACAAAGTCCTGCTCACGGAGGTGCTTCCTGTGGAAACCAGGCAAAGGCCATTTTTTTTCCATCCAGATGCTAAAAGGGATAGAAGGTTACAGACTACCCATTCCTGCTGCTTGTACAAGGTGGGAAGAGCCCCGGGTGCTCTCATGTTTTTCTAATCGTGCCACATGAATTAGGCACATGCCTAAAGCAAATTTGCTGTGAAATGGATATGTTCTTCCTAGGGAAGAATTCATGGCTTCATGCCTACACCATGAGATGATTTTGGCTTTTAAGACTGATTTTTTTTGTTTTAAAGAAATAAATCAGGGGCCAAGAGTTTAGCCTAGTGGTAGAGTGCTTGCCTAGCACGCACTGAGCCCCGGATTCGATTCCTCAGTACCATACACATAGAAAAAAGCCAGAAATGGTGCTGTGGCTCAAGTGGTAGAGCTCTCCCCTTGAGAAAACCCAAGGATAGTGCTCAGGCCCTGAGCTCAAGGTCCAGAAGTGGCAAAAAGAAAGAAAGAAAGAAAGAGAGAGAGAGAGAGAGAGAGAGAGAGAGAGAGAGAGAGAGAGAGAGAGAGAGAAAGAAAGAAAGAAAGAAAGAAAGAAAGAAAGAAAGAAGGAGAAATCAAGAGAGTGGAGGCAGAGAAAGTGGGCCAAAAACATGAGACGCGGTATCAATGTTCAAGAAGAAATGTACCCTCTACCTGACGACCCCTCTATGTGTTACCCTGACAATAAAATACAATTAAAAAGAAAGAAATCAGGGGATGACTCTTGGGGTGTTGATAACTAAATATTTTCTCTTAATATTTCTGTGTGTCAGACCCCTTAACTCTATAGCAGGATCTTCTAAACAACTACATTTTCCCTTTAACTTTTTACCCTTATGACTAAATATAGTCAAACACATTCAGATTCTGATTAAAGAAAGATGCATGAGTTGCTGATATAATTTTATTGTAGCATTGCCATTTTAAAGTTCTTTATTGTGATAGGGAAAAGTGAAGGCCAATTTTGATGCATAAATGCTTTACCTTAATACAAGTACTGTTAAAGAATAAAAGCCTGGGGGAGTCTCTTGCATTTATTTCTCTAGTTTCTTGCTTGTTTCACAGTACTCCGAGTGGATTTCCCTTCTCCATCTTGGATAAAGGCTCCAAAATAGCAACAAATGCCCCCAAATTGTGTCCATACAATCCTGGGAAAAACACAAATAAATGGCTGTTTCAATCCCTAAGTAATACTTGCTGCTAAAGGCATACTATAGAGGATCAAATATATGACTTAATAATTTGCCTAATAGTTGAGTAAAACCAGGTTTTTTTTCTTGTATAGCTCTAGTTAGATTATTGTGAGCTATATTGAAATTGAAATTTCAAGTGAATGCTACTTAAACTGGACTAGTCTACCTTATCTTCATACAGTGCCTTAACAGTCTTACCTGTGTCAAGAAAAACCATCTTCAAAGTTATTTAATGAGATATGTTAAACACACACACACACACACACACACACACACACACACGCATGCACGCACCACATGGAGGCTTTGTTCAGTTTGGCAAATGACATATAATGGCTTCAAGTTATAGAGCTGTCCTTTGGCCTTCTTACTTATAAACAAAAATGAACATTTCATTGGCACCTTCTGCAATCTGTAAAAACATAACACAGGTCTCAAAATAGTAGATGAAATTATTCAAATGGTGAGTTGAAGGATGAGGGATTTCAGAACCTCCAAGTTGGTGGAAGTACTGGAAAATGAAATTTACCCATCCGAAAAATAGGAGGTTAGGATCTAACTCAGACAAATCTCAATTCTCCATCACGAGGTTGGAAATTTACATTCAAGCAGAGCACCAAAGTAACTTCCCTTTCTGGGGTCAGCTAAGATTCTAACGGGCTTCTCAGCTGAAAGAAAAAAAACAAGTGTGAGAAAAAGCTTAGCGCATTCCACAAACTCAAAGGACACGAGGAGCGCCCGCGCCTATGCATGAACACACTACACACACACACACACACACACACACACACACACACACACACACACACACACACAGTTTTCCCCCTGTAGCACTGGCATTTTAAGGACAGGGAACAGTGGAACCCACTGGAAGATTCTCAATACTCTGTAGAGACAGAAACCCCAAATTAGTCCTTTGGGATGCCGCTTCTTCCAAGGCCATGCCTTTGAGATCTTAGAGTGTGTTGACCTAATGGGACCAGGCGATTGAAAGCCCAGAATTCCTGCTTGTAAATGGACATTCTGCTAATGTTGTGTGTAGAACAAAGCCAGTGTCCGCCAAGGGACAAAAGGCTGGATAAAGATGCCATTTCAGGTTCCACAGGGAAAGCCACAGGAGTTCAGTTCCAGGACCCTTGGGAGTCTTCTTCCTCTGGTCCAGTCTCGCTCTCCCTTTCCACAGCACCCACAGTTTTCTTGATCTCTCTAGTTGGCAAGAGCTTGGTAGAATCCGGAGCCACCAGCTTAGCAAAGTGCAAAGGGTTCGTCCCAGGCATACATAGGCCAAGGACCCGGGCTGCAATGGCCTGGACAGGAGGCAGGGCGGGACCTCGGAAAGAAGGGTGAGGCGCGCGGATCCCGGCCCTATCCCATTCGCAGTGCGGCTGGCGGGCGCCTCCCGCCGCGGCTTGGCGGCGCTGCGGGGACTTGCGGACGAGCCTGCAGCCGGCACGCGCGCCAAGTCAACTCCCCACAGTCCGAGGGCCCGTTTCTTTGGCGAGTGATGACCCGGCCAGGCGGGAGCAGACGAGGTCCTGCCTACTCCACCCGTTCGGCCCTGTGCACCAAGAGACACCCGCCAGCCACTCGTTTGGAGTCCAGGAAAACACAGCAGGCGGGGGCAGTGCGCGGGAGAGTTAGTCCCGAGTGGAAGCGGGGAGGCGCAGTTCTCGCCGCGGGCACCCAGAGAAGTCCCGCCTAGCGCTTTTCTGAGGCTACTTCAGGAGGCCAGAGGGCAAAGAGGGAAACAGGGCTAGGAAAAGGAGGATGAGACCAACAAAAAAAATGGGCATTTTTAGGGTAAGAAGGCAGTAGGGAAGGAACAGCGTCCTCAACCTTCAAGTCAAACACACAACAGGAGGCCTGGGGAGGAGGGAGTCTGCTGGAAGCCTGGGTAGGCTCCTGGCTGGGTGCACAGTTCGCTTTCCTATTTGGATTTTCTGTCTGGACTCAGTGAGGTTTAAACTTCCACCGCCAAAATTAGGGCTACGGAAGAGTCAGGAGGGAACTTCTGGGATCCATGCTAATGCGTGGACAAAGTCTGAGCCGAAGTGGCTTCTCAGTCTGACCCTGGGACTATTTCAGGCCCTTTGGCTTCTCACCTGCGCCCTCCCTTGGCGTCGGGGAGGGAGAAGAAGAGGGGAGATGGGAAAGATGCGGGTCCAAGTTGACAGAGTCACAGGGAAAGTTGGTCTAGGCATCGAGGCCAACGGGGCTGCGGGGCGCAGAAGGGAAAGGGGGCCGATCGCTTCCTCCTCCCCCCCCCCCGCCCCGTCCCCCTCACCCGCCCCTCCTTCTCCACCGCCACCCTGAAACCATCATCGGCTGCAGAACTTGCACTTGATGATCTTCTTGAAGGCATTTTGGAAGTCCTTGTTGAAGTAGGCGTAAATGATGGGGTTGAGCAGAGAGTTGGCGTAGCCCAGCCAGTTGATGATAGCGCCCAACAACTCGGGCATGTGGCAGCTGTTTTCACAGAAGGGCAGGACCAGGGCCACGATGAAGAAGGGCAGCCAGCAGAGGATGAACGTGCCCATGATTATCCCCAGCGTCTTCACCGTCTTCCTCTCGCGGGCCAGGGCCATCTTGCGCTTTGCCTCGGCGTTTCGCTCGTTTTTCCTCTCGAGGGAGGCGAGGGCACCGGAGGCGACTCCCGCCCCGCTGGGCAGCGGCAGGTGCTCTTTGGAGCTGCCCACTCGGTGGACCTCGATCTCCTCCAGGGAGGCGCCATCGTCAGCCGGTCTCGCGGCGCCGTTGGCGCAAGGAGCCCCTGGCGCCTGGTGCTCGGCGCCCAGCCTGCAGTCTCGGCTGCCGGGCCGTCCGTCCGCGTTCTTTGGGGGCGGCGGGGCGGGCGAGGTTCCCGGACGAGGCTCGGCCCTCTTCTTCTCCACTTTCTTGACGGTCTTGCGGATGCGGAAGCGCGCGGCCCTGAAGATGCGCCCGTAGAGAACCAGCATGAGCAGCAGCGGGATGTAGAAGGCGCCGAACGTGGAGTAAACGGTGTAGCCCTGGTCCTTGCTGATGGTGCAGGCATCGGGGTCCGAGCGATCTTCCGGGGTGCGCCAGCCCAGCATGGGCGGGATGGAGATGAGGAAGCCAATGAGCCATGTGAGCGAGATGAGCGCGGCGGCGCGCCGGGGCGTCCTCTTGTTCACGTAGTCGATGGGGTCAGTGATGGCCCAGTACCTGTCCAGCGCGATGGCGCACAGGTGCAGAATGGACGACGTGCAGCACAGCACGTCCAGGGCGATGAACAGATCGCAGGTGACTTGGCCCAGAGTCCACTTGTTGAGCACCTGGTAGAGAGCGGCCATGGGCAGCACCAGCACGGACACCATGAGGTCGGTGACCGCCAGCGAGCCGATGAGATAGTTGGCCACATTCTGGAGGGAACGCTCCAGGGCGATGGCCGCCACCACGCACGCATTGCCCAGGACCGCGCAGAAGATCAGCGTGCCCAGCAGCAGAGAGGTGATCACTTGGTAGCAGAAGGTCACGTCGGAGATACCAGTGTCGTTGCCGCCCGTCCCCAAGGACACCCGCGACGACGTGGTATTGTTGCCCTGCCCTGAGCTGAGCGAATCCATGCCTGCCTGCGCGCCGGCGGGGGAGGGGGAGGGGAAGGGCGCGCCGGGTCTCTTCCCCCCTCCCCCTGGGGTCTTCCTCCTCTCCCCGGGAACTTCACTGGGGAGGGGCGGCCGCGACGCAGGCTGAAGTTCTTACGGCTTTGGCGCAGGCATCTGGCAGGAGTGGCTTCTAGGGGCAGGAGCTCCCTGGCTTCCCCCGGTCCCGGGCGCTCAGAGGCTAGAAAAACTGGAGGTAGCTTGAGAGCAGCTCCCAAATCTCTGGGTGGCGGAGTGGACGCTGGAAGGTCCCTCTCTCGCTGTCCATTTTCCTTTGCCTCTGCCCAACTAGATGCCAGAGCCGGAGGAGTCTCCCTCATAAAAATGAAACACGCTCCAATCCCAGAAGTGTCTGGACTAGAGACACCCCATCCTCCACGCTCCTTCTGTGACCTCTTCTGATTGTCCTTCCTTCCCTCCCTCTCCTCCACCCCCCTCCCTCCAATCTTTCTCTTCAGATCTCTTTGCCTGCTTCATCCCTTTCAATCCCCTCCTTCTTTCTCAGCACCCTCTCTTCATTTCTCAAGTGTTGCTCCAACAGCCACTCTCCTCCCTCCCACGCTAACCTCCCCCCCCCCCAGCACTTCCCCAACCTAAGGTCCTTCCACTGGGTCTCCGCCCTCCTCTCCTATAGCCCAGCATCTTTACATTCCAGTCCCCCCCCCCTTTTTACAGACTCAGAACACACACACACACCTAATCTGTGGTCAGATCAGTGTAGTTACAAATAAAAGCCGCCTCCCACCGAGCCAAACTCGGGAGAGATTAAAAAAAAACTCTCATAAGTTCCCATGGTTTATATTTTTGTCAAATTCTTCCTCAGCTTCCTAGAGTGGCAATAGGAAATGAGAAAAGAGGACTCATGGAGCCCCACGGGGTGTGGGGCAGTCTGTAAATTACTGTTAATTGGTGACCAGAAGATGGATTTTGTGTGTTTCAGCTTTATCCATGTTCTATCATTTAGCAAGTCAGTCCATCTTCATGTCCTGGGATGAGGGAGCGAAGGAGGGTGTTGCCTGTGACTTTTATTTTGGGTCTTGTTTTTGTTGTTTTCCTTAAGAAACCGGGAGAAAATGGATTATAAAGGGCAAGCTGCATTGGGCAGCTGAATGACAAAGTAAGAGAAAAGATCTAGTCGTTGTGTATTACACACACACACACACACACACACACACACACACACACACAGAAGCATAACGCACGCACTCACCCACACTTTTCACCAAGTACATACACATTTTTCAAGCATCAATAGGATTTTAACTTTAATAAATGCTGATCCTTCAAAGCTCTGTGGGTAAATTCAGGGAAGGAAATGTTGTGTCAATGCGTTACAAGTGAAGTCCTTCCTTTATTTTAGATACACGTTCACATCTCTTGCTAGAACCTACAAACCTCGGGGAACTCGGCGGAGTCCCCAGACACAGCCACAGAACCTCTGGAGAAACCCGCTTCAGCACCGGGGACAGTTCCACCTGCGCAGGCTTCTGCCGCCACCTGCCGACAAATGCTTTAGAGCGCCATTTAGAAACCTTTGTCTTGCAAAAATCAAGTATTCAGTGAGAAATCCCAATTTTTAGGGGGGGGGGGAAGGGAAGAACGTTATAAAAGGAAAAGGACTGAATTTTGCTTCAGTTTTTTTCTTCAAAATTTTTATAAACATTTCCTTTAGTGTTCAATTTTTCTCTTAACCTGTGTACTAAGTCAATACCTTTTCAGGCTCCTTCTGAGCTTCCATCTGTTATTCAAGGGTTCTATGCGGAAAAACCTCATTTTAATAATACTATGCTATATCTTCACCTGTGTTAGTTTTCTGTTGCCATAGGCGGTACTTCCTAACTTACGTTTATCAAGGTGTGGGGAAACATATTTCACACGCCTTGAAAATTCAAAAAAAGTTTCTATGAATTTATCTTAAATCATTCTTCTTTTTACCAGGAAAACCACACTAAATTCCATTTGGGCACGGTAAAAAGTAAAACTTCTAATTTTAAGAATAAATAGGTAACACAAAAGGTCCATCTATAGGTTTTTACTACATACATGATGTGAAGGGAGAGGGCAAAATTCAATGCCCAAAGCAGTTGGCTCTAGATAACATGAAATACATTCACTTCACATTGTAATAGTCCATTGTGTTTAAATAGAAGTTTTGAATGTGGTAGTTTTGGTTTTTGTTTGTTTGTCAGGGTAATGTATAAAGAGGTTACAGTTACATTTGTAAGGTAGTAGGTACATTAATTCTCACATGTTGATAACCCTTCTCATGTTTTTGTCCCCATTCTCCTCCCCCAACCCCTTCCCAATCATCTTGCTTTCCTCCCTTCCCTTTCCTATTTCAAATAAACAAATGAATGTATGAATGTACATACAATATACCAAGTAACAAAGTCAGATGCAATAACAATATAAGATTAACTATAAGAGCAAAAACAAAGAGAAGAAAAGGTAGTTTTTTAGAAAATACATTGTACGATTGAACAAAAGAGCAGTCATGAGCATGTCTAAACGAACTTGACTGGACCAGTATGCACAGTACAGAGCAACATGTTTGAAGAAGGCTTGAGCTGGGCACAGTTACCACTGAATAATTTCACATCCCATCCTAATGAAGCTTCTGCTCGTGATAATTTATGGCATGGATAAGAAAGAAGTAGGTATGCATGCAATGATACTTACAGACACTGACAAAGTCACTTCAAGGTTTGTGAAGATATCATTTTCCCCTTTTAAAATCCCTCTCAAATATAGAACTAATTTGTTTAAATATAGTAAGTCCAAAGGCTAAAATGTGGAAATATTTAAAATTTAGGCTTTATTAAGAGAAAAATTTGAAAAACAATTGAGAGTAAAACAGTAAAAGAAGATAAAGTTAAAATCTTTAAAAAAATAAATACATTCATATCAAAGACCCTTTGAATAAGAATTGTGTCAGTATAAGTAAATATGTCAATCACAAATCAGTAAGTAGGTCGGATCACAAATGTACATTTATCTTATGGAATTCCAAATGGTGTAATAACTGAAAATTTCATTTTTCCTTTTCAGGAAAGGTAAAATACTTTAAATCTACAGTTAATGTTCTTGAGGCCTGACATTTAATATTTTATTGAATATGTAGCAGTTTTATCTAAGCTCGAGAGTAGTTGACATTTTTCTTCAGAAATAATGTAGGTAATATACCATGCATTTCATTTTCTAAAATATAGAACAAGATTTTTGGATATTGTCGGGAATGCCAGTAAGAATAATATCCAACAATACGCAGCATGTTGATGCCATAGTTTGCAGTCAACTTTAAGCCTTTAAGCCTGACTTTGTGTTACTATGTCCTGTGACATACAGGAAAAGAAGAATTATGTTATATTTACTTATGTTCACACTTTGCCCATTTTATGTTTAACTCTTAAAATAGAGGCCCACATAGGACTGATGTAAGTCATAGTTCCTGAGGGAAGAATTCAAAAGCATTACTATTACTGTATCTGACTTTGTTATCTGGTATATTGTATATGTATTCACTTGTTTATTTTAAATAGGGCAGGGGAGGGGGAAAACAAGAGGTTTGGGAGGTGGTGGGGGAGAAAGGGGAAGACAAGAACATGAGAAGGGTTATCAAGTTTCAAGAAGTAATGTGCCTCTTTACCTGATGAATGTAACAATAACTCCTCTATACATTATCCTGACAATAAAATACAATTTTTTAAAAAGCTTGAAATATGTAGCTTCTAATAACAAATGTGAAAGTACAGTAATAAAAGAAATGCAATATTTTCATTATGAGAAAATGCTGTATCAAACTTATAACAGGTGTTAATATACTTTTCAGAGTTCAATTCTTCTATAATGCTGTCTTTCTGTACATATTTTTATTATTCATCTTTGAAGGAAAGAACACATTAGAGATGAGATAATTGAAATATAGCTAAATACTATCAGAAATTAAATTCTGTCAAATAAATACTTGGAATAAAATTCAGTTACCTCATTAACACAACATTTATTGATCCCAAGGCTTCATGCATGCTAGGCAAGCACTCTACCACTAGGTCCTATAAACAATAATTCTGTGAGCATTTTATGTCTATAGTTTTGCAACCATGTAACATAAAGCAAAGGAGATCTGTGCTCCCAAAACAAATCACATAGGAATCTTATTTAAATGCAAATCTTCACACAATGTATATGGAGTTGGGTATAGACACTTCATTTCTACAAAGATTATAAATGAATCAATATTATACTTAAGGTAACAAGGATCTGCATATCCAGAAGTGAATTTGCTGTGTCCTGAAGTATGCTCAGATCTAGTTTTATTAGATACTGCCTAATTCCTCTCCAAAGTGTACTTATAAAAATTTCACAACCACTAATGTCACTGAATTCTGTCAATGAATTGTGAGCTAGACTGTGCCACACACAAAGATAAAGGGTTCACAAGCCTGTGAAAGTGGACTTTGAAATATACTGTTTGTGGATGTAATCAAGTTAAAATGAGATCATTATAGATTAGCATTGGCCCTAATCCAATGACTGGTATCCTTTCAAATCAAAAGAAATGTGGAGCTGGCAATGTAACCCAGAAGAAGAACACTTTGACTCAGATGCCCTAGGCCTTGGGTTCAAGTCCTAACACTGAAGAAAAACTTGGGAAATTGGAAGAGAGAAACAGAGAGGAAACATCATACACAGAGAGACATACATATCCACAAGGGCAAGATGCTGTGTAAAAGCAAAGGCAAAGACTGGAATTATGAGATGACAAACCAAAGAATGATATGAAGGATTACAGCCAGAGACTTACTAGGTGTGGTTGCTCATACCTGTAATCCTAACTACTTGGAAGACTGTGATGAGGGAGAATCATATTTTGAGGTCACCCCAGGGGGGAAAAAATTGTTAGACCCATGGCAGCAGAAAAAGTTTGGCATGGTGGCATAAGATTGTCAACTCATCTATGTCATCTTTTGCAAAGAGTATAATTTGAGGATTGTAGTCCAGCACAGCCCATCCCAAGACAAGATGCCATCTCAAAAATAACCACAACAGGGGCCAGGAGTTTGGCCTAGTGGTAGAGTGGTTGCCTAGCATGCACAAAGACCCGGGTTTGATTCCTTGGTACCACATGCGCAGAAATAAAAAAAACCAGAAATGGTGAAGTGGCTCAAGTGGCAGAGTACTAGCCTTGAGGAAAAAGCCCAAGGACAGTGCTCAGGCCCTGAGTTCAAGCCCCAGGGGAGGCAAAAAAAAAAACCACACACACACAATAAAAATGAGTTGAGGTATGCCTTAAGTAGCAGAGCAAGCCAAAACTTTGAGTTAAAACCTTCAATGACAAAATCAAAACCAAACCAAAATAAACAAAAAAATAACTAACTCCTCGATACATTACCTTGACAATAAAATACAATTAAAAAAAACATAACCAAAACAGACATCCGGGGGCCGGGAGTTTGGCCTAGTGGTAGAGTGCTTGCCTAGCATGCACAAAGACCCGGGTTCCATTCCTCGGTACCACAAATATAGAAAAAAGCCGAAAGTGGTGCTGAAGCTCAAGTGGTAGAGCTCTAGCCTTGAGAAAGTCCAAGGACAGTGCCCAGGCCCTGAGCTCAAGCCCAGGACTGGCAAAAAAAAAAAAGACATCCGCTGAAAATATTGGAAGATCATTAATCATCCAAATAGTTTAATAAAGTGAACATTAAAAAATCACAATTTAAAATTCAGTATAGAATAAGAAAACCTTAATTGTCCTAAAGAAATGTAATTGATTAAAAGTCAGATAGTCATGAAAATGTAAAAGGTAAAGAAAAAAATAAAATACTGAGAAAATGAATAGCCTTTTCTGATCTTGGTATGGCATTTAGTACTGGTATGAAAGTAGAGTAGAACCAGAAAGGAAACATATAAAAACCTTAAAAAAAAAGAATTTTGTATTATCTTTAAATAATCACACAAAGAAGTTTCTATTCAACAAGGCAGTTTATGAATACAATGCAGCTTGGTAACCCCCTTTCAACTTTTCAACCCTCTTTGACCAACCCCTTTCCTTCCCTTCTGTAATTTTGTAGTATATGCAATGAATTTTTTGCCAGTCCTGGCCCTTTAACTCAGGGCCTGTGCACTGTCCTTGGGCTTTCTCAAGGCTAGAGCTCTACCAATTTAGCCACAGCACCACTTCCAGCTTTTTTCTATGTATGTGGTTCTGAGGAATTGAACCCGGGTCTTCGTGCATGCTAGGCAAGAACTCTATCACTAGGCCAAACTCCCCGCCCAAGAAATGAATTTTTGACTGCATTCTCCCCACCTTCTCCCCTCTTCACTCATCTACCTCCTCCTCTTGGTCCCACTCTTGTAAGTGCCCAATTCATGGTACTTATTCTATTGGGATTTGATATTGCCTCTCTAAGAAACTACGTTATTTGAGTCCTTCCCTAGAGTCCTCCATATTTCAGATAATATATCCACAACCACTTGCATACCACCCACTGAGATTTTTTAAATAGATTTGTAAGCAAATTCAAGATATCACTAATGAGGAAAAACATGCAATCTTTGCTTCTCTGGGTCTGATTTACTTCACTTAATATAATTTTTTCCAATTGATTTTGCAAGATAGTTTCTATATTAGGGTCTGACCATTTATTCCACTGAGGTAAAATACACTTACTACCTTACAAAGAAACTATATATCCAATTGTATTCATAAATAGAAGTTTTATACCCCTATTTTATTTTTGATAGCCCATGCCATAATGAAAACTAAAAATTAAAGAAAGTAAATAGTATCTTTTAGCAGGAGCTATCCATCTTGCGGGTGAACTCATTTAGTTTATGCTTATTGCTTAATAGGAAACAAAGCATAAACAAACAGAACAATGATTTCCCAAAGGCATGTATGGTCATCCCGTGGCAGGGAAGGAAGCCAAAGTATCTGATTGTTACCAAATGAAATGTTGATTTCAATTGAATGTCAAGTACAATGTTATATTTCCTTTTCTAAAAGAGATCTAAATTTTTATATTTGCCTGTAGACTGAGTGTGGTCTTTTGTTTTGATTTGGTTTGATGTTGAAGATTTTCCTTACTGTTTACGAAACACATCTGGGCTTATGAATATTCTGAGGCCATCTAAATGAAGGAAGTGATTACCACTGTGTGCAGTTTGGGGTCATGTGCATTGGATTTTATAACCAACTATTGTGTCTTTTAGTAGAAGAAAGGGAGCCAAGCACCAGTATTTAGGATTAAATATTTTGCTTTTGCCTCATAATTCACTTAGTGTTATAACAATGAAAGGCTGGTCACTGTGTGCTTTATTATATGTTACAAATCACGTGAGGACATTGCTCTACAGTCTAGACCTACTCATTTTTAAATATATAAAGTGATGGCTTGAAAAGGACTTCTTAAATGTTTGAGGAGGTCGAGGAGATACAACATTCAACCTAGAAAACTATTCCCTATAGTTGACTATCTATTGTTAGCACCTGGTGTTATTCATTCAAAATCCTTAACTATGGAGAACACACTGTTTAGTAATACTTAGTAACTGGAAATCAGAAGACAATAGAGATGCTGCATTTGAAACTATATGAACATAAATTCTTAGTAATGTTGAACCAGGAGGATGGTCTAAACACAGAAGTTCAAGTCCAACCTGGCCAACAAAGGGAAACATTGGCTCAGATAAATAAATTAATTAATCACAACATTTAAAATAATATAAAATATTTAAATCATATAAAAGTGGAGACAATCTGACCTCAACTCTGACTTGAATTTCTGTAATCAAGTATTAAAGTACATACTGAATTTTCTAGTATCCAGTGTCTCAACTAAAAGTATCTTTGTCCAAAGAAAGGAAACATAAAATTAGAGTAGGAAAAAAAGACACTTCGGTGCCAAATAATGAAAGACATTTATAGTAGGATGCATTCTCAAATAAATTAATGTTATATGCTCCCTACCAGTTTACAAAAGTTCAAGAAATATTTTTCAAATGTCATTTCATGACAATTTCATGTCAGTAGTGAAGTTAATGAAACTAAATGCCTGGTACATATTTTTCTGACACATTGTTTGCTGGTAATAAAACTTCATAAGGTGCAAACCAATTGACTTTCTAGACCACCATGCCTTCACACCACAGTATACATATGGGTCGTATTTCTTTCAACTAGCATACTTATCCCAATATTTTCCACCAAAGAAAATCCTACCTCAAAATTGTGTCTAAGGCCAACCTTGAGTGGTATAGGGTGTTGGCTCTCTTCCTAGAAACTGCCATTTTCTAAATATACAGATACTACCTCATGCTAACCGCATCCGAATTTCTAAAGAGTAAAGCTTGAGTGTTGGTATTTTGTAATTTGACAGGTGATCCTAATGAAGAAAGAAGGTCAAGAAGTACTTATATCTGCCTCCTTACAGTGGGCCCAGATAGAATTCATAGTTTCACTTTGGCTACATTGGTCAGAGGACTTTATTTCACAAGAGAGAAAGGAAAAAAATAACCAACAAGCAAAATCTGCCACTAGGGAGAAAATGTTTGTGGTCACCTCCCATAGTAATTAAATGAGTAATTACCTCCTTGACCTTGCATTTAATGAGGAGAGTGCATAGCAAATCTGTTTTGCTTCTGGCTTTGCTTAATGTGGCACAGAGGTAAACACTATCGTAAGTCCTTTTCACATTCTCATTGAGAAAGGTGAAGAACATATTATAGAAAGATTATAAGGAGGAACAGATTATAGTAACTTTCTCATGGTCATATGTATGCTACTCCCCCAAAAGAGCTCAGTGCAGATTCCCAGGCTGGAACAGCCAGCCATCCTGATGGAGGAACTCTGGAGTGTATAAACCCGGGGATCTGTGTATTCACAAGCTCCTTCTATGATTCCGATTGCCGAGTTACAAAGGTCCATTGAAGCTAGTGTGTACAGAAAGCTACCTCTTTTTCTGTAATGGAAAAACCTTTCTTCATTCTCATACAAACTCTTTGACCAAATAAAATGAAATTAAGAAAAATGTGTACATTTTGAAGTAGAGTTCCAAAGCACAGGGACTCCAGGAGGGGAGGGGGGCAGCCCAGATCACATCTGGCATTAGAAAGGGACTCAGGTGAAAAGTCAAATCTGGACTGGAGCAAAGAATTGTGCTGTCTGTCCATCAGAGCTAATTTGCTGTAAGCAAATAGACAATTGTACGCATACTAGACAATAAAGTTCCAGCCGCTCTCCCGGAAGTCAGATGCACTCTCTTCTTGAGGTTCAACCTCTTATAATCAAGCTGTAGAAAATGTACTCACTTTTGTCTGCCATTGTTGGCCAAAGGCTAATTTGGTCATACCCTGAGGCTTCAATTCTCACATACTTACCTGAAACAGGCTTCTTCATATTTCGGAAATGAGCTACAGGAAGTTACTCATAAGCACACACTGGGAAAGGATGACTTGGGGAGAACCTGGTAGCTTAGCTTCTGTAGTAATGCCATGAAATTAGATTGTAGAATTCTACCATTCTCTCCATTTGAGCCAGCACAAAGTAACAGAATACATGGGTTGCCAAATACATCCAACAATCATTTATTTCTTTACTTATTGTCTCATTGGCGTATTCATCTTATTCTGTTTTTGGCCAGTTCTGGGGCTTGAACTCAGGGCCTGAGCACTATCCTTGGGCTTTCTCAAGGCTAGAGCGCTACCATTTGAGCCACAGCACCACTTCTAGCTTTTCCTATATATGTGGTGCCAAGGAGTTGAACCTGAGTCTTCATGCATGCTAGGTAAGCACTCTACCACTAGGCTAAACTCCTTACCCTTCATTTTATTTTCTATTTCAGTTTTCCACTGGTAGAAAGATAACTTGTGTCTACTAGCTTTCACTCATCTAAGCTCACAAACACACAGGCTAAGGAGACACCCCTACACCTTGCTTACTCGATCCCATTTCCAATGGCAAGTTATCAAAAGTATGAAGGAAAGAATAGAAAGGAGTTGAAACTTACACAAACATCTGTAGTGGATTTTTTGTCGGTATATGTTTTATTGTATTTTATTGTCAGGATAATGTATAGAGGGGTTATAGTTACATTTGTCAGATAGTGGATGCACTATTTCTCGAACATTAATACCCCTTCTCATGTCTTAGACATCTATAGTGTATTGAAGCTAAACCCCACTGGGAGAGTGAGAGCATGTTGGCTGGAATTTTTCAAGTGTCTCAACAATATGCTCAGCACCTGCTAACCAATAAAGATAAATTACTCATTCTCTCCTAGAGACTTCCAGGAGTTGTTAGTATTCTCAGGCAAAGAGAATATAACTTTAGGAACATCTGAACTATGTCATTAGAAAATGAGTAGAAATATGACCTGGAAGGACCAATTCATGTTAATGCCTCTTGGAAACTCCCACGCCCCACAAACTGGAATTTCAAATTCTACTCAAAATATACAACAAGATGCATTCCATGTCACCTAACACAGGAGGCCAGACTTCAGCCTGGCACCCCTAACCTACCCCTTCCCAGCAACCACTGGCCACATGATCTCCTCTTCCACAGAATCTGGGTTTTTCCAGATCAGACTCTAAATGATTTGGTTTAGCTCCACCACCATACAAGCATCTAAAACAAATAGCGCTTATAGTTCTGTTTCAAATTATATCAACAGCTCATAATCCTACATAGCTGGTGCTATCCTAAGAGTTTTATATATACTAATTCTTTTCAGTTTTTACCAATGTATAAATAGAGAATAGACTTTTAATTTCCATTTTTAAAAGGTAGAGATGGAGACATTAAATTAAATAACTTACCAACGTCATATGCCCAATGAGCAATAGATCAACAACTTTGACCCTAGAGACCCAGCGTTCTTGATTTCTTCAAATCTCTACACTATTAGAAAAAAATAACTTTAGAATATTAGCCATTTTTTGAAATATTAATTATACTAGATGTTTTTCAGGCTTTCAATATTTTATGGTCATCATCAATTCAAATACATATAATCTAGTCTACCAAAGATACATAGAGGCCATCAACTGTTTGTCTCCCTGGATATCTGTCAGCAACTATGATAGTTAATCTTGATTGTCAAGTGTACTAGGAGACAAATTCAATTATATCACATATGTATTTTCCTAAATTTTTCTGGGAAGTTAAGGTAGCAGCAATGTCCTTTCTTGAAACCTACTTATGAATTCAAAGTTAGTTCAGATTCATCAGAGATAGCTACATTTCCACCGTGTTTCACTCTCATCACCATTAAGCAGACACCTTAGGTATTCTTTGCACCTAGAATCATTTAGTGTTCTTTGGTTGCTGGAGAAAAGAAGAGATTGCACTGAAGAGCTATGAATTTTTATTAATCCTAATGCATAGACACATTGACTGAATCTTCTCCACTTACATGAGTGCTGTTATCAAGGACAGTTTTGCAGTGAAAAGCATATGATCTGAACAGAGAAATCAAGCTTTGAAACTAGTTTCTTTTGAAGAAAACATTGACTCAAAGGAGAAATTTGACTATAATTTTTTCTAAAACAAGGAATGAAAGAAAGGAAATGAATTAGTAAACATTATAGAGTGCAGATGCATTAGATCTTAAGAAGGAAAAAGTGCTTTCTATCTTTTACTTCTGGAGGGTGCTAAATTTGGGGATGAGGATGTCATTACTATTGGGTTCCTTTTGGCTCCAAGTTGAGGCTGATAGAGTTGGATCTCATTTTTCTATTTGGCAAAGTAAATGATTTTTCAACAAGGAAAAAGAGAAAACAAATCGGAAAGAAGAAATCACAGAATTCAGGAACTGTGAATAAGAAAAGTTGAACTCCAAGCCGGGCACGGTGGTTCACGCCTGTAATCCTAGTTACTCAGGAGACTGAGATCTGAGAATTGAGGTTCAAAGCCAGCCTGGGCCTAAAAGAATGTGTAGGACTCTTATCTCCAATTAAACATTAGAAAAGGGGAGTGGGGCTGTGGCTCTCAAGGTATGGTGGTAGCTTTGAGCTGAAGAGCTCAAGGACAATGCCCAGGTCCACGGGTAGGGCAATAGCCTTGAGCTGAGAAGCTCAGGGACAGCTCCCAGTGCCAGAGTTCAAGCTCCATGAATGACCACAAAAATAAAGAAGAAGAAAAGAAAAGATGAACTCCATTCTCCATGAGAAAAAGTTGAAAGTAATGTAGTCCTGCTGATCTGCTTGCTTTAGATGTCTTAGACTTCACCTCAGAGAATAGATCAGATGAGTTAATAATTGCCATCATTTTCCCAAATGTACACTAAGGGTAAAAGAACTGAATATGAGGATTTCAACTAAGTGAAGCAGCAGATCTAAAAGCCAAGACAAAATATAAGTAAATCTCAGTCTGATTAGAATGACTCTCACATTCTGCCAAGTCGGTTCATGATCCTGAAAGGCAGTATACCACAGTGCAGTTGCAGCTGGCCTAAGGGATATAAGGTTAATCCACTTGGCCAGCTATATGCAAAGACATGGCCAATATCTGCCGAAGTAGAAAAGGTATAATAAAACTATTAAGGGAAATCAACTTTCCAATTTATTGGAAAATACATTCCATTTCATTATACTTGTGAAATAAACCCTGGCAAGATGCAATCTCTAAACAAATAGATAGTCAAGGAGACTTAACCTGGTATGGCTAAAATACCATTTTCCTTAAAAGCCAAATTCTAGCTCCTAGTTTTGGTTCAGTCATTTGACTGTGTGATCTTGGAAAAGTTATTTATTGTTTCTGAGCCTTTACTTCCTTTCCATGTAAAACAAAAGTAATAATCCCTTCTTTGCAAAGTCAAGTGGAGAAAGGGAAGATGTAATGGACTTCAGGATTGTAACAGGAATGAGATCAATGAGTGTTTTCATGCTTATTATTGGTTTTATTGTTATGATTTTGGGAGTGTAATTTTTACATTTTTCCAGTGAATATATTACCTCTTTTATAGACTGAAAGACTCTGTGTGTGTGTGTGTGTGTGTGTGTGTGTGTGTGTGTGTGTGTGTGTTGTACACGGGGTCTAGGTGCTTTTTTGCTCAAGTCTAGAGCTCTATCTAGCCTTAGCTCTACTTCCAGCTTTTTTTGGGGGGGGAGGAGAGGTGGTTAATTGGAAATAAAATTCTCAGAGACTTTCTTGACCAGGCTAGTTTTGAGTCACAATCATTAGATCTCAGCATCGTGAATAGTTAGAATTATAGACATGAACCACTAGTGTTCAACTGAGAGATTATTCTTACATATTCAAGGTAATTTTTCCTGACTTTTTCTCAGTGAGGGAAGGAGGAGAATACTCAATACCTTATATCTAATATCTAATACCTCAATCTACAGGATTCCCTAGAATCATTTAATTTAACTTGAGATCAGAAACCTTAGATTGAGTTTTCAATGCACGTATAATGAGATACTTAGTTCTTTCTTCTGAAGGTTTTACAGTGAACCAAGCCCTGAAAGCAAGAAACACAGTATGGATTCTGTACCTTAGGGAAAGAATGCTAATCTCCACATTTTAATCACATAAAGAATAAGTTCAATGACATATTAGGACAGTCCTAGTTTCCACAGTAAAGTTAACATATATTATCACATAACTGATGTTTATAGCATCCTGAGAGTAAAAGGGAGGTTTGCCTACACATGCCTGCTGGAGAAATGACATACGCAGGATACTGACCTCTACTAGGTCTGAAAAGTAGAAAATAATCTGTGAGAAGTATGCAGCAATTCAAGTTCATTTCCAGGAAGACAGAAAATCAAATGATGTAGTAAAAAAAATGAGAGGAGTAAGTTCTGAACTAACTGTGAGCTATCAGGAATGAGGTCTGTCTAGAGTCAAAAAATGAGAGGAGTAGGTCCTGGAGTCCCCTTCACCAATAGGAAACATGAGAGCATTATCTGAGCATCAGATGGACCAACAGAATTTGTCTGAAAGTTAAAAGAATCTCAATTCCTTGGGTAATAGAAAACATATAATGAACAACTGGCAAACTGACCTCATTCTGCTATAAAGAGTACAGTAATGAACTGAAAATTCAGAACTAGCCAGGGCTATCTGACAACAGACCAACATTATTCAAGGACATTTAGAAGTATGGCCCAGAGAATTGTGGAAAAAGTCCTGGAGCAGAAGTACTCTTGAGAGACCTAATTCCTGATAACTCTCAGCTAGCTTAGTGTTCAAAACAAATAGCTAAAGGGCGAGGCCAGGGCATAGACACTCCTTAAGTGAAGCATGACTCATTTGTGTGTTCAGATTCATCTTCTACTTTCTCATTTTGAGGGAAGGAAAGCATTTGCCTGGGTAATCACATAGTAGAATCTAGAAGATTAGGCTGCATAGTTTATGTTAACTTGGGAATCTCTCTAGATGCCATTTGGCTTTTCAGGATGTAAAAGAACATTTCAGACTTATATATGTATAAAGAGACATAGCTCACTGTCTCCTAGATATATTAAAAGAGAAACTTATCATAACCTAATTCAGATAAGTTCTTATTACCAGCATTGAGATAGTGTGAAACTATGTAAAAGTTCAACATGGAAAAAAAATTCTAACTCATTATCCTGCCAAATGGACAGATGGAAATGTAAGCTATAGAGCTGAACTTTGAAAACATGCTAGAATTCAAATTTTTGTACTAAAATTAATATTTTTTTACTAACAGAGTCACTTTGGGATATTCTGTGCCATGTCACAAGGCTACCCAGATTGTCAGTATTAACAATTCCTTTTGTGTTTGCAGCCCTTCTTGAAGTACTTGTGTCACATAGAAGCAGGGGCCCTGTAGCCCTATTTGCTGTGTGGGTTTGTGTAGATTACTGGCTCTCTACTGCAAAAATCTGACACTGGATTTAGATTAAGCAAGACCAGGCTTCTATATCTCAGAATCTCTGAGTCATCTGAATAACCTAAAACTGTGGCAAAGAACATTAGAAATATTATTTAGACAAAGATGAAATTTAGCATGTAAATCAGAATCAAGTTTTGACAATTTAAACTTTTTTTTTGGCTGTGGATTTGGACCTCAGTCTATGAGCAGTCTTATTGTTTCTATAATAGAACCTGTAAATAGCAGAGAATAGTTCAATTAGAAGCAAGAATCTAAGATGTCTTCTTTATATCTTGCAAAAGCATCTCATTTGTGCATTGCATAATTATATAGATATTTATTTACTATTATAGAAATAGTTGACATATTACTACTTAAATTCCTTTTTGAGTGCTAATACTGGGGCTTGAATGCAGGGACTGGGCTCTGTCTTCGCTTTTTGATCAAAACCTAGCCCTCTACCATAAGAGCCAGAGGTCTACCTCTGGCTTTTTGTGGATTTATTGGCAGTAACAGTTTCATAGACTTTCCTGCACAAGTTAGCTTTGAACCATGATCCTCAGATCTCATCCTCCTGAGTATCTAGGATTACAGACATGAACCAGTAGCATTTAACCAAAGAACCTCAAGTAAAACTAACAGCACCTATCAGACTCCAAAGGAAACTTACCCCATGGTTTTGTATGCCTTCTTATTGCATTTGCTAATCAGAAATGTTATTGGAAGTAACACTTAAGGCAGAGGTGAAGGAGCCTATAGAACAAGAGAGGAAGACGGGGAAACATTACACACACGGAAATTTCCATTTATAATACCAGCTATATGCCTATCCTTTTCTGGTATGTTCTTAAGTCAGGCTGAAACTACTTAACCCAAAGTAAAAAGAAGAAATCATGTCTTCATAACTTGTTTCTTTCATATCCCCTGCCATAGGTAAAAGGAAGTCAACATTATTAATCTTAGGAAAATCATACCTTAATAATGAAAAAGCTCACTCTCCGTTATCAGGTCAAATCAATAAACATGTGATAATTCTATTCTTTCTGTGAAGAATACCTTGGATCAAAAGGCAATTGAGACAAAACTTACCATAGGGAAAATAAAAACAAAGGAAAGAAAATCAGAATAATTCTGCAGGGTGGGTCATTTCAAGACTTTAAAAGAAGCAAAAAGTAGTAACTCTTCTGTTTGGTTTTTGGTTTTTTTTCCCCCTATAATCCTAACATTTTGTATCAGCTATAGAGAAGCTGACAGCTCCTGGAGCTGTTCTTAAAATTGCATCACTTTAGAAACAATCTGTCAATCACCCGACTCTGAATTGATGAAAATATTTGAATAAGAGTTTCCCCAAACTTTCTTCTGTCTCTAATATTGATTGCATTTGCAAGTTTTGAATGTTCACAGAAACCTAAAGCAATGTTAGATTTTTCCAAAGTTTCCCATTTGGCACTTAAATCAGGCAGGCAGAAAAAAACTGTACTTATAACTTAAATCGATGAAATAGTAGAAATAATGACATGATACATTGAAAGATTTTTAGAGATTGCACAGTATTGACACACTCAGGTACCCTTGCCAATTATTAATTGATTTTCTTATGTTGTACACCAGTATTTATCATGTTATGCTTTTACCTTTATTTAATAATGTGGATTTTGGGGTTTTTTTTTACTGGTCATGTCATCATCTTTCACTGAAACTATGGTTTATTTCAGAAGTCTATTTGACAAATGTATAATATATAGCAGCTGATAAATCCTCACAATTCTAGCTCCCAGACAAAGAAAAAATTCTCCAAAGAAGATGAGCCTTGCCCCATGCAACCCTGTCTGAATGCCACTTGGGAATCTATTGATATGGAAATCTTCCCACAGCAATCTTGGGTCTGGAAATTCTTAGAATAAACCAATACCCTCTCCTCCCCCTGAACATCCCAAATCATATAATTTTTAAAGCTTCTTATGGTGATATTCTACATAAGCTGAACAGACTCTACCTAGCTGGTTTTAAACTGAAAGGCAAGAGAAGGAAAAGACCATAATAACCACTTCTATGTGTATTTTTTAAGTTCCTGTGTCATGGCAACTGAATGCAATGAGTGATTCTGATAGAATATAACATAGTTTAAAAAAAACTATATATAAAAATATTTGAGATGATACAGAAAATTTGCATATTTACTGTGTATTAGAAAACATAAAAATATAAATGCTAAAATTCTTAGTGTTTAAACAGTATTTTAGAAATGCATGCTAATATTCTTACATAATACATGCTTAATTATTGGGAGGTATTAAACTGCTGTCTACAATTTACATTGAAATGGGTTTGTTTACAATATCTGTTGAAAAGAAACCAGATGTTTTGGTCATTTAAAAAAATTGGGATTGGGTGTTAAGAGCAGAAAAAGAAACAGTACAGATATTAAGGTGTGATATTTATAATTTAAAGAAGAGTCTTTCCACTAATGTTTCCAACCACTGCAGAGGGTACAGGATGGAAGGAGAAAGGCCTAGGGAAAGCTGCAAGAGAATCTCAGTGACATGTTTTTAAATCAATATTAAACTCCCTGAGCTTTGATTATGAAGAATCTAAATGACTCAGAAAATTTGAGAAAGAGGAAGCAAAACTCAATGAGCCTTACATTTAGGTTGCAAGGAAAATAGAAAGCTGAGAGAGGTTCCTGAGACCATTAGAAAATGTATAAGGAAGTAAGTCTAAAGCAAAAATAAAAGGCAGCATTTTTTTTTATCATCATCTGTAAAAGTAACCTAACTTTCTTTGTGTGAAAAGAAACAAGCCCCAACCATCCAGAAACTAAGGCATACTAAATCCACTAGCACAATGATGTTCATTGCAGCATTATTCACCATAGCAAAGATATGGAACCAACCTACATGTCCCTCAGTTGATAAGTGGATCAACAAGATGTGGTATTTGTACACAATGGAATTCTATGCTGCTGTCAGAAAGAACAACACTGACCCATTTGTTAGGAAATGGAAAGACTTAGAAAAAATCATATTAAGTGAAGTAAGCCAGACTCAAAGGAACTTAGGCTCAATGGTTTCCTTCATTTGTCATAATCAGTAGAAACCTTGGGCTATCCTAGCAGAGATTTACAATAGAGGAAACCTAGATACATAAGGCCATATAGTATGAAGCTAATTGAAAGGACCTCAAGGATATTGAAACAAATGCCATATAATGAATGATTGTTGTCCTTAATGTACTATGTTATCTCTCATCTCTTTTGCTGTCCCTTGGTTATATTATATTGTTACAGTATCTCACTTTGTTATCTGATATATTGGATATATTTGTATTTGGTTATTTGAAATTGGATAGGGAAGGGGGAAAACCAAGATGGGGGATGGGAGGAGGGTAATGGCGACAAGACATGTGAAAGAGTATCAATGTATGTGAATTAATGCACCTTCTATCTGGCAAATATAATGTAACCCTTTTATTAATTACAATAAAAAATATTTTAAAAAAAGAAACAAGCCCCAAATTCTTAGAGTTCTTTGATCTATAAAGTACATAAAGAAGTATGGAACCCACCTAGCTTCATCAATATATGCCAAGACAATTAACCCCTTCCAAGATATCTAACTCTGTGCCACATTCTACCTCAAATCCTATTCCCTGCCTCCCTCTTCCATTCATGGTGAAGTATTATAACAACTCCCATGTATTGTAAACTCATCATGCTTGGCATCTTATGTGCTACCCATCTTCACAGAAACGCAACAACCATCCTGCAAAGTAAGAAATGCTATCTCACATCTTACAGCTGAAGAAAAAAAGATCAGAGAGATAAAGCAGTTTGCATAAATCTGGTATAATGTGTGTTCGCTTACAATTTACACACTAGTCTGCTGTCTGTGCTTAGACCCACGAAACTGAGTCCATACTGTCTCCTGTATTTCTGCCTTCCTAGCTTTTTGAGTAACAGACAGAAAACTTGCTTAGCATCCCTCATTTGCCCTGCAGCCCACAATCTTTCACTGACAGTATTCTAAGGAAATGCTCAGCTTCTCATAGATAAGGATTCAGATAATGGAAGAGACTCCCTGCCCCTCACACAGCAGAGATCATTGGAGGACACAGGCAGCCAGACTCCCTTTCTCCAAATATGCTTGCCCTCATCTGCTTCTATTAATCTTCCCCACATAATCATATCTGATATGTTGTTTTCCTGTTTCAATAAAGGAGATTTAATCAATGATAATTATAATTTTCTGATTAGTTTCTTGATAGCAATTTAATAGATGAGTATAATGCCATGGTCATGCTTTTCAATAGTTAGGAACATTTTTCCAAATAAACTCAAAATACCTTACTTGCCCTCATAAATCCCTACAAGGTATTTTTATTATTAAGTGAACCATCAAATCAAGTTTATCTACACTTTCCAACTCTTCCTAAATTTCATTAATTACCTCCCTGTAGCATACATTTCTTAGCCAATGCCATACATCTGATTAAATTTAATCACTGATCCTTAAATATTTAACATTCCTCCTGCCACTTTGCAGTACTTTTTTTTTATAAATATTGTTGACCTACCCATAGCTAGAACTGATCAATTCCCAGCCAAATTCTCAGAGCTAATTGTATTAGACATGCTTGAGGAACATGCTCACTCCTTGCCATTTTCTGTAGAAGTGATTCTTACTCCTTGCTTCCAGTGAAGTGGTAGGTTCAGATGATTATGTTTTGTTCTCTCTTTAGCCATCTATCATTGCATCAAAACTAGACACTTCCAGTGGGAAGCAACCATAGAGTATTCAACGGTCTAAAAGAAGCTACATGAAAAGAACAAGAATGGTGCAGATCTACAGAAAGAAGTAAACTACTGGCGACCATGTGGCTATAAGAGGACAAAGAGATATTGTCTAATTATTTCTCTTGTTTCAAGAGGCAGCTCAACTTTTAGCAGATGGATATTTGTGAGTTTCTTTGGTTGTTTTGATAGCTTTCCCACTCTTTACCTACAAATAAATAGAGTGACAAACATTGGTACCATGTTTGACGAATAATTGTAGGGATAGGTGGCAAGAACAGAACCAAACTGGCTACAAAAATCTGGTTGTGGTGAGTCAGGAGATCGATCATTATAAGGAAAGAGGTGTTCTAAATTTAAGAATAGAAAGTAATACTCAAAAGTAACCTCAATAATAGCAATGAAGCCAGGCACAATGGCTCACACCTGCAATCTTCGCTACTCAGGAGGCTGAAATCTGAGGATCAAGGTTCAAAGCCAGCCCGGGCACAAAAGGACTTGAGACTTGTATCTCCAATTAACCTCTAGAAAATGGGAAGTGGGGCTTGTCTCAAGGGGAGGTTGGTAGCCTTGAGATGAACTCAGGGACAGCAACCAGGCTGAGTTCAAGCCCCATGACCCACTCAATAATAATAATAATAATAATAATAATAATAATAGCAATGAAATTACTTTTAAAAAGAATGGGAAGTAGAGATTAGAGTTGAGGAATCAGCATGAATATAAAGGAAATACGTGATAGGCATGTGTAATAGAATCACAAGTGTGTAATAGAAGGAATATGTAAGCCACACCACGAAATTGATTAGCAGGGGTTAGGCTCTAGGCCAAAAGTATACGAAAAGCAAAACACTAAAAAAAAATCTAATTATTCAGTAGATATTGAATGGAAGGGTTGGTGAGCTGATGAAAGTTATAATTGAAGCAACTGGTCCAGAACACTGTTAGAATTGTCTTTAAAACAAGAGAGCATTTATCAAGGTCAAAAGAACACAATTAGAACAAGATAAGGAAAAGGACCTATGGTCAAGTGTATAGTGGCAAGCTTCTGTGTGTGTGTGTGTGTGTGTGTGTGTGTGTGTGTGTGTGTGTGTGTGTGTGTGGCAAATGCTATCAGTTAATGGAAGACAGTTGGCTGAGTCAAACAGAGTTCTGTGGCACCAGCCAATAATCAGGCTAGAAGAGTGGAGTCCATCTCAGAATGATCAGGGTTAATATTGAAGAGACAAATCAGCCAATATCATCAACATGATGCTTACAAGTAAAGTGGGAAAAGAGAAGGGCTGGCAGATCACAAAGCTTATATGGGAACCAAGTATGCTCTGTCTCTCTGAAGGAATATATACCTTCTGTGCTCCATACACCTGGATCCCTACCACTGTCTTCTAAGTTTGCTGAAGCCAAAACAAACTTAATTCTTATGTAAGCTCTGAAATCTAACATTTTGCCTTGGCTGTCCCATCAACACTAACATCTGCTTTTTTATTAAAAAAATATTTATTTTTTGCCAGTCCTGGGGACTGAACTCAGGGCCTGAGCACTGTCCTTGGGCTATCTCAAGCCTAGAGCTCTACAATTTGTTCCACAACACCACTTCTAGCTTGTCTATGTATGTGGTACCAGGGAACCAAACCTGAGTCTTCATGCATGCGAGGCAAGCACTCTACCACTAGGCCAAACTCCCCGCCCTTTCTCTGCTTTTGTCTCTTGTCAAGGAGTAACTGTTCAGAAATACTCTTAGCAGAAAGAAAGAGAATGTATATTACAGACAATTAAGGTACAGCCTCCTTCTGCCAGCACTGACACATGAATTAGGATTGTCATGAACTGAAAAGTGAGAGCTACCAAGGAGGTCAAGTTATAGAAGAAGTTCAAGATAAGGAAACACAGGCAGGAGGGGACAGCAACTCCCTGACTGCATCACCTCTCATTAAATACTGCACCAGAAGAAGGATAGAAACTGATGGTTGGGAGGAAGTGGTGGGAGCTGAAGATTCCTGGTGTATACATTCTAAGTTAGTAAGCAGAAAGAACTGTCTCTGTGGTAATTGGTGCCCAGACCATTTTCTTCAATGATCTTCTTGTTCAGGAATGCCCTACTTTCCAAAGTATAATAAAGCACACTACAAGTTTTAGTACTGACATTCCATTTTCCCAGAGGCAGTTTTGACCATCTCTCAAATTTCCAATGCAAATCAATCCAGCTGGGTTTCAGATACGCAGTTATTTATGGTGCATTCACACCTATGCAAATTGCTTTACTCCTCTAGCTAATAAAGGCAATTGGTCCTATGCGATATTTGTACTTTGTCACTTTCGATTAACATCAAGATCCTCCATGAAATGATGCCAGTGGTCTCTGGCTCAAACTATACCAACGGCTCAGCCTGCACTGCTTTTGTTCTTTCTGATTAGGTTGTATAAAAATCACTCAGGGGCTGGGACCATGGCCTAGTGGTAGAGTGCTTGCCTAGCATGCATAAAGCCCTGGGTTTGATTCCACATACACTCAAAAAGCTGGAAATGGTGCTGTGGCTCAGTGAGTAGAGCTCTAGCTTTGAGAAAGCCCAAGGACAGTGCCCAGGCCCTGAGTTTAATCCCCAGGACTGGATTTTAAAAAATCACTCAGGGAAGCCTTCCTGAGGTCTTTGGCGAAAGGTGAAAATGTCTTCCTGATCTATTTTCTTTCAAAACACACACATATACACACACATTTACATATATATGTATATAATATATATATGTATATAATATATATAATATATATATATATCATCACCAAAACCAATACTGGTTAGAAGCATCTGGTGGGAAATTATCTTTCCTGTGTTTTCCTCACTTTGCATTGCTAGCTTATGTAAGTGATTCATTTCTGGGAAATATTTTTAGTGGTGACTAAAAAACAACAATATTATATATCTTTTGGCACCTTAGTACACTTATTCTTGCAAATATGGAAGAATTCAATTTCCCAGCACTCTTTATTGAAAAGCTACCTTTTAGACAATGACCTTTAGGACCTTTGTTGAAAATCAGTTGCCTTACTTACATATTCTTTATATTATACCATTAATCTATAAGTCTACTTTTATGTCAATTTCCATATAACTTTGTAGTATACTTTTTCAAGAAGTATCATATCCTCTGCTTTCCTTTTTTCTCCACAATGTACTTTGACCAAACCAAGTTCTCAATATACACATTACCTATAAGTAGCCTCGGTTCAAGAAAGCATGAAGAGTGAAGAGGGAAAATAAGCAATAACAGAGAGCATTATGAATTAAATGCTAAGTGGACTGTCCTTACAGTTCATGTTATAAGGGATCAGATAGCCAGTTACGCTGAGAATGCTTTATGAGATGGGTGGCACACATTGTCACATTTGATTTTCACTTAAACCCTGCTGAACTACACCTCATACCTTCCTTAAGAATGCACCAATTCATCTTGAGTTACTCTGTCTTACAGTACTGTTAACCTCAATAACAGTATTTGACTTCTATTATTCTTCTTTTGATAGCTGATCAAGTTTGAGCTTGTACTTGGGACATTTTACTGTAAAGATTTCATAAAGTGAACAATATTGTCCATGTACCAAAGCCATTATATTTGAGAAAACTCCATACTCCAGCTCTACACTGGTCAAAAGGTCCAAGCACATTTCCAGGGCATTACAAACTGACCATACTATTGATATGTGAATCCCAACATTGAACACATCACACTTGGATGGAGATGTTCCCACATACTGGATATTGCTTAGTAACTGGAGTTGAAATGGGACCCAAGATTGGATGTAGGTCAGATTTCCCTCCTTTGCCCACCTACATTTGATACACGACAAGGTTTTAGACAAAGCAGCAAAGAGAAGAGAAGAATGGCAGAAAACCTCATTAAACAAAGTATTTGTTTTGGAGAAGCATCCTGCAGTAACCACCGAAATATCCAGCCAAAATAGACACTCATCCTAAGTGCTGCACAATCAAACTGAAATGCTGAGATGCAGAATGATTCTCAAACAGATGAGGCTGTCTGAAAACAACATGTTCATAGCAACCAGTCTCTGCCAGAGTCAATGTAATGAAGAGGTCCCTTCTGCGGTGCATTTTACCCATACAGAGAAAGCCAAAATAATAATTATAATAGTTTGCTTCTTTTACAGTAAGCAGGGAAAGAAAATAGCATTAGTCCTAGTAGATATTTTTATTGAGTAACAAGAAGGGAGGACATGAATACAACATAATGTGTGCTTTTCAGTGATTGTTTTGTCACCAAACAAGTGGCCTGTGACAGCATTCTGATGTCAACCACTCAGCTCTTTTACTTGTACTATCTTACTGACCCTCCTTCACACACACACATGCACAATCACCATTATAGGTGACATCTGCTGAATATTTGTTGTTTGATAAAATAGTGTGTGGCCTTTCTCTCCACTCCTCTTTAACATAGTATTAGAGTTCCTAGCCAGAGCAATAAGGCAAGAAGCAAGCATAAGGTGCTCCAAATAGGGAAAGATGAAGTGAAACTTTCCCTCATGCAGATGACATGATTCTGTATTTAAAGAAACCTATAGACTCAACTCCCAAGCTGTTGAGCTGATTCAAAACTTCGGTGAGGTAGCAGGGTATAAAATTAACCTTCAAAAATCAACTGCCTTCCTCTATGTCAACAATGAGAGGATCAAGGCAAAAATTAGGAAAGCAACTCCTTTTGCAATAGCCTCAAAGAAAATAAAGTACCTAGGAATTATCTTAACTAAGAATGTAAAGGACTTTTTGATGAAAACGTTAAAAACCTGAAAAAGGAAATTAAAGCAGAACTGAAGAAATGGAAAAACCTCCCATGCTCCTGGATTGGAAAAATTAACATCAGGAAAATGGCAATATTGCCAAGGGCTATCTACAAATTCAACACAATACCCATCAATATCCCAATGTCATTCTTTAAATAAATAGAAGTGGCAATCCAAAATTTCATATGGAATAATAAAAGACCCCGTATAGTGAAAACAATTCTTAGCAGAAGGAACAGCGCAGGAGGAATTTCAATACCAAACTTTAGACTCTATTACAGAACTATAGTGACCAAAATACCTTGGTAATGGCACAAGAAAAGGCCTGAAGACCAATGGAATAGAACTGAGGACCCAGATATTAACCCACAGACATATGGCCACCTAATCTTTGATAAGGGAGCCAAAATTAGAATGGAAGAAAGATAGCCTCTTCAACAAGTGGTGCTGACAGAACTGGTTAAGCACCAAAAGACAACTAAAGTTGGATCTTTATATGTCACTCTGCACCAGGATTAACTCCAAATGGATCAAAGACCTCAAGGTAAAAGCAGATACACTGAAAACTTTACAAGAAGGAATAGGAGATACACTAGGTCTCCTTGGCACGGGTCAAGACTTTCTTAATAAGGACCAAGAAACACAACAAAGCAGAGAAAGTCCGGGTAAGTGGGACTGCATTAAACTGCAGAGCTTCTGTAGGGCAAAGGACATTGGTAGCAAATTAACTAGAAAGCCAACAGAGGGGAGAAGATCTTCACTAACCATACAACAGACAAAGGCCTCATATCTAAAATATATCAACAGCTCAAAAAGTTGAATCAATCCAAAACTAATCTCCAAAGAAACAACCATCCCATTAAAAGATGTGCCAAAGACTTAAAAGAGAGTCTTCTCTGAAGAAGAAATAAGAATGGCCTATAGACACATGGAGAAATGATACACAACTCTGGCCATAAAAGAAATGCAAATCAAAACAACTCTAAGATTCCACCTCACTCCAGTTAGAATGGCCAGGATCAAAAAAAAATCTAATAACAACAGATGCTGGAGGGGATGTGGTCAGGAGGGATCACTACTACACTGTTGGTGGGAGTGCAAACTCGTTCAACCACTATGGAAAGCAGTATGGCAGTTCCTCAAAAGACTAAGCATAGAGCTCCCCGATGACCCAGCAATTCCATTACTTGGCATTTACCCAACCGTCCAGAAACAAGGACATACTAAATCCACTAGCACAATGATGTTCATTGCAGCACTATTTACCATAGCAAAGATATGGAACCAACCCAGATGTTCCTCAGTTGATGAGTGGATCAACAAGATGTGGTATATGTACACAATGGAATTCTATGCTGCTGTTAGAAAGAATGAAATCACCCCATTTGTAAAGAAATGGAAAGACTTAGAAAAAATCATATTAAGTGAAATAAGCCAGACTCAAAGGAACATAGGCTCAATGGTTTCCCTCATTTGTCATAATCAGTAGAAACCTTGGGCTCTCCTAGCAGAGATTTACGATAGAATAAAACCTAGATACATAAGGCCATATAGAATGATGCTAAATGAAAGGACCTCCAGGATATAGAAACAAAAACCATATAATGAGTGATTGTTGTCCTTAATGTACTATGTTATCTCTCATCTCTTTTGCTGTCCCTTGGTTATCTCATATTGTTACAGTATTTCACTTTGTTATCTGATATTTTGTATATATGAGTATTTGGTTACTTGAAGTTGGATAGGGAAGGGGGGAAAACAAGATGAGGGGTGGGGATGGGGGAGAGAATTGGGGACCAAGACATGAGAAAGGGTATCGATGTTTGTGAAGTAATGCACCTTCTATCTGGTGAATATAATGTCACCCTTCTACTAATTACAATAAAATATATGAAAAAAATAGTGTGTGGCCTGAGAATCAGGAATAGAAATCAATTATGTATTTATGTTAAATTTGTTATAATGTTTTTGACACCTCCCATGTGAATTCTTGCCACTGCCCAACTGAAGTTTTAACAATGTAATCTCCCTTTTATTGCACCTTCTTTCTCATAATACCATTCTATGGCATCTTATTAAAAGGTACTCATTTCCCTAAATTTATGGACACTTTATTTCCACTTGGTAATTTTCCTTCTTCCAGTAAATAAGTGTATAAAATATGTATGTTTCTTTAAAGTGGAAATTAACTCAACTTGAGCCATTTTCTTTTTCTCTCTTGACTCAGGTTAGAAGGAGCGAACTTGTATTTAGTATACTTAAATGAGATTGATTTTGTCCTTCTATCTGCTCCTTTACCTGATCCATGCATATTAGTTATTCCTTGTGTCAGGCTAAGAGAGCTTAGAGGAGAGGAGAAGTAATAGACTGGGTTTCTTGTATTTAAGTTGGTCTGCATTTTTTACATTCTAGTTGCTCTCCACGGACAGGCTTAAATAAACCCATGACTAAAAGTACATTAAAGGAATCTAATGAGCTATTAACATGTGTATCATCAACATTGCCTGCATTCACATAATGAGGAACTAGAGCTGTCAAACTCAGGGTATGTTGACCTGTGCCTATTGTCCATGCAGAGAATGCCAAAAAGTAACTATTCTAGTTTGCTTCCTTTAGGCTAGCAGTCAAAAGTAGCATTAGTGTTACTAGATATCCTCTCCTGATTAACAAGAAAGAAACAAAGAAATAAGTACAAGACTATCTGTGCTTCTTACCTTTTCTAAGAAAAATGAAACTAAAGTGAGGCAGGTTTTGTGGTAATATAGAATATATAGTAGAAGTATATAAACAAAACCAGGAAGATGGGGACAAATGAACACAAGGAAAATTTGGGGGAAAATCAGCCATCACATTGCATGATTTTTTTCTAGCCTGAAAACATTTGCTGCCTGTTGAATTATTGCTATAGAGATGGCACTCGTGTCCTGGAGGTCAATAAAATGCTTGGGAAGAAAAAGAATTACAAGCAGCTCACCTGATTCAGAGAAGAGCTGTGCGTTGCATAACTGTAGGAACTATATCATTGTCCACAGGGTAGCCAGCTCTGGAGTTACATAACAAGTAACTGGGAAACAAAGAAGGTACAGACACATCGAACAGCTTCTGTATGACACTAAAGGAAGACAATAATTATCACCAGGTGTTGTTAGCTCACACCTGTAATCCTACCTACTCAGGTTTAAAACTAGACTAAACAGAAAATCCCATTTCTGATTAATAAACAAAGAGCTAGAAATCAAGGTGTGGCTTATGTGGTGGAATGCAATGCATTCATCAAAAATGCTACTAGAGTAAATCCTGGCCCTGAGTTCAAGCCCTTTTGGCATTTAAAAAAGAAAAAGAAAGTTAATACCAAGAATTATATTTAAAAGTCGCAGATAATCTATAACAAAATGTATGCTGATGAGTTAAAAAATCAGTCAAGTTCTTTTATAATTCTATTACTCCTCAAATATTTATATGAAGAAAATGTTACCCATCTGCCACAGGTAGGGAAATTTAAATGAATTCCTCTAAGTCATAGTGTATGCTAAAATCTGACCTAAAGATTTCCATACCAGCCAACTCCAAATGTAGCTACATAATATATTCTAACATGTAGTGATTTTTGACAAATCCTACATGTGAACTTACCTGCCTCATTTTACCTGCAGTTTTGTGTCTTCTACAATGGCAGATTCAGCCCTTTAGATTCCCTTTCTCCAAGCTTCAGAGGCCTTCTTATTTTCTGAAATAAAGAAATTATGCCATTCTATATTACCAACTTCTTGGAAATCTAATGATCAAATTAATTTAAATTAGTTCAACTGTGAGAAGGATCCTGAATACTAAACAGTGCCCTAAGCATTAGGGGGAAAAATTCCAAAATGGAAACTCATTGAATTACAAAGAGGATTTTACTGAGCTACTATCACAGTCTTATTTAATGACATCATTAAAGAACAATAAGCAAGAATCAAAACTGTAGCTGCAAAATTTGTACAAGGCCAGGTGAATTTGAAGCCACTAAATTAAAAATGCACAGAGGAAAAAATCCAAGAAGGAAAGGTGTAGAAGTGAAAAACAGAACTTAGATTCTTCAACAAGGTAAGATGTAAAGTTCTGAGTCTGAGGAAGCAAACTTCCAATTTTGCAACAGGGTATGGTGATTCCTTCATCTAGTATCATCCAAGTTCCTGATGAAGAGTTGGCAGATTCTGTCTAGTTTTAGTTAAGAGCTTTTTCGCTCTAGAGATTGTGATACCTTCTTTCTCTCTGCTCACTACTAGCCAATTTGTTAAAGCACTATTATTTATGACTTAGAGACAGTATCCCTTAGATCTGGCTCTCTCTGCCAGATCTGTCAATCGCAGCTGTGACTATGAATTTGGAGAACCATGAGAAATGGGTACAGACTCTTATGCTTTCCTTGGAGTTGTCCTATGACTATGTTTTGCTTGCTTGACTTATTCTGCTTTATTAGGACTGCAATTCTGTTTTATTATTTTTTGTCAGTTGTCAGGCTTGAATTCACAGGCTGGGCATTGTCTCTGAGTCACATTGTGCTCAAGTCTAATGCTCTACAACTTGAGCCAGAGCATCACTTCTGGTTAATTGGAGCTAAATGTCTCATGGTGACTTTCCTGCCTGAGCTGGCTTCAAACTTCCATCCTTGGTTTTTTAATTCCTGAGTAGCTAGAATTACAGGCCTGAGCCACTGTGCCCCGATAGAATTGCAATTTTGCAATTTTTAAAGGGTGCTTTAAAAAGCAGATGTTGTCAGAGTACATATGGGAGTATATATAAAATCTGAGTTTGATTCATAGCAAAAGAAAAAAGGAGAAAGAAAGAGAGAGAGAAGAGAGGAAGGAAAGGAGGGAGGAAGGGAAGGGGGAGAGGAATCCGAGACTATGTTTTAGCCAGGCTAAGTAAAGAAGAATTGACTTATTCTGAATTTTGTGATTTCTACCTTCTTCCACTTTCCTTTCTGCATGATTACTACAGTGAAGAACTTAGTTCAATAAAAACCTTATTCCCTTCAAGGTGCAATGTAACAGACTGAGTGGCTTACTAACCACAGAAATTTATATTTTGCTCTGGAAAACGCAGAGTTCATGATGAAGGTACTCTGCTTACCTGGTGCAAGCCACAAAGAGGACCCCTGTACTTCCTTACAAAGACACTGACCTCCTTCCCAAAGTCAGAGCCTAATTACCCTACCCTCCAAAGGCCATACCTCTAAATGCCATCACTTTGCAGCTTGACATGGCAAGCACTTTGCAGCACTTTGATACTGTATGGTGCTGTGAAAGAATCTGAAATGTGCTAAACATGGTATCTAACTTCATTGTTTGGAAACGAATAGAAAATCAAACCTTTTTCAGGCTTTTCCCAAGTTAGCAATAAAGGTTTTGGCAGCAAGCAAATTTGGAGTTCTTATTTCAATAAGGGTAGATACTAAGGACAAATGTAAGGGGTAGTAGTTTACAGCCTGTTGGAGATCAGCATAGAACAGAAGAACTGTAAGAGTATAAATGGGACTATTGCAGAGAGAGATCAAATGCTCAATTGATATTGTCAGTTTCCACGGAAAAATCCAGCACATTTCCAAATGGTGGGAGCCTTCAATTTCCATTCACATTGCAAAGAGCACCTCACACCAACAGAGAGCATAAATCAGCAATAAAACAATTTCTGAGTAAACAGAGTCATACAATTGTGTAGAGCAGCCATGCAGCATGATGACCATGGTTGATTTTAAATGAAACACTATGAACTCAAGCATGAAAAAAAAGTAAAACTCTCATATTTTTTCAGTAATAGCATAACACTTTATTTTGCACTGGTGTACACTATTTCTCATCATGAAGTCACAGTTCTTTTTAGGATATTTATTGTAGAAATGACCCAGATTGCCTTATTTCTATCATTTTACCCTTGCATCTCCTTTATAACCTGTCTGAGAATAAAGCACAAAATCAGACAGCTCATTCATTGCTCAGGGTAAGATGGTTCGATAGTGTTCACAGATATATGACAGAACTTTGCTAACTTTGAAATTCTAAGGTAAGCTTAATTTTCCCTGTCAAAGACGTACCACAGAGTTTTAAACTAGTCCAATAGGTTGACTGCAAGGAGAACACATATAAGCCACCATTGTGTACACCAAAAACAGTATATGACTGGCTCCCAAGAGCCTTAAGAACTGAATCTGCTGCCCCTACCAGGCCTGCAATGCTATGGCTCCATTACAGTGACCTATTTAGTAACATCGCACCTCCCGGACACTGCCTAAAAGAGGTGACACCCTTCATAGCTCTGTAAAATGTACTAAACAGAAGAACCCAGATGAAAACAGACACAGCTCCCTTGGGCTGATCTCACCCTTGCATAAGTTGTTTGCCCTGCCTGTAGTTCAAGTTCTCTCACCTGGAAAGAATGGCTCCTTTTAGAATAACAGGTTTGTCAGCATTTCAAAATGGTTTAAAATCTAATAGCAGCAAAAAAGGAGCTGACTCATAAAATACTTTTCTTCTTATTATTTTCTACAGTTTCTTCTTAGTGTATCCATGTTCTAGATTAAGTCATCAAAACGGAGCACACCAGTTTCACCAAGAGTGTTTGTCAGAATATAGATAGCTGGACCCCAAGGCTTTGGATAAATAGCTAGTCTGAAGTGGAGCCCAACAGCCTGCTTTTCCAGGAGAAGTTGGTGCTGTGAACTCAGTGCCTACATTTAGAGAATTACCACATTGAAAGATGAGAATGGGTTTCCTGAAACATCACTCACATAAAAGCATGTAAATGAAGTGAACCATTGTCCTAGCTATTTGTGTCCCATTCTGCTTCCTACAAAATCATTCTTTAAACTTCTAAATCTATGTTTACAAATCAGCAAAATCCAGAATAATTTCTCAGCAGGTATGGTACCCATTCCTAAAGCCGAATTCAAGAAATCTGGGCTGGGATGTAACTTAGTGGCACAGTGCTTGCCTAACAAGTGCGATTTCCTGGCTTCAATCCCCAGTACCAAGAAATCTAGTCAGAGAACTTGTATCATAGATGCTCATTTCAAAATCTTTCCTAAGCAGGTTAAATTAGTCCTCTGAGTTCTATCATTCAAATAAGAAAATTACATAATTGGAAAAGAGCCTTCAAAATACAGCCATTGTTTATTCATGTATTAATGTGTTCCTTTAAGAAAACTTACCGAATACATATTTCATACCAGGTATTATGATAAATGATCTCCAAAAGTCCCACAAACAATTATGTCAAATATTAAGAAACTAGAGAAAATGAAAAAAATCTGTACCTCACTAAACTTAGGATACCAGGAAATGGAAAGACATCCCGTGCTCATGGGTAGGGAGAACCAATATAGTGAAAATGGCCATACTGCCAAAATTGATATACAAACTCAATGCAATCCCCATCAAAATCCCAAAGACATTTTTTACTGAAATAGAAGATACAATCCAAAGGTTCATATGGAACAAGAAAGACCTAGAACAGCCAAAACAATTCTAGGCAAAAAGAGCAATGCAGGTGGTATTACAATACCAGATTTCAAACTCTATTATAGAGCCATAATAACAAAAAAATAGCATGGTATTGGCACAAAAATAGATCAGAAGATCAATGGAAGAGAATAGAAAATACCAGAAATAGAATCACATACCTATAGTCAACTTGTATTTGACAAAGGACCCAAAGATATACAGTGGAACAAACACAGCCTATTCAATTAATCATGCTGGCAAAACTGGGCAACCACATGCAGAAAAATAAAATTGACTCTAGCCTTTTGCCATGCACAAGCATTAACTCAAAATGGATCAAAGACCTCAATGTCAGACCTTGAACTGCTACGCGATAGAGTTGGAGACACTGGAACTCATAGGCACAGGCAAAAGATTCCTGAACATAATTCCAGGGATACAACAGAGACTCGATAAATGGGACTACTTAAAAAAAGTTTCTGCACAGATAAAAGCATAGCCACAAAATTAGAGAGACAGACAACCAACCGGGAACAGATATTTACCAATAATACATCTGACAAATGTTTAATATCCTGTATCTACAGGGAACTCAAGAAACTAATCCCCACCATTCACTAAATGGGCAAGGGAACTAAAGAGAGACTTATCAAAAGAAGAGGTTAAAATGGCAGAAAAGCATATGAGAAAATGTTCATCATCCATGGTCATAAAGGAAATGCAAATAAAAACAACCCTAAAATACCACCTTACCCCAACAAGAATGGCCAAGATTTTGAACTCAGACAGTGACAGATGCTAGCAGGGTTGTGGAGAAAAAGGAACCCTACTAAACTGCTGGTGGGATTGTAAGCTAGTTCAGCCACTCTGGAAAGCAGTGTGGAGGTTTCTTAAAGAACTGAGAATTGACCTTCCCTATGATCCTGCCATACCACTCCTGGGCATCTATCTATCCTGAACATCATAACCCAAGATACGATAAGGACACCTGCTGAGCTATGTTCATCTCTGTACTATTCACAATAGCCAGGTGATGGAAACAACCAGATGTCCTATTGCAGATGAATGGATACAGAAAATTATATATATATATATATATTGTATATATATATATATATACAATGGAATTCTACATAGCTAACAGACAAGATAAAATAATGTCATTTGCAGGAAAGTGGATGAATCTAGAGCGAATCACATTGAGTGAGACAACTCAAGACCAAAGGAACAAAAGGTGCATTGTATCCTTAATATATGGCTATTAGATCCAAACTGTACAAGAGCAAGGACTCAATATTTGCATACCCAATGGCATAGACATGGTATTAGAAATATAAACACAACTACATAGACATAAAAATGTATGACTCTGTAGACATAATATTTTATTACATAGATTAATATGTATCTATGACATACAAATCCTTAGCCTAATTTTAATTACGTTCTAAAATCTAAGTGCTAGTGATTGTATATAGATTCCCTTCTTGAATACTTGTTTGTTAAACACATCACTTGAAATATGACATAAAAATCAATGTTAATAAATTCTTTAATAAAAAGTCAATATCATACCTAACATTTGTTTAAATAATGTACCTCATGAATTACTTTGATGTTTTACATCACCTGGCTTATCCTCTTGGAATGTCTTATCCAATACCTCTGAGAAAGGAAAAAAAAATGTTCTTTTTAAGTGATCATTGAAAAGAAATGCATCCATGGAGTTCCTGAGAATAAAAACCTGATCATTTTTATGCATCACGAAGGACAAAACTAAGTATACTTCTCAATATGGAGGAGTCTATAAATTTAGGAAAAAAGTTCAAGACAAAAGCCACTCTGCTTTTTCATAAGTTTTTTAAATGCTGCTTTATAATTTTTTTCCAGCACCACTTAGGAGGCAAGATTTGCAAAAATGAGCCTAACTTCTAAGTCCAGGCCTTTCAAACCTATCTGGTGGTGTAATCATCCCCCATCAAATCATGTCCCAATAGCAAATGAATCCTGCAAATCAAAGCAAATATTGTTAATATTTTTATAGATTAGTAAAATTACTTAGAGTGTATTTGACAGAGGTCCAAATAATTTAAGAGGTACATGCAAGGTTAGAGAGGCTTTGCTTAAGGAAGAAGAGAAAAAAAATGGAGAAGGGGATAATAAGAAAACAGAGAGAAAGCACTCGTATAGTAATTTCACTGCTGTGTATTACGTTCCAAAATAGTCTGATATTGCCATGTCCAACTGGAAGAAATCAGTTGAAATAACCAGAACTGCTCTCTGTGAGTGCTTTTTAGCAAATTGACTTCAATTAATTTAGCACTGGCTGCACCTTAAAATGAAGTACCATTTCTCTGTACAGGTTCTCAGATCTGCTGCTAACCCATTACAGAACAGACCTAGAACTGTTTGGATCTGTTGTGGCTTCTGGGAATCAGAAACAGGAGTCAGTAAAGAACATCTGGAATCCTAGCTACTCAGGAGGCTCAGATCTGAAGATCGCAGTTCAGAGCCAGAGACTAGGCACTATAAAGCTGTGAGAATCTTATCTCCAATTAATCCCTTGAAAACCTGGGGGTAGGTCTGTGGCTCAAGCATAGGGCAGTAGCCTTGAGCTGAAGAGCTCAGGGACAGTGCCCAGGCCTAGAGTTCAAACCCCTTCCCCACCCCCCCAAAAAAGAACAAATGTCAACTGATTTTATCTTCATCTCCTTTTCCATATTCTCAAGAAGAAATTTGGAATGTTGCCATTTCTACACATTAGGATCTTTTCAACAACTTTACAGAACTTTAAAAGACGGTTTTGCTTTAAAATCAGAAGTAAAAGCAGCACCTAATGCACACAGAAATTACTAGACTCTTCTGTGATATATTTGCAAAGAATATCTTGTATTAAGCATCGTAAGTTCTCTGTCCTATAAAGCAGAAGTTTTACACTGAAAACTTTACAAGAAGGAATAGGAGACACACTAGGCCTCCTTGGCACAGGTTGAAACTTTCTCAATAAAGACCAAAAAACACAACAAATCTGAGAAAGGCTGGATAAGTGGGAATGCATTAAACTGCAGAGCTTGTGTAGGGCAAAGGACATAGCTAGTAAATTAAATAGGAAGCCTACAGAACGGGAGAAAATCTTCACTAACCATACAACAGACAAAGGCCTCATATCTAAAATATATCAACAGCTCAAAAAAATTGAATCACTCCAAAACTAATCTCCAAAGTAACAACCATTCCATTAAAAGATGGGCCAAAGACTTAAAGAGAGTCTTCTCTAAAGAAGAAATAAGAATGGCCTATAGACACATGAAGAAATGATACACAACTCTGGCCATAAAAGAAGTGCAAATCAAAACAACTCTAAGATTCCACCTCACTCCAGTTAGAATGGCCAGGATCAGGAAAACAAATAATAACAGATGCTGGAGGGGATGTGGTCAGGAGGGATCATTACTACACTGCTGGTGGGAGTGCAAACTCATTCAACCACTATGGAAAGCAGTATGGCAGTGCCTCAAAAGATTAAACATACATCTCCCCTATGATCCAGCAATTCCACTACTTGGCATTTACCCAACCGTCCAGAAACAAGGGCATACTAAATCCACTAGCACCATTATGTTCATTGCAGCACTATTTACCATAGCAAAGATATGGAACCAACCTAGATGCCCCTCAGTTGATAAGTGGATCAACAAGATGTGGTATTTATACACAATGGAATTCTATGCTGTTGTCAGAAAGAACGACATTGCCCCATTTGTAAAGAAATGGAAAGACTTAGAAAAAATCCTAGGCTCAATGGTTTCCCTCATTTGTTATAATCAATAGAAACCTTGGGCTCTCCTAGCAGAGATTTACAATAGAGGAAACCTAGATACATAAGGCCATTCAGTGTGACGCTAAATGAAAGGACCTCTAGGATATAAAAACAAAAGCCATATAATAAGTGATTGTTGTCCTTAATGTACTATGTTATCTCTCATCTCTTTTACTGTCCCTTGGTTATCTCATATTGTTACAATATTTCACTTTGTTATCTGATATATTGGATATATTTGTATTTGGTTATTTTAAATTGGATAAGGAAGGGGGGAAAACCAAGATGAGGGATGGGGGGGAGGGAAATGGGGACCAAGACATGAGAAAGAGTATCAATGTATATGAAGTAATGCACCTTCTATCTGGTGAATATAATGTAACCCTTCTATTAATTACAATAAAATATATATGGAAAAAAGCAGAAGTTTTAGCTGAGGTTACAGGAAGGAAGGAAGGAAGGAAGGAAGGAAGGAAGGAAGGAAGGAAGGAAGGAAGGAAGGAAGAAACTTCTCGGGATTTTCTGTCTTTTCTAGGTCCCTTTTCATGGTCTCTTCAAGATGGCAGCTTCCAGGTGGTCAAGATTCTTATATGGCAGCTGAGGGATCCTGAGGTTTGTGTTCTGAGAGAGCCAAATGGAAGCAAATTACAGTCGATACGTGAACATCAGGTATCAAGTCTTCCACCACATGTTTCTGGTAAGATGGGAAGAAAGTAGTATTAAACATAAACAGGAAAGAACACGGATCCTAAACCCACTCTGTGAGATTTTTCCATCATCAGGAAAACGCACAAATAATGATTCTTAGAAATCTGCAATGAGGACCACAGTTACAATTGATGAATTAAATCCCCTCTTATGCTTCAAAGCATAAGACTGTGGTAGCTCTGAGCATCTGATACGGAGCTTTCTTCACAATATTTGCTTGGCATGTGTCCATGGTCTATGTTCTACTAGGAAAATTAAGCCAGAACATGGCTCTTTCTATCTCTTGCCTAGAAAAAATCATATGAAAACAAAATCTTAACCTCTCTGTGCTGTCAGTAATTTGTAAAGTGAAGACCTTACAGCTCTCCTTAGTCCTTATATTTTAAAATTTTACCCTCATATTCATAAGCCACACAATTTTGAGACTACAGGAAGAGACCTAAATTGGCAGTAGATTTCAATTCCCTCTGTTCTACTTGTCCCATCTGTACAATTTCAGAGCTTCAAGCCCCACTCAAATTAGTCTTAATAAGTTTGGAACGGTCCAGGGACAAGTTTGGCATGTACTATACCTTGTCTTTCTCTGTAGCTCCTGAATGTGATTTATTAGGAAGAAGTTACTTGGCTCAAGTAGGAACACCACAAAAATCTCCATTCGTACGAACTATTCATATTTATGGTCTGGGATCCCTAGGACTCTCAAAAGGGAATGTTGCCAAGAGCTGGACCAGAGAAATTAGGCTAGCAGATGCCATCCTGATTTTAAAATATTTTTGCCCTTTAAAACCACAACATGCCCTGCCATCAAGCTCTTGTGCACTGAACCCTCTTTCTTCTCCCAATAAGCTTCTTACTTCTCCCCTTGAGTAGAAAGCCAACAGCTCTGGCTCACAGGTTCCTCAAACATGGACAGAATCTCCATTTCCAGATTAGTTTCATGTTCCAGTGCTACTCCAACCAGTCAGGAAGCGTTCTTTACTGTGACCTGCAGGAGGTAACTGGGGGTGAGGAAGAAAGAATGTCTTGATTAGTTCATGTTTTCTACCAGAGGTGCAGGAGGAAATGAATAGAATCAAGAACTCACAGTGCTATTAAGAGCAACACGGAAGGCAAGACTGTCATTTCCTTTAAATTAACACAGCACAACACATAGCTCTGTAGCACCAAGGCTCATCTTGAAGTCGTCAGCTTGCAGGAGATGGCCTGTAATTTCAAGAGTATTATGCAAACACCTGTGAGGACTCACAGGTTAACTACAACCCCATGTTTCTTTATGCATTCATATTACTCAAAAGTGGCAATACTAATTGTATGATACTAGAAATTGCTATGGGTGATTATATATTTTTGAAAGGTTAAAAGTAGAAAAGCATTATTTAATAGTCACAACTTGTCTGCTATAACAGATAATCTGTACAAGCATGCAAAAATTCGAAGGGACTAGATGGTGAGAGAGTTGAGGATGGAAATTGGAAGCCATGTCAATGACAACCTGGAGAGTTGTTTGGAGATTAGAGTTACAGATATTAGTAGGTAACCTCTCTACTAGTAATTAGCTCTATAAAACTAAATTTAAAATTTCATTATTGTACTAATTAAAAAGAATTAAATACTTTGTATCTTAAGATGAACTTAGAGATTCATACTCAGCTTTTATTTCTCTGATGAAAAATAAATACTGAAATATTGGTATTAGTCTAAATAACAATGAATGATATAGAAAAGAAATACAGAGAGACCAACAGACAGAAAGACAGACAGACAGACAGACAGACAGACACACACACACACACACACACACACACACTCACACACACACACTCACACACACACACACCAGATTATCTGGCAACCATATAGAGCAAAAGCCTGTCATTTGAAAAAAAAAGTGAGATCATGTGAAGCAAAATAAAACAAACTTGGTGCACACATTTTCTCTCATATGTGGAGTTTAGGCTTTGAAAAACATATGATAGTGGAAGAAAATCATTGGTGATGTGGCAGTTCTTCAAATATTAGTAGCTGAACTTCAATCTGAGGGTTTATAACCTATCAACAGTATACACAGAAGTAAAATCTTACTGATAAAATTAGTGGTGTTTGGCTAGAAATTCACACAGGCATCTCTGCTCTTCATGATTAAAAACTAAAATCTGAATATGGATCATTGTCCTCTATCTACTCACTTGCATACAATTAACAGTTCCTATTGGCATTGTCTCGTGTTTCCAAACACATATAAAATTCCCTAAAAATAAGAGCTCAAACTCTTCAAACTGCCCAGTGTATTCTTTTATAGCTGTCTAGTTGTAATGTAAGGCCCAGTAATGATCTGAGAACTCTAGAAGTGAAAACTGACTTATTTCCGCTTTGTTTTCAAATACAGGATAAATATATAGTTGGCATAAATTTGTATCATCTGATAAGTCTAAGGCAGTTTCCTTCTCAAAAAAAATGTTGGAAGCAATTAAAGAGGACATAAAAATGAAAAGATATCCCATGTTCATGGCAATACTCTTTAAATGTTTCTCAAGATTCAGTTCTATCCCTACCAAAATCATATTTAGATCCTTAGAAAATAGTATGCACATATATATACATATGCATATGTATATTGAGAGCAAGACATACCCACATATGGATGTAGATATATCCCCTATCTATCTATCTATCTATCTATCTATCTATCTATCTATCTTCATTTTCCCCTGTTAAGAAAGAAATAATAAAAATGGTATTGGTACAAAAATAGACCAGAAGATCAATAGAACAGAAGATCCAGAAATAAAACCACATACCTGTAGTCAACTTACATTCAACAAAGAAGTCAGAGATATACAGTGGAACAAACACAGCCTATTCAATTAGTGGTGCTGGCAAAACTGGGCAGCCACGTGCAGAAAAATAAAATTGACTCTAGCCTTTCGCCATGCACAAGCATTAACTCAAAATGGATCAAAGACCTCAATGTAAGACCAGAATCCTTGAAACGGCTACACGGTAGAGTTGGAGAGACACTGGAACTCATAGGCACAGGTAAAATCTCCCAGAACAGAGTCCCAGGGTCACAACAGACTGGAGAGAGACTTGACAAATGGGACTACCTAAAAATAAAAAGTTTCTGCACAGATGAAATCATAGTACTAAAGCCAACCAACTGGGAAAAGATATTTACCAATAACACATTAGACAAATGCTTAATATCCAGTATCTACGGGGAACTCAAGAAAGTAATCCCCCCCAAACCCAACAAACCATTCACTAAATGGGCAAGGGAACTAAAGAGAGACTTAACAAAAGAACAGGTTAAAATGGCAAAAATTTAGAAAATGCTCATCATTGATGGTCATAAAAGAAATGCAAATAAAACAACCCTAAGATATCACCTTACACCAATTAAAATGGCCAATATCCTGAACTCACACAACAACAAATGCTGATGGGGTTGTGGAGAAAGAGGAACCTTACTGCACTGCTGGTGGGAATGTAAAGAAGTATAGCCACTCTGGAAGGCAGTTTGGAGGTTCCTTTAAAAAACTGAAAATAGGGGGCCAGGAGTTTGGCCTAGTCGTAGAGTGCTTGCCTAGCATGCACGAAGACCCAGGTTCTATTCCTTGGTACCACATACACAGAAAAAAGGCAGAAGTGGTGCTGTGGCTCAAGTGGTAGAGCTCTAGCCTTGAGAAAGCCCAAGGACAGTGCTCAGGCCCTAAACTCAAGGCCCAGGACTGGCAAAAAAAAAAAAAACGTGAAAACAGACCTTCCCTATGATCCTGCCATACCACTCCTGGGCATCTACCCTGGGTATCATAACCCAAGATATGATAAAGACACCTGCTCAGCTATGTTCATCTCTGCACTCTTCACAATAGCCAAGAGATGGAAACAACCCAGATGCCCTACTGCAGATGAATGGAAACAAAGTATGTGATATATATATTATACATACATATCTATACAATGAAATTCTATATAGCCAACAGACAAAATAAAATAATGGCATTCACTAGGAAGTGGATGAAACTAGAGTGAATTATGTTGAGTGAGATAAGCCAAGACCAAAGGAAAAAAAGGCACATGGTATCTTTACTATGTGGATATTAGATCCAAACAGAATAAGAGCTATGACTCCATATTTGGGTACCTAAGGTTATGGACATGGTCTTGGACATATAAACATAACTAAATAGACATAAAAATCTATGATGGAATATATATTCTATAGATATAATGTTTTATTATATAGATTAATATATATCTATGACATACAAACCCTCAGCTTAATTCTAATTATATTCTAGAATCTATGTGCCAGTGATTGCATATAGCGATTCCTTTCTTGAATACTTGTTTGTTAAACATGACATTTGAACTCTAATATAAAAATCAGTGTTAATAAAATCTTTTTTTAAAAAAATAGCTCTGCATTTCAAATAACAGTTCATTTTTTCCCAACACAGTATATTTTCCTTTTTTTAAATAATTTATTTTATTGTTATTATAGATTTGCTATGCAGAGGGGCCACAAAAAAGAAGGAAAGAAGCCATCTAGAAAGAAATCATCACTATCACATCTGTGGTCAAATGATTTTCCAAAATGACATTAAGACAATTTTCTTCAAAGAAAATAGTCTATAATAAAGGATTCTGGGATAACATTTTATCTATATCAGAAGAGATTGAAACCAGATTTGTAACTCATCCTGAAAGCAAAAATGAACTTGCAATGTTTAAACCTAAATTGAAGTATTTAAATGCTTAGAAGAAATTAGGATTGGTTTTCATTTCCTTGGATTAGACAATAGTTACTTAAATTTCATATAAAAAGTGCAAGTCAGTTGAGCACTGGCAGCTCACAACTGTAATCCTAGCTGCTCAGGGGCTGAGTTCTGAAGACTGTGGTTTGAAGCCAGCCCTGGCAGAAATGTTCATAAGATTCTTACCTCCAATAAAAAATAAACATGGGCCGGGAGTTTGGCCTAGTGGTAGAGTGCTTGCCTAGCATGCAAAAAGACCAGGATTCAATTCCTTGGTAGCACATAAATAGAAAAAAGCTGGAAATGGTGCTGTGGCTCAAGTGGTAGACCTCTAGCTTGGAGAAAGCCCAAGGACATAGCTCAAACCCTGAGTTCAAATCCCGGCACTGGCTAAATAAATAAATAAATAAATGCTGGAAGTGGAGCTGTAGTTCAAGTGGTAAGCACTAGCTTTGAGCAAAAGATGCTCAAGGACAGCTTGAAGGCCTTGATTTCAAGCTTCAGGACCCTCACTAAAGGAAAAAAGAAGTGCATGGCACTAAAGAAAAAAAATAGACAAATTCTTCCTAATCTAATGTAAAACTTTTATGTTCAAAATACCATCAAAGAAACTCAATGAAAAATTAAGAATGAGAAAAACATTTGGAAATCGTGTATACGGGAAAAAGAAAAGAAAAAAAACATCCCATTGTGGACCTAACCGGAAAGCCCCTACCTCCCTTGACCAACCGCTTTTGTATTCACTTCTGCCCCACTTACTTAGACCCCATAAAACCCAGGTCCTGTCCCAGCTCAGACACATAACCTCCACTCCCTCATGAAGATCTGTGCCCCTCACTGTTCCTCAATAAACAGTCCTCAACTGTTGATGAACCAGTCCCGTGTTTTCCTTCCTTGTTCTCCGTTTCCCTAAAACTTAGGATTTTATTTAAGAAATTAAAACTAATCACATCTCCAGCAGATGAATAGGGCTACAAGAAGAAGGAGAAGAAGAAAGAAGAAGAAGAAGAAGAAGAAGAAGAAGAAGAAGAAGAAGAAGAAGAAGAAGAAGAAGAAGAAGAAGAAGAAGAAGAAAGAAGGAAGAAGAAGAAGAAGAAGAAAGAAGGAAGAAGAGGAAGAAGAGGAAGAAGAGGAAGAAGAGGAAGAAGAAAAGAAGAAGAAGAGGAAGAGGAAGAGGGGAGGAAGAAGGAGGAGGAGGAGAAAGAGAAAAAGACAAAGAAAACCATCCACAGTCTTCCTTGTTACATCTTGTGTCAGTTTGGATGCTACATTTTGACTCAACTTGGTTAGCTGTTGCTGTGACAGAAATACTGCTCTATTTTCCTCAGATTGAATTGACTTATGCTAATTCCTTGTCAAAACACTTGAAAGGACAAAAAGACATTGCTAGGTATTCAGGAAAGATGTCTCAATATTTTGTGATTGTTACCTTGAAAAATGATAGAAAAAAACCCCAACTGTGTGGCAAGTGTATGGTTCATGGAGCCAGTTTCAACAATTCCTGTGATAGCAGTGTTGTAGGTCAGGATACAAGGTCCTATCTTCCCTTAATTGCCAGAGGCAAATGCTTTTGCCAAAGTAACCTGACAATTGTGAACAGTTAATTTGCCAACTAAATCTACAAGCCAAATGTGGCACATAACTACTGAGTAAAACTCAATACAGAATCTGTCTCTCTATACAACTGAGAATTTATAAAATGGCAGGTCTGAATAATGAGGAAACTTTCTTACAATATTTAGAGATAAATAGCTTGCTACAACTACTTCTCAATGTCTCAGGTATTTTAATGATTTTCAATACTCAAGTACCAGTACTTCTGCCAGTGCTGGGTCTCACATTTGTAACACTAGCTATTCAGGAGGCTTGGATCTGAACTTTAAGCTGTATAAAAGTCATCCCTTCTTCCTTTCTGTACTTTATGCAGAATTAGAAACCTTCAAAACCACCTGTTTTCTTGTAGGTAGCAAGAGGAATCAAACCAAATAGTTTCTATGTTCTATGTCAGTCCCAACCAATCTAATTTTCTTTGATGCAAGGTCTCACAGTGTAGCCCATTCTGTTCTCAAATTTTCAGTCCTCTAGCCCCAAACTCTAAAAATCAGGGAGTACAGGCAGCCACCAGTCTAGGTTATAAATCATCATTTGTGAGAAGTAACAACTCACTTGAACTAAGACACTAAGAAGAAAATAAGACATAACATGAAGGATAGTTATAACACTAAAAACAAGACAAATAAAATAAGAGAGTTTGCCTTCTAGAAATCTACAGTATAGTATATGAGGATCCTGAAAGAGGTGTGATCAAAAAAATAGTGTGTGCTGATCCATCATAATAGGGACTTTCAATAATTTAATAAAGTAAAAGATATTTGAAAAGATTCAAAGAGTTCTAAGGATATTGGCAGACAAGAAAAAGATGGGGCATTTAGACTGGAAATGAGAGTGATTTAAAAAAAAACAATGAATTTGATTTATTCCTGGAATTTTAAATTTCTATGATTTTTTTGTTTATTGCTGAGCCCTTTGCAAGTTTTTCTAAATTTTGTCTAGTTTAGATAGGTCATTGAAAAGGCTCTGTGTTGAAGGCTTGTTCTCTAGATAGCCCAATCATTAAGAGATGATTGACTCATGAGGGCTAGGATTTTATCGGTGGATCCACATTTTGGTATTGTTGAGAGTCGATTGGAAAAAAAAACAAAAACAAAAACAGAAAATAGAGTCTGCCAGCAATTCCACTACTTGGCATTTACCCAATGGTCCAGAAACAAGGACATAATAAATCCACTAGCACAATGATGTTCATTGCAGCACTATTTACCATAGCAAAGATATGGAATCAACCTAGATGTCCCTCAGTTGATGAGTGGATCAACAAGATGTGGTATTTATACACAACAGAATTCTATGCTGCTGTCAGAAAGAACATCACCCCATTTGTAAGGAAATGAAAAGACTTAGAAAAAATCATATTAAGTGAAGTAAGCCAGACCCAAAGGAACATAGGCTCAATGGTTTCCCTCATTTGTCATAACCAGTAGAAACCTTGGGCTCTCCTAGCAGAGATTTGCAATAGAACAAAATCTAGATACATAAGGCCATATAGTATGACACTAAATGTAAGGACCTCCAGGACATAGAAACAAAAGCCATATAATGAGTTATTGTTGTCCTTAATGTACTATGTTATCTCTCATCTCTTTTGCTGTCCCTTGGTTATCTCATATTGTTACAGTATTTCACCTTGATATCTGATATATTTTATATATGCTTAATTGGTATTTGAAATAGGATAGGGAAGGGGGAAATCAAGATGAGCGGTGGGGAGGGAAATGGGGACCGTGACATGAGAAAGGGTATCAATATTTGTGTGAAGTAATGTACCTTCTATCTGGTGAATATAATGTAATCCTTCTATTAATTACAATAAAAATATATGAAAAATAGGGTCTGCTTGGAGGAAGAAGGTTACTGGAAACATTCTATTGAAGGATTTAGCTGCTCTTTCAATTCTTCTTCTATCTTTAATTGCTGGCTTCCTTGATAACCCAGCTTTCTTTTACCCAGATTTTTCTGAATGATGCTTCAGTCCTGCCATGGACCTAAAAATACTGGAGTCATCTGACCACAGTCTGAAACCTTTGAAACTGTGACACAAAAAATCTTTCCTCCTTTAAATGGTTTCTGTCTGGTCTCTGTCACAGTCAAGGGAAAGCTTGGCTAACACACACAAAATTTTAATACTAAATTTTAAGAAGTACAGAGATCATTATGGCAGTCTTATATCAGTTAATACTGAGTTGATTTTCTCTCTTGACCAAAGAAAGCATGTATAGCTGACAAGAACTCTTGGAGAATGATGTGAAAAAAAAGTGAAGAAGGAGAAAAGGAGTTTCTCCTTGCTTTATATAAAGATTAGTGTATTCTATTCACAAAGGAAAAACTATAAAACAAAATAAACTGTTTCCTGGACCACAATAGTTAGCTGTAATTCAAGGAAGCAGGAGCTATTGCTGTTTGAGTGCCTATAAATCCAAGATAGATGAATTTCAAGTAAAATTTTGTTAGACTATTCTCTATAGAGATACAGTGTGTGTGAGTGTGTGTGTGTGTGTGTCTGAATGTACATACTGTGAATTTACTAACTTATTTTAATCCTATTACTAAATGAATACTATTATTCCCACTTTATTGACAAGGAAATAATTTGTACAAATTAGTACAAGGCAGGTCCAATTTCCTGTCTGTGTCTCTCTGCTCCTAGAACATATTCCTAGAACACCTGACTGCCTCTATTTCCCTAATTATCAGAGAGTCTCTGGAGACTCAGGGATAAATAATCAAAAAGTATATATACATATCATGAGACTTCAATAAAACTCTCAGTAGCAAGCTGCAGGCACAAATGGATGAAATTTGGTGTTTTACAGAACCATTTAAGTATTTATAAACTTGAAGATGAAAAGTCTAGCAAAGGGAGTGAGACAAATGAGATGGTAATTTAAAATATACCACAAGGAGATTACATTATGAAAAATGAAACCTGGCATTTTGTAAAATATGCAAATACACACAAAATCATACATGTAGAGGTAATGTAGAGAACTCAGTATAGCTCTCAAACATTATTTATTGAACATATTAAATAAAAAGATGTGGGGTTAGCACTGAAAAAATAAATCATTGTCAAAAAATGTAAATGCAAGCCACCGACTAGGAAAAAAACACTTGCAGAAGATATATCTGAAGCTATAATCCCAGTTATTGAGAAGATTGAACTCTGAGGATCAAAGTTCTAAGCCAGCTCAGACCAAAAAAAAAAAAAGTCTGTGAGACTCTTACTTCCGCATAAGCAGCAGATATGGAAGCAAGAGACTCTCTTTTTCTTTCTTTCTTTATAAAAAATATTTTAGTTTTTTATGATTCTATCTCCTTTACACTATGTATGATATGTTCAAATGTACATCTTCAGAAGGGTTGGGGGAGGGTACAGACTTGAGGGGGAAAGGGTGGAAACAGTGGAGTTCCCTTGACACTGATGAAAGTGAAATCTGTAACTCCTGGGTAGACTGGGAGAGAGCAAGGGAACAGAAGACACTGTACGAAAGAAAATATTAACTAACTCAAAAAAAAAAAGATGTGGGGTTATCAGTACTTTAAACAAAAACACTTAAGTATCTCAAAAGTGATCATGGTTGTGACATCTTCCAAGAATGCAACAGTTAAGTAACCCTGAGAACAGCTATTATAAGCTGAGCCCTAATGTTGCATGCCTATAATCCTAATTACTTAGGAGGCCATCGATCAAGATTCCAAATTAACTCAGGCAGAAAAGTTCACCAAACCCATTCCTAAAATAAACTGCAAAAGTCTGGATGTATGGTTCAAGTGATAGAAAACCAAGCTAACAAGTATAAAGCTCTGAGTTCATACTCTGGTACCTACAATAAATTAGCTAGGAGCTATTTGAATGAATAATTATTACAATCAGCATTAAAAATTTAAAACAGTTGATTAGCATGTTTATTAATTCATACAAATTATCTGTAAAAGAAAATGAGATTAATAATTTTGATATATAAGTATCTATGTATTTTAATAAAAAACTAGTTTCATGGATATATTAGATTATAAAAATATAATTGCCTTTCTAAACCTTTGTGAAAATTATTTCCTGTGCTATCTGAAGATATTCATACAAGTAACATTCTCAAGGTATTGTTCTATTTCCACTTCTAGAAATATGCTTATAGTAAGCAAGAAATGAATAGATGATTTGGTACATACTTCAAGTTTTAATAGATGATTCTGAACACACAAAAGAAATCCTATGAGGACATTTGAACTTGTTGAGCATATCACTATACAATCATCTGAAATTTTATGGTTAATTATACAATCAACTAAAGTTGGCACCAAGATTATATGAAAGTAGAAAAGCGCCTATGTGACATACCAAAAAGGAAAGACTGTAGAATTTCTAAGCTTTTAAGACACAAGCAGGCTGATGCTTGTTGATGGTTGACAGCTGGATTGGAGCCTTACAAGCTCAGTTACTTAATACCCCAAATTTCAAATTATTCATTAGCATAAGGGATATAATATCATGCAGAAATAAAATAAGGTATCAAGGTGTCCCATGTGCTTACACCTAGTAGTTCTAAGCAAATATGGCTTCTTCCTGTTTTGAGTACATTTCTTTCCTCTGAAAAAATTTTAAAATTGGAGAGAGAAACAGTGGCACTGTTCAAAAAGAAATGTACTCATTACTTGACTTATGTAACTGTAATCCTTCTGTACATCATCTTTACAACGATATAAATAAGTAAATAAATGTTTTTAAAAAAGAATAGAGGGCCGGGGGTTTGGCCTAGTGGTAGAGTGCTTGCCTAGCATGCACGAAGACCGGGGTTCAATTCCTCGGTACCACATATATAGAAAAAAGCCGGAAGTGGTGCTGAGGCTCAAGCGGTAGAGCTCTAGCCTTGAGAAAGTCCAAGGACAGTGCTCAGGTCCTGAGCTCAAGCCCAGGACTGGCAAAAAAAAAATATAGAAAAAAATTTTAAATTGTAAGAGCTATATAACCTTCAAGGAGCTTGGAGCTAGAGTGATGATACATATAACATTATATATATATATGTTTGTTTATATATATGGATATATGTGTGTATATCTATAAATATGTATATACACATATATTATGTGAATATATGTGTATATATAACTATATACCAATGTATGTGTATATACACATGTGTACATATATACACACATATATGGGTAATATATATATGTGGGTACACTAAATAATACAGGCCACATACATGCACAAGAGAAGACTACCACTGCTAAGTGCCTATGAAAGAAACTGAAGAGTGGCCTACAACCTGTGCTCCTTCAAGGTCAGATCCAGGGAGGCTCCTGCTACACAAGTAGGATTGAATGTGTGAAAAGAAAGAAGCCTCTGTAAAACTGTTGGAGCCATGTGATCTGAGAATTAGTCCAAATCTTCATGGCACAGGAAGGTGACCCATCAAAGCTTAGCCTGAGAAAGGTTAAACATCCTCAAGACCCATTTCTTCGTGGAAGTTACTTCCTTCAAAAGGGCTTAGAATGCTTTCATTTTCCTCACTCTGCTACCAAATTTCCCTGTCAAACATATTTTCTCTTAAACAGTGAAACGATAGAAATAAGCTTCCCTGCATCAGGGTATCCCTGATACCCTGGGGGTATCAGAATGTCTGGTGGACAGGGAGGCATGTTCATGGGATCAGGTGTGAGTGACTCCAGTATCCTATACTCCAGCTGATGGCACCTAGTGTCAATTATATACCATATGAAAGAAATCAGCAAGAGCCACACATCTGGAAGACATCAACAAAATAATGAACAGCCATCCATAGAGGAATGAACAGGTCTAGAAAGTAGGAGCCAAGAGCAGTAGCTAATTCTTTGCGTTAAACTCAAAGCTGAAGAACATGTCAAGCCAGAGGCATCTCTTTGTAACATTAAATAATTGATACATGAGCCCTCAATACAAAAAAGTCTCTTGAGAACTTTTAACTTTTCCACCGAGCACTGCCTATAAGGTTGAAATTGTCACTTCTTTGCCAGTCAAAAAACTGAAGCAATTTGTTCCCTTCCTAAAACAGGATGGTAAATGCAGATTTCTCAAAATCATGGCTCAGTTACACAAAGATTCTTTCTGACGTACAGTGTGGCAACATCAGTTGAGTCATCTTTAATTCCTCCATAGCTATAGAGGTTATTTTAAAAAGGTATATAAAAATACTGATCACAACAGGTAAATGTTTACAAAATTGGAGTTTCTTCCCCTGCATGTAATTGCACATCAGCATATGAAAGTGAAGAGAAAGGCTTAATGCACCAGCATCCCATAAGCACTTTATAGCCAAACCGTACATGTAAAATATGGTAATAGATATGCTTTCTCTTATTTCTAAGCATACTTACTCTGATACTGTATCAGTAGAGTCAGAACACACACTTCAGGTCAGTTCCCTTTATGGCAGTGATTCATTTGTAGGCTGGCTGTGACCAATAGCATAACTTAAAACAAAATAAAACAATCTAACCAGAAAGGGAGCCCGAGCCTTTGGCTTCAATTGAGCTTTTATTGGTGGTTAGTCTTATAGTCGTTGCCTCTAACTCACCTCAAATCTATTGCCACTACCACCACTTAGAAATAAGGGAAATAGCCAGGTGCCAGCTACCCTTCACCTTGAGAGCTGACAATCGCCATTCAAAGCCATCCTGGGCAGGAAAATCTGTTGAGACTCTAATAAACTACTCAGAAAAGCCGGAAATGAAGCTAAGGCTCAATTGTAGAGCACTAGCCTAGACCTAAAAGAAGCTCAAGGCAGTATCCAGGCCCTGACCAGCACAAAGAAAGACTAAGGAAGAGAGGTAGGGAGGAAGGGAGGGAGGAAGGGAAGGGAAGGAGGAAGGAAGGAAGAAAGAAAGGAATGAAGGGAGGGAGGGAGGAAGGAAGATAACTTCTATTTGAAGTTCTGTTCTAATATTAATACATAGTTCTGTGAGTAGAGGAATGTCAGTTTACTTTTGTGACAGAATGGCCTTTAGCTCTATAGGATATTGACTTGGAAATGTTCTCTGCCTTATGCACACAGCTTATTCCCAACATACTTTACCTCCTAAAGGTTCTATCACCTCCAATAGCACCATGAGCTGGAGACTAAACCTGCAACATATGAGCCTTCAGAGGAATTTGTCCAAACCACAGCATACCTTCCAAATAAAAGCCTGGACCATATTTATTCTGTTACTAGGACTAGGGTAAAATCATTTCAGTGCTTTTGAAAGATTTTTTTTCACCCAGAAGCCTATGCACCAAGGTCATCTATATGCAGATTCTTTTTGGATAAGAGAGTCTATGAATACTTGAGTAAAAACAGTCATATCAAAATAATCACAATTAAAACTAGTATAATTTGCTTGTGCTCCACTGAGGAGAAAAACAACAACTAAGAATGTGATAAAAACTGACTTCCAAACAGAAAACATTGTCATATTTCCTGAATATGAAACAGAATGTCTCAAGAATCATCATCAGTCTGGGGGGGGTCATAATAACAAATACTTGTTTAAGTTAAAATTTCTTATGAGAAATATATAAAGCATTTTACCACCCCCTAGAGGACAGAGTTTTATGATTCTCATTTGCAAAGAAAGAAACTAAGGCTCAAAAACACTGCTTGGCTTCTCAATGCCATATGGATCTGAAACAAACATACAAGAAGAGAGAACTCTCCTGAATTTCATCCTTTCCTGTCGTGAAAATCTGCCTTTTGGTGGGTTTATTACTGATGATATTTTGATGAACACCAATATGAAGAAGACTTAGTTAAGATCATTGGAAAATCACCTCTTCTATGGTCATTGGAAAGCTGAGAGAAGATAGAATAAAAAAGTGAGTTTCTAATATCTCAGAGAAAGAAAATATGCTATGAAAAGGATGTCAAAAAGAACCCCCGAGCAATGAATTGATGCTAATAAAATATGTGGGAACATGAACTACATAAAATATGAGATGCAGATTACAGTTGTTTAAGCTTATGTAATAATGACTATATTTCAGAAAAGAGAGATGATAAGAAATCCTATTTCAAATTAAGTGCTCACAGACATTCCCTTTGATGACATTTGAGCAGTGACCCGAGTCTGGAGCATCAAGCTATACAAACATGAGTAACAAGAGACGTCTACAAAGTTCTTGTGTACCTGCCATTTAGCATGTGTAGATTTCTAGATTTGCCATTCAATAACTGGATAATTAACTATGAATATTGAGAAGTGCTCTTTATCTAAATAAATGCACAAAAGCAAACACTGGGAGATGCTGTGATTTCTGCCTCACACAGACCTGGCTTTCCAGTACTGAGGACTCTTTCATGGGCTTTTGTAAAATTGTAAAATCTCGAAAAGTATCCCTGGAGTCAGATCAAATAGATGTCATCTATAATGCAGTAAAGTTCCTTTTAAAGACAGTAAGGGAATTTGAAGAATTTTTAGTAAGATATTTTCCCACATTTTATGTTTTTATTGTCATATTTAAAAAGACAATCATTTTAACCTGGTATCTTCTAATGATCAGTATCATCTATTAATATACAATATTATTCATATGCATTTTTAGAACTAAATCCTGGAGATTTTAGTCAAGACTTCCTATGACTTAGAGAAATAAAATAAATTGATTAAAAACTGTAATAGCTGAGGAAAAGACTTACAGAAATAGTTGTTTGGAACTCTGAATGAAAAATTGGTCAAGAGATGACAAAGTCTTAATTCCTCTATCTGGATAATCTTATCACATGGGGATGTATAAAACTGGTGAAACCTGTCACCATTCTTATTACAACTACCCATTTACCTCTTCCTTTGGCATAGAAAATATGCTAAGCACATACATTATGGTAGACCCCTGAGGGCATATTGCTGGTTTAGTTTTTACTCTGCTAAAAAGATACTATGGTAGAATGTCCACAGAACTGCAACTAATACATAGTATAGCCACAATCTGAAATCACTCCAAGAGCCAAGGTGCTTATGGGACTTGCTAGCCTAAGTCCCTTACCAGACTTCTTACTAGTGTTTCTGGCCTTCCTAGTGTGTTCTAACACTCACTAAGCAATGGGTTGGGGGTGGAAAACCTCAAAATGAAAAGACAATCATCAGGACATCAGAGCAGTTCAGTGAATTTCATTAGAAAGGAAAATTAAGGTTCAATTCCCCTTGATAATTAATGAAGACTTGCTGAGGTCCTGGTCTGTAGTCTATGTCAGATTCATAAATCTTATGAATGTTGTATGATAAAACACTGACCTGCACCATCCATGGCCAGTGAATTACTTGGGACATGGCTAGCACTTCCCTTCTGTGGAGAAAAGGTAGGGAGGACAGAAGTTCTGTTGAGAAGCAAACCCACACAGAAGAGACTTGAAAGCATTTCTGAAATTACCCATCCCCCTGCACAGAACCAGTAGCAGTTAATTTCAGCCACCCTGGAGACTTGAGCAAATCTGAGTCAGGAAACAGCAAAGCTGCTGAGACCTACACTACAGCCACTACAGCATTCCAGAAGCGCTTCTTAACTCCCCATCCCCTACCAATGCATGGCTGGTGTTTCTTATAAGCTCTGAGGGACTGTTCTGACACATTATTATCATCTGTTAATTATTGTCTTTCCCCTGAAGAGAAATACTTTTCTGACAAGTTAAAAATCCTCTCACTGCAATCAAAATGCCTGAAACCTTTAGGAGACACCACTATAATTTGAAGACTGTCCCTCAGAAGCCGCTATAGCAAAATCCCACAGTCATTTGTCAGCTGTCACCCAGAAGCTGTAGCTACTACTTAATGCTCAAAGTAGGATGTGAATATTACCCTTAGCAATCATGGGGAAATTCTCAATACCTCCTGTCCTGGGTTCCTGGTCTATTACCCAAAAATTCTAGGAGACAAATCAGAGGTGAGAAAATAGTCTTGTGTATGCATCTGCAAGTGTGTGTGTGGTGTGTGTGTGTGTGTGTGTGTGTGTGTGTGTGTGTGTGTGTGTGTGAGAGAGAGAGAGAGAGAGAGAGAGAGAGAGAGAGAGAGAGAGAGAGAGAGAAGGAAGAGAAAGAGTATAAAACCTTGCTCTTTCTCTTTTTCCCCCTAGTAATGGTCTAAATGGAGATTTTATTTATACCTCCTATATAGCTAGGATGATGATTGTACCACCATATCTGACTTATTTATTGAGGTAGGAGTGCTTTGTCCTTGGACTAGCCTCTAATTACAGCCCTAGAGGTCTCTACCTTCTATAAAGCTGTGACATTTTTTGAACTTCACATTTTCTGAAGAAATCAGTAAGTGTAGCATAAAGTTTGCAAAGCCATGTTATCATGTACTGGAATAACAGACCTAGAAAGCTGTGGGTACTTGATAGTAATGACTTAGAAATATACAGGGAGGAGAAAAAGCAGAGGAGCAGGATATAGTCTGTTTTCTGAAAACAACGAGTATCAAAGAGCATTAAGAAAGATACTGACATCATAAAGCAACAGGAAGGATCATGCAAAATAAAACCAAGCGGAAATAATATTGAAAATTACAGACACTTAATTTTTAAAGTAGGTTCCATAAAACTATTACTCCAAAAGAATTTTAGATTAAAAACTCACATAATTATTTATATGAGGGAAAAATAGAGTTTCCCTTAGATATCATTTTTCAGTTTATCCCAATCTATCCAAAATACAGTTCAACACAGCTCAGCCTGAAACTAGTATCAAGGGCTCCCGATTGTTGAGATTCTGGGAGGAGAGGGAAATAAAGATCAAATTAGAGGTAATGGATTCCAGCAAGAAGAGGAGTGAAATGTCTAATACATAGTGGCAATCATCTAGACAAGTCCCAGAAACCAGTACCTGCCTCCTTCTCATACAAGAAGACATGATTCCCTGAGGTAGCCATGGAAATAATTTACAGAGGCAGGAAAAATCTTCAGAGTGATTTTATCGCATCAAGCTTGAAAACAATTTCATGATTTATATGGATAAGAGGAAGAGAGGATTTAAAAAAAACTGTCACTGTTTTTTTAAGAAACAAAATTAATTTTCTATAAATAATGAATCTCAGGCAGCCTGGATTCTAAACTAGGTAGAAGACTAGTTACAATGAAAGGATAGGGGTAATTGTTCCGAGAGAAGAAAACTGAGCATTTTTAACAAACAAGTTTATTTATGTCACATTTTAAAAACAGACACTAATTGCAATGAAGACTGAATCATGTATAGAGTTTTCATGAATAATTTTTCTATAAAATATACAGGATGACAACCTCTGCTTCCTATCTGAATTTTATAACGCTACCATAAGAAGATACTCCTTTGTAAAAATGTTAATGTGCCTCGTCTATTTTCCTAATGCTTAGGTATGCAAATTATTCTTTTTTGAGGCTCTTGTCATGATCCTTATTAATTTTCTGTAGGTATAAAATTTTTGTTAGCACTTTGGTGAATAATTTTAGCACATACTTGGGCATCATAATTTTCAGTATTTTGATAATTTTTGAGAATTGAAAGCAGTCTACTCATATAATATCTTAATTGTGTTATTAGATGTAATCAGCATCGAAATCTCAAAAGGAAAATGTCACAGATTCTGTGACAATTAATTGTCTAAAATAAATGGAGAAAGGTCTTAAAAAATAGGGATTAATATTCTAACTTGGAAACAAATGAGTGACTGTTCTCACATTTTATAATTTTTGTATCCTAGAAATGGCCAATAAGTACATTTAAAAATGTTGAACATTCCTGATCATAAAGGAAATGTAGATCAAAATGATACTGAGATTCCACTCCACCTATATTGACTGTTATCAAAACCATAACTAACAGCAAATGCTGGTGAGGATGAATGGAAAAGGAACTCCTAGACATTCTCAGTGAGATTGTAAACTAGTTCAGCCATTATAGAAATCTGTTTGGAGGTTCCTCAAAAAAACTAAAAATAGAACTACCCTATGATCCAACAATACCACATTTAGAATTCAGGCAAAGGAATTTAAGTCGGATTTAACTGAGACACTGGCACACCCATGTTCATTGTACCACTGTTTACAATAGCCAAGGTTTTATTTGTTTCCTTGCCTAATTAAATAGTTCTCATGAAAGTTAGTGTTGGCATAACATCAACTGACTCTAAAAGTTGGAAAGCCTGATTTATAATTTATTCATATTGGTGTCTTGGCTGGTTGCATGGGTACATGTTTGGGGGCTAGAATTTGATTTTTTTTCATGAAATCAGCCTCTGGGTTTAAAAGAATATTTTGAATAAGCCAATTTTATGTCAAATTTTTAGGGAAGAATTTCTGGAGCTATTCTTATTGAATGATAAAATGGTTCAGTAGCTATTCTTTTTTTTTTTTTTTTTTTTTGCCAGTCCTGGGCTTGAGCTCAGGGCCTGAGCACTGTCCTTGGACTTTCTCAAGGCTAGAGCTCTACCACTTGAGCCTCAGCACCACTTCCAGCTTTTTTCTATGTATGTGGTACCGAGAATCGAACCTGGGTCTTCATGCATGCTAGGCAAGCAATTTAACCACTAGGCCAAACTCCTGGCCCCTTCAGTAGCTATTCTTATTGAAGGATAAAATGGTTCAGTAAATTATTTCTGGTATGATTTTATATAGAAAAAGCCAACTGATTAACAAAGCATTTCCAAAATGACTTTTCTAGTTAGTAGAAAAAAATGGGCAAATACAATTTTTATTTTTTTAACTTTTTAAAATGCTTTTTTATTGTAATTAATAGAAGGGTTACTTATAGTGACCAGATAGAAGGTGCATTACTTCACACACATTGATACCCTTCTCATGCTTTTGTCCCATTTCCCTCCCCCCCACCCCCATCCTCATCTGCAAATACACTTTTTAAGATCAAATTGCTTCTAGGAACTAATTTTTCTGTATTCTCCCTCATTTTTGGACACAATAATTATATTTTGTTCAATATTTCTAAACTTTATTTTCTTGAAGATGAACTCTTTCTGATCTCACAGATTTCAGACCTCCTCATAGAGCTTTCTCACAGAAAGTATTTCCTGGGAAAATTCAGATAAAGAGAGATTATATTCAGCCACTACAAACCTATGAGTAAGAAATAAATAAATGCATACAATTTGATTTTTTTAAAAAAAAACCCTAAATCTTATCTTGAGATAAAATGACTCCAAGTTCCAAAGGCCCTTTGTGGGAAACTTTGCTAACTTTGTCTTTTCAAAGTTTCTCAGAGAATGCCTTATTTAATACAGTGTGCAATTTCAAAAAGGTTTTGACCATGTAGAATACCCTTAATCCATACAGTGAAGAAAAATATTCCCTGGATATCCTGTAAACTTTTCTATCTAAAATTGGATCTCCATGCCAGGTGTTGTTCAGCCTTGCTTGATCGAACATAACAATTATGGAATTGGGGTTAGGTGGACCTTTTATTACATCTTCTTTCCAAACAAGGTGGAATTATACAGGAGCAAATTAGACCTAGAATCCAACTTTGTTGTTTCATGTTTAACAAATCATTTTTGTCTTTTAGTCTCCGATGGTTTTTATTCTGAGCTCTGGTCTATATTACATACTCTACCCCAGAAATTATGCTTGGACATTATACAGTGAATAAGGTGTTTTTTTTTACTTTGAAGCCTCTGTAAAGACAGATACAATCCAAGAAGTTACATTGGGTTGAAGCTGACTCACAGTCAAAAGCTCAGTCAAAACCAAGTGATCTTCCTCTCCAGCCCTTGACTATGAACACTTCCCTCTGACGTCTATCCAGGAGTGTAGTTCCTAACAGTGTACAAATCAGTAGTGATACTCACAAGACAGTATGCTGGAAATGAACTTTACAACTTGGGGAAGGAAAGTGGAAGAAAGTCATGGGAGGGATAACAATGTCTGACAAGAAATGTATTCACTACCTTATGTATATAACTGTAACACCTCTGTATTTCACCCTGACGATAAATTTTTTTTTTTGCCAGTCCTGGGCTTGAGCTCAGAGCCTGAGCACTGTCCTTGGACTTTCTCAAGGCTAGAGCTCTACCACTTGAGCCTCAGCACCACTTCTGGGCTTTTTTCTATATGTGGTACCGAGGAATCGAACCTGGGTCTTCATGCATGCTAGGCAAGCACTTTAACCACTAGGCCAAACTCCCGGCCTGACGATAAAATTTTTAAGTGTACAAATCTCAATTCCTTTTATTATTTCTTCACTATCATCACCCTCTGTTTCTATTTGTACTGAAAGAGGATCATTGTAAATACTTTCACCTCACCATTGAACTAACATGTTAGGGTTGACATATCGTGTAGATGAAATAATATCCTATACAATGTAAGCCAAAGATCATGTTTGGTTGGCTGGTTATTTCCAAGTGAATGCTTGAGGCCATGAATTTTGAAGGTCTTGCCACCTCATTGTGTTCTCAGTCACCTTGTATTCTCTTTAAAATTGCTTTAAATGTTATGTTCTGTGGAAGCCCGAGATCCCTTGAGGGGAAGCAGTAATCAAAGCAATCTAATTCTATAGCATTTGGTCAGGGGATTAATTACTTGTCTTTAAAACTCGGCAAAATTGGATGGAAAGGAAAGGAACACTTGCAGCCATTTAAAAAGTCAGCTGGAGGGAAAACCACAGATGGTGGATTTAGGGTGTACCAGGAGGTTTCATGAGTAGGAACAGCTACAAGCCTTTTAAGCAGTAGAATTGCATGATACCAGTAATATCTCATTTTATGCAGTGAGGTATGGTTGCTATATTCTGAAATATAGTCCATGGTTTGCATACTTGTATAGAACTACATTTAAAAAATGAGACTAACCATAATATTATTTTTTAATAATTTAAGTCAAATTTCTTTTTAACTGAGATATGAAAACATAAAGTTTGTACACATTATTAGGATAGAGCAGAAACAAAGCAAACCAATACATCCAGCTAAGTAAAATCAGCCAAGTGCAACTAAGCTCTATATTAAAACTGTCTTGCTCAAACCAGGACCCAAGTCAGTATTCAGAAGTCTGAAGAACAGTCAAAACTAAGAACTATGGAATTACACATGTCCTTTGGGAAGGCAACCTCAGGCCTAGAGCAGTAAACAGTTATATTCCTGACTCCTCAAGTAGGGCACCTGGCCATTGGTATTTTTCTTCTCTAATATAGTGAGCATTTTTCCATAAGATACTGGTGGGAAGAGGATTGAAGGCCTCCATATTTCATGGATTTGTAATTAAGATGGCACCATTTACCACTTCTGTATGGCATAATGCTTGAGGCTAGTGCTCTATTTTCAGAATAGATAGAATGGGAAATAATCCTGAATTTTTACTGATGTAATCTTGTGGGAAAGTGCAGCCCAGTATGACACCTGCTGATACAACAGAACTAAAACAAGGTGACAGAGAAAGAAATGACAGCCAGAGCTGTGCTTAACTGCTCTGCCAAGCTGCCCTAGGTTTATTAAAATTCATACCCATGTAGATTTGGGGAGTTCACCAAATGCTGGCTAGTTTTTCTTCTGAGGGATGCAAGTCTCCCAGCCAAGTTACAAAGGACAAGGCAGTGATCAAGAGATTTAGAAAGAGTTCAGTTACAGGCCAAACCCAAAGTCATTAAAACCAAATTAAAGGACTCAAAATCAAATCAAAGATGATCCTTCAAATAAAGAAACTTTTATGTAGCCAGGACTTTTATTCACCTAAAAGCAAATCACTGGAACATTACCATTACTTGACCATATAGTATGACGCTAAATGAAAGGACCTCTAGGATAGAAACAAAAGCCATATAATGAATGATTGTTGTCCTTAATGTACTATGTTATCTCTCAGCTCTTTTGCTGTCCCTTGGTTATCTCATATTGTTACAGTATCCCACATTGTTACCTGATATATCGGATATATTTGTATTTGGTTATTTGAAATTGGATAGGGAAGGGGGGAAAACAAGATGAGGGGTGGGGGGGGAAATGGGGATCAAGACACAAGACATGTGAAAGGGTATCAATGTATGTGAATTAATGCACCTCCTATCTGGCAAATATCATGTAACCCTTCTATAAATTACAATAAAAATATATGAAAAAATAAATATATCAGAATTATAACAGTGTTTAGATATTATTTTAATTAGCATAAAGCCAATTCCTGTTCTCACAGTTGTCATCCGTTAATAATTTGCTCCAGTTCATCTTTTGAGAAAGTAGGCAAATGTTATTTGAGATATGTGCAGTTGTTTTAACTGTTAGTATTAAATAAGAAAGAAAATATGTACATTTTCTACAGAATATTATAATAATCGTGCTCAATACAGTGATTCACTAAACATTGACAAGTAATGGTTATCATGTATATTTTGGCTAGTTAAACAATTTTCAGAGAACAGCCAAATGCTAATCATGTATAGTATTAAGTTGTCAAGAAAACAAGTATGAAGGGGGTGTGTATGTGGGGTGTGTGTGTGTAAAGCATCGTAGTTATGGCTGTATTCCTGAATTATCATCATGATGATTTCTTGGTAATTTACTGTTTATGTACAGTGCTACCCATTGGTGAGAATTACATAAACATAGATTTCAATTTGACCATTTCAATTTTCATCTATTGCATAGCTTTAAGCAATACAGTCTTAACTGATTTGGCCCTCACTTTCCTCTTCTGTAAAATGGGATGAAGACAATTTTCTAATGGAAAACTGACCCACAATGAGAAGAACATAAATGAATTCTGGACAAGCAAAATTAAGTTGATCACTCCAAGCACGGAGCTTCAAACATTTGAATGTTGTAACAGATTAAAAATTCATAGCATCTCCATTGACAAGAACTATCTGATTTTATCTCTAATATCTACTATCTGACTTTATGACCATCTTCAATTACAAGAATAAATGTGTAAGAAACATAATCATAAATACCACAAGAAAGAACTTCATAATTATTAAAACAGCCGACACTGCATAGGCTGCCTTTAAAAGTAGTGATACCTTATCTTGAAATTTCCAAAGTTAGATGGTCAGTAGACATTGATATAATATAGGCTGTTTTCTGAACTATGTAAAAGGAAACAGTACATGGAATTTAAGGCCATTTCCTACTATGAAACTATGATACATTTGTAAACATTCTAGCTGAAAATTGTCCGTTGATGTTATTGTTCTTTTAAAGGTATTGGAAGGTCTCTGTCTTTTAAAAAAAAACTGAATATGAATTGTTGACCAGCTCTTCAGTTGTTATGGTAACCAGAGAAAGAGCAGAACAGACGGGGCAGTGATAAGAGTTTTTAAATGGCAACTTCTGCTAATTAGAAGAAAGCTGATAGTGGGCAATAACCAGACAAGCCTTATGTCTGACCTATCATTTTAGAGGGGTTATACAACTAAACTGTAGTATAAAAGTTTCAGAAACAAATGTTCATCCAAACAAAATTAAAGCACTCTGGATATTTACTGGTGCAAGACTACAGTTCAAAATTGTTTCCAGAGTTGCTCTTCATCCACAACTATATATTTAATATAATGATGCACTAATCAGCACCGTTAATTTCTAGTCAAATGTCTTCAGACCTATTTGCAAATGCAAGTATGATAGCTTGGATGATGCCTTCTGCAGGACAGTGACTCCCTTCCATCGATGCAAATGGGGAGGGGAGGAGAGAGGAAAGTGGTCAATGTGCTTTACATTAACAAAAATTAAACAGTTAAAAAGCTGGGTACCAGTGGCTCACACCAACTACTCAGTAAACTGAGCTCTTAGGACTGCAGTTTGAAGCCAGACCATGCAGAAAAAGTCTGTGAAACTCTTATGCCCAATTAACACACACAAACACACACACACACACACACACACACACACATACACACACCCCACAGGTAAATGTAGTCAAAGCTCATCTGGATGAAAGGAAAACCTACTTGAATTAAATGGAAATGGGAATTAAACTCATTTCAAGATTATCGTTCATAAGTTCTTTAAATGAACCCTTATCCATATACAAACTTCTTTTCTAAAAGTGAAATAAGAAATTAAACTAGATTTGCAACTATCAGATGATGTGACAGAAGAATTTCTGAACTTATTAAAAGTGCCTGCCAAATATGGCTGTCTGGTTTTGGCTAGAAGTTGATAATGCCAAAGAGGTTGTTTGGTAAGGAACCATGGCCCCTTAACAGCACTGGGTGCTCTACATGTGGACCAGTTAGATGTTACCTCCAAAGTTTCTGTAAAGATGTGAGAAAAGAACAAGGACACTGAAGATCATTGCTCAAATGAAATGAAGAGGCTGCACGCATGCCAGCTGGTATGCACATAAAAGTCTCCTTTCCTCTGAAAGGCAGCTTGAAGGAGAAGCTTTCGAGATTTTCTTTGTGGCTGGACCATTGCTCATGATGAGGGTGAGGACAGCAAAGCTGAGAAGCTTGTTTCTGAACTAAGTCAATAGCTAATTCATAAGAAGAAAGCACCATTTTCAGTGCACAAATGAGGCAAAGGGATGTGAGATCCATCTTGGAATTTGCCTTTTTTTTCTTTTCTTTTTTGCCAGTCCTGAGCTTGGGCTCAGGGCCTGAGCACTGTTCTTGAGTTTTTTCTCAAGGCTAGAACTCTACCACTTGAGCCTCCTCACCACTTCTGGCTTTTTTTCCTATGTGATGTGGTACTGAGGAATCGAACCCGGGTCTTTGTGCATGCTAGGCAAGCACTCTACCACTAGGCCAAATTCCCAACCCTGAATTTGCCTTTTCTATGGATTTATTTAACCCACAGAATTTCAGAAGAAATGATGGATAAATACAAAGAAAGGTAGAATTACCAAAACACTGGAAATGAGAAGCCATGAAAAATAACTATGGACTTTGTGTTACACACATGCACTGATGTTGATATGATCTTTTTCTCTGGTGACATCAGTTCTGCTTAAGAAAATGATGGCGTGAACATAAGTTGCTGTTGCATAAAGAAAGATATTAGCAGGGTCACAAAAATGGTTTTAATGCTAATGAACATTAAACACTTGAATCTGTTAAAATGAATTATATATTTCTGCCTGGCTCAGCAATGCAAGTGTTGTTTCAAGTGAGTTATGGTCATAAATGTTTCTTAGAGTCCATGAGATTGCTTTCACCAAAGTATTTTACAATTAATTGAAATGTGTGACTTGCCCTCCTATTTAAAGCCATGACTAAACTTAATACTACTCCATGTGTGTATTTATTCCACAAGTCCTGTGGTCTGTTCTCCCATGAACAAGTTATTTTGCCTCTTGCATTTGTGCTCACTCTCTGTAGTAGGGAAAAACATATAACATAGACCCAACATATCTTCAGTATAAATTGAACTACCAGGACTCATCCAAACTGGGTGTGAGAGTACAGGCAGGCATGCACATAGCTGATGTGTTGTAACAAGTTACCACATACTTGGTGTTTTTAACAACAAGAATGATTATCACAGGAGTGGGAGGGCAAAACCAAGGTGCCTGGCAGAGCCATGCTTCTTCCAAAATTCTAGAGTGGCATTCGGAATCTTTTGACTTCCTTGGCTTGTGGCTGCATTACCCCAGCCTCTGTCTCTGTCTTCATACCTCCCTTCCTTCTGTATGTGTTTTTTGTTATTATAAAAGTGAGATACAGAGAGAGGGGTTACAGCTTCATAAATCCGATAATGAGTACTTTTCTTTTTGGACAATGTCAACCCTTCCTTTGCTCTTTCTCAATCTTTCTGACCTTCTGCTTATCCTCTCTCATCTTCCTCTTTCCTCTCTCCCCTCTTTCTCTCTGGCCCACTTCTCTCTGGCAGTCCTCCCCCCAAAGAAAAAAGGATTAGCTCTTCTGTTCAAGATCCTTAACTTACCTCAACATTCTCAGGTCCCAGGGGATTGACATGGATTTTGTATTTGGTGGGTTGTAGGATATGAATTCAATGACTGAGTGCTGTCCCAGAGCTTTTTCACTCAACGCTAGTGTTCTACCACTTTGAGCCACAGAGTCACTTTCTGGCATGGTTTTCTTTGAGAAAGTGTTTTCTTTGGTTGGGTTTGGGTTTTTTTTTTCTCTTTCACAGTAGGGGCCCAATTCTCAAACAAGTGGAATCCTATCCCCCTGAGGTATTTGGATCATTATAAAGTCGGAGTGGGGGGGGATGGGGGGGTAGGTGTATAAGGAGGTTTCAAACACAGATAGCAGTTTGTACTACAATGTGAGCTCTTTCCAGAATATTGGAGACCAAGTTTAAAAAGTCTCTGGATCTGAACATTCTGTGAAGATAAGCTTGACAATCTAAGTAATAGTAGTATACATAAGAGATGAGTTAAAGAATTATACTTCAAAATGATTCTCCTAAACAAAGTGGTGATCAATTTTATTTTAAAGATTTCCCACTAGAGTGTGTTTTGTGATATGTTGATCTGCAGTTAAATATTATGATCATAATCAAATTATTTTGGTGTCAATTTTTCATGTAGTTTCATTGTCATCATAGGTAATATTGTATTGACTGATCATCTATTAAATTAAAGTATTTCTTGTGTCTTTGAAAAGAAAAGTCTCTGGATCTGCATTCTGTTCCACAATGGTGTTCACTGACTGCATATATTCATATGAGAGAAATGTAGTCTGAATGATCATTTGTAAATTAATTCAAATCAGGCCCAATTAAGGAATACATAAATATTAACCAGATTAACTTTGTCTAACAATGCAGGATGGCTTTGTGGTAGTACTTTGGAATTTTTCTGACAGACTGCTTACTCTGGTTCCATGTTAGTGATGTTTATAGTTAATTTCTGACACTTGATTAATATAATTGCCTTAGCCATATTACTTAGGTTCTTTTAGTCTGAATTTCTTTTTGCATTGTTTCAGCACTATACCCTCTATGAAAAATAACCCTTTAACTTCTTTACTTGTCCTTCAGTCTTTAAGGAAAAGCTCATGCCTCAATCTCTCACTAGGAATCATAAGAACAAATAAAGTTGATGCCAGTTGATAAGAGGTCTGCTGGCAAATCACTGTATACCCAAGTCTGTTCATTTTGGCAATTGGGTTGCTATCAGATAATTATGACTTATAAATTCAATTATCATTTATTTAAATTGCATACCATCTGAGCCAAGAATAAACATATGATGAATTCTCCTTACTGGGCCATCAATGCAATCCATTAAATACTTTCATTGATCAAAAAAGTTGTTTGTAAAGTTACAATATTTAGTATCTCTCACACATACACTTACATATATATATATATATGTATATGCATTTAGAAAAAGAGATAAGTTCTAGCCATGAAAAAAGAACTAAAACAGAAATAATATGTCTCTTGATTTGGAAAATAAATTGGAAATATAGAAGGTATTTTTTAATACACTTGCTGTGGGTTGAATGTATCTCTTACCCCCATTCACCCCTGCCCCCAAAAAGAGTTCTGTTGCTCTCCTATTCTGAAAGTGTTAGCATTTGGAAGTGAAGCCTTTGAGAGATGATTAGGCCATGAAGATTGCCCTAATGAACAGAATTAGTGTATTTTCATGAAGGAACATTGAGGGTTTGCTCTCTGCCCTGCTCTTTGCCATGTGAGGACATAGGGATAAGATAGCAGTTGTGTGTGAGTCAGGAAGAAAACCCTCACCAGACAATGGATATGTCACTGACAGGACCTGAAACTATGAGAAACAAAATATAGCCATCCAAAGTGGCTTCAGTTACATTTCTACACTAGGCCAAAAATGTGATTATTGAGAACTGTATTTTGTGCTTGCTGGCAAGTGCTCTAACAGTTGAGTTATGTCCCCAGTCCAAATACTACATTTAAAATTTTAAAAACTAGGCACTTAAAAAAATATTAGTGTCACAGCACAAAGCCACCAAAGTATATTTAAGAAGATTATTGACATGCATAGATATTTATTTGCTGTAGGTCCCAGTTTTGCATATGTAACTCCCTTATCAAACAATTTGAATAAAACATTTTATTTTCCACCAGCAGTTCCTCTCAAACGTATAGTTTATGAGATCTACTTTCCATGTTCACTGACAATATGCACATTCCATTTTAATGAGGACAATTCAAGTTTAATCTGTAAGAAAAAATTCACCAAGATCAAACCAACTATACATGCTATCTCTAATTTCACGTGTACTAACACAGTTACAAGGGGTTAAGATAAGACCTTACTCATTTCATATCTCCAGAATTTGGGGGGAGACTCTAAACTTATTCAATGATAAGACATTTTGCATTAGATTTACAGAACTATCATAACATAAACAACAGAAGTTTATTTTCTCATCCTTCTGGGAGCTGAGTGTTCAAAGTCGTAGTACCAAAAAGACTGGCTTCCCCTGAAATGTCTTGGTGTTCATTCTCCACCTTCTCCTAGACTTTCCTCATCATGCCATAGTCTTCATCTCTCCGTTTCCTAGGACACCAATCTTACTGGATTAGAACCCCCCATCTTCCGACAAATTTAACCTTAAATCTCTTTTACATGTTCAATTACATTCACTTTGTTTTCTTTGTGCAGTGCTGAGATTTGAAATCTGGGCCTCATACTTGCTAGACAGGCATTCTACCACTAGAGCCATGCTTCCAACCACTCTGCTCACATTTTGAGAGGACATAATTAATTCTGCATTACCTTTGACTCCCTTGTTCATCTGAGGGAAAGCAAAATTCCAGGGCATCCGGAGGAATAGTAAAGGAAGCTCCTCAGTGACAGTTCAGCTCTTTGTAATCCATATAGTCTAACAGGTTCTTCACATTCTCAACATTTTTGTTGTGATGGTGATGGCGGTGGTGTTCTTGCTAGGCCAGTGATCTATCTACCTTTTAAGCCTTGCCCCTAGAGCCCCTGCTACTTTCTCTAGGTATTTTGCATCAATACTTCTTCGCTTGTAGAGAGAAAAAGAAAGTCTAATTTAGCATCCAGTTACCATATAGAATTCTCTTTCCTTTGAGATCTTGATCCTGCAAGTGAATGTGCTCTCTCCCATGGAATTTGGTTGGTGCCTTGTTCTCAATTCTGGTCACTCTCTTTAATTTAGAAAACAAAAGCATGTCTTCTATTTGGCAGTAGTTTTATGGGAGCCTGGAACTATAAAAACATGTGTGTGTATATATATATATATATATATATATATATATATATATATATATATATATATATATATATATATATATATAGAAAGAGAGAGAGAGAGAGAGAGAGAGAGAGAGAGAGAGAGAGAGAGCACTTGAGATAACAGTACAATATGGCCAGAAAAAAGATATGTTTAATTAATTGAAGATTTGAGAGACAAAAAAAGGAAAAGGTTATAAAACTGAAGAGTAGGAATGAGGATCTAGAATAATGTGGTAGCTAGCAAAAGAATCATATCCGAATCCTTTGTTTGGGGCCTTAAAGTTTATCTCTATGCCTGTAATTCCAGCTACTCAAGAGGTAGAGGAGGGAAGATTATATCTGTCCAGACAAAAATGTGAGAAACAAAAAAGTACAAAAGGGTAGAGGTGTGGTTTGAGTGACAGAGAAGTTTGAGACCTCAAATTCAAACCCCAGTACTAGTTTTTTTTAATAAATCACAGTAATAATGAATGTGACACACAGTAATTTTCATCAAAAAGTCGTACCGAGTCACTAAATAAATGTAGCAGCCTCTCTTGGCATAGCTTTAAGTCCAGAGCCATTATCATCTCTTCTACTTTGCCGACATTTCCAGGGACTTCACTGTCAATCAAAGATGACTTGAGGCCTTGAGGCTTCACAGTCTCAACCCCTCCCTCCTCCTATGTTGTCACACAGTTTCAACTACAAAATTGTTATAAAATTAGAAGAAAGCAAATCAAATCTGAACTGAGCCCAATCCTACCCCATTTTATATGCAGGACAGGGCAGTCCCATCAATGATTAGTTAGCTACTAAATGCTAGAAATGAGAAGTAAGCTATTAAGAGCTTGAGGGTCGACAATATCTGTGTAGCCTTAATTCCTTGCTTAGCAAAGTCAGTACATTACTTCTCCAAAGGCAATACTTTCTGCTAGCTCCATATAGTTTCTAAAGCATCTTTCAACTCCTATATTTTTCAAGCCTATTAAAACCATAAACACCAGAGCGTGTATACTGTTGGAATATGTATGCCTTTCTCTGTGCATCCCTTATCTGATTTTTTTCATTTTTTTATTAAAGAATTTATTAACGTTTATTTTTACAACATATTTCAAATGACATGTTTAACAAACAAATATTCAAGAAGGGAATCACTATGTACAATCACTGACACTTACATTTTAGAACACAATTAAAATTAAGCTAAGGGTTTGTATGTCATAGATACATATTAATCTATGTGATAAAACATTGTGTCAAAAATTTTTATGTCTATGTAGTTGTGTTTATATTTCCAATACCATGCCCATAGCATTGGGTACACAAATATTGAGTGAGTCCTCGCTCTTGTACTGGTTGGATCTAATAGCCATATATTGAGGATACCATGTGCTTTTTGTTCCTTTGGTCTTGACTTGTCTAAAATTTAAACCCAGGCCCTTCCACGTGCTAAATACAAGCTATACCACTGAGCTACCTCAGCCCTCTAGATGTTTTTAAGTAAGAACACTATAAAGATTCTCTTCATTATCCTTTGATTCGACCATGGGATAAAACAGTGGGTCATATAATGCATAAAATCACTTCTTGTTTCAGTTTCTGCAGTGTCTTTGGAACTGATCCTCTGGATACACACATGTAGTGGAGTCACACTTTGGAGAAAAACTGTAGATGGCATGCTTCCTTCAGAGGCTTATGTTATTTTGTGACTCAAACACTGATTCCTGAAGTAAGAAGAAGAAATGATCTTGGGAAAGTTAGCTGTAGACCCAATTACTTTCAACGACCTTCTGAAACTTGAAAGTGTGAAAAAGAGCAGGCAGAACCCACTTACTATTAGATAACAAAACTTACTATAAGATAAAAAGAAAACTACTCTCAGCATTCCCACCTAATTGTTCAAACAGCACCACAGGTAAAATAAATGCATTGTCACTTCTGGATGTTAAATAATGAATTTCCATTAGCTACTGAGGAAAAGGTAAAGACCTCTCTATACCCCTTAATGGAAAGCCCTTTATGAACCACGCATGAAAACTTTTCTTCCTCGGTTATCTGAATGTCAAGTACAATGGGCTAGAAATAGGAAGAAGGGAAAAAAGAAGGCTACTGAAAGGCAAAGGTTTTGTTTAGTTTCATGAAAGAAACACTAATGAAGAAAATCTGAAAAAGGAGAATGATCTTAGAAAAAGACCAGATTATTTCCCTATTTTTCCATGAAAATGATTACAAAACTATTGACATATTGTTACAATGTCATGAGTTCACCTTGTACCAAGTGGAAAACCAACAAACATAGCCAGTAGATGAGATAGTTAAGAGAAATGCATTGCTTGCATTAAATTAAGAAAGCTATGGAAATAATACAGTAGTCTTTTCCAACAAAGGAAGCAAGAGGACTTTTATTTACATAGGAAAGAGTCACTATCATCATGTGTAGAGGCAGGTAGATTCCTGAGCACACTCAATCAAATGAATCACACGTTCAAAAACTAAGGAAACTGTAAACATGATAGAGAATTTGGAATTATAATGAGCAAACTTCACACTGGGTCACCAAAAAATGAGATGGAATCACTCTGTGATTTTGGCTAGTTCTATGGACATATCTATGAATGACCTTTAACTTTAAAGGCCTATTAACAATCACTGAGAAGAGAAGCAACATATTTCCCCCTTAAATAGAGGACCTTTTCCTATAATTACTTGCCTGGTGCTTAACAATATGAAAAGGAAACCAAAGCATTCAATTACAAAAAGAAATCCTATAGAAACATAATTCCAATTTTTAGATTTTGTAATATTTTAAGTATTTGTTGCCCCTAAATTCCTTGTGCTCTTGGTTTTCTTTATTTCTGTCATCTTTGGGCCTTCCTTTCTCTTTCTTTATTCCACTTCGTTTTTCTTTCTGTTCTCTTCTTTCTTCCTTCTTCCTCTCCCTCTCTCCTTCCCTCTCTCTCTCTTTCTCTTTCTCTCTCACTCTTCCTTCTTCCTTCCTTTCTTTCTTCCTTCCTTCCTTCCTTCCTTCCCTTTCTTTCTTTCTTTCCTTCTTTCTTTCTTTGTTGTGATCAGGGGAGGCACTGTCACTGAGCTGACCTTTACCTTTTTTTTTTTTGTTACTTTGGTTGTGGGTGTTGTCCCCAGGCTCTTCAGCTCAAGGCTACTGCCCTACCCCTTGAGCCACAGTGCCACTTCTGGTTTTCTGGTGGTTAATTGGAGCTAAGAGTCTCCTGGATTTTAGTGCCCAAGCTGGCTTTGAACCGAGATGCTCAGATGTCAGTCTCCTGAGTAGCTAGGATTACAGGCATGAGGTACTGCACTTTCTCTGAACTTTTATTGCTCAAGGCTAGTACTTCACCATTTGAGCCACAGCTTCACTCCCAGAGTTTTAAACATATTTTTTGGTAGTTTATTGGAGATCAGAATCTCACAGACTTTCCTGCCAAGGCTGTCTTTGAACTTCAGTCCTCAAAACTGAGCCTCCTGAGCAGCTAGGCTTACTGGTCTGAGCCACTGGTTCCCATCTCTAATGTTCTCTTTTTTTCTTAAAAATATATACAAATATTTGTACAAACCTTGGACTCTCCTAGCAGAGGAACACAATAGCTCAAAACCTAGATACACAAGGCCATATAGGACGAGGCTAAATGAAAGGACCTCCAGGATATGGAAACAAGAGCCATATAATTTGTGATTGTTATTCTTAATGTACTATGTTATTTCTCATCTCTTTTGTTGTCCCTTGATTATTCTCATAATTTACCTTGAAATCTGGTATATTGTGTATACAATTATTTGTTTATTTGAAATAGGAAAGGGAAGGGGGGAAACAAGAAGAGGAGATGGGGTGGAGAGAGGGAAATGGGGACAAAAACATGAGAAGGGGTATCAATGTGTGTGAAATAATGTACCTTCTATCTGACAAATATAACTGTAACCCTTCTATTAATTACAATAAAAAGTAATATTCAAAAATGTATACAAATATTTACTAAATAACATAGATTTAACATTCCTTTGGCATTTAAAATGTGAATGCTGAGAGGCAAATAGAGACGTATCTAGTATATGTCATGTAACTGAATGACTTTAACTGCTACAGAAAAGGGTTTCAGGGTGATATATTTTTACACCAGAATACATGTTCTGGCCAAATTCAAGCTCTTTATCCATGCTCCTTCAGCGTGTCCTTCCTAAACTTTATTCATCACCTATTCGACTTGCCAACTTTTTTTTTAACCTTCTACATATTAGAGAGAACATGCAATGCTTGTCTTTTTATGTCTGGTTTACTTCACTTGATATAATGTCCTCTAGTCCATTTACTTTTCTATAAAAAATAGGTTTTCATTTTCCCATTTTATTCCCCATTTAAATATTGCTGGGCATCTGGGCTGATTCCACATCTTAGCTACTGTGAATACTGCTGCAGAAGAAGAGGGGAGGGGGGGAATCCAGGTACCTCCAGAGTAAACTGAGTTCATTTCCTTTGGACATATACCCAGGAGTAAGAGACCTACATCTTGTATTCATTTTTTTGTTTTATTTTGTTTCTTTTTTTCCTAATATTTTTATTGTTGAAATGATGTATAGAGGGATTTGTTTTATTTTTGTTTTTTGAGGAACTTCCATCCTGCTCTCCAAAAATGGTTCTGTCAATTTAGACTTCCACCCATAATATAATTTGTAAGTGCTTATTTTTCTCCTGGCAGCACTTGTTTTTTCTCATGTTTGTTTTCTTCATAGACTTTAAATGTGATAGAGATGGTGTCTCATTGTAGTTTTCATTGGCATTTGATTTTATTTGATTTTCCTTGGAGGCAAATTATATTGAGCATTTTTATGTAGTTGTTGGCCTTTTATATTTCTTCTTTTGAAGCAAATCCATTCAGACACTTTCTTTTTTTAATAAGATTCTTTTTGTTGTTTGTAATTCCTTATATATTCTGATTACTAGCCTCTTTCTACAGGTGACTATCTTCTTTATTATTATAGAGATGATATACAGAAGGATTACAATTACCTAAGTCAGGTAATGAACACATTTCCATCCTAAAGTGTCATCTGTTCCCTCCATCTCTCATAGTCCCGCCCTCCCATCTCCACCTATGAGCTGTATAGTCACTTTCATCAGTGTCCAGAGAGCTCCACTGTGGCACTTTTACCCTTTTAATTTTTTTTAATTTTTTTTTTGCCAGTCCTGGGCTTGAGGTCAGGGCCTGAGCACTGTCCTCAGACTTTCTCAAGGTATTTTTTACCCTGTTCCCTCGAGTTCTATACCCTCCCCTCTACCCTCCTGAAGATATATATGTGAATATACCACACATAGGGCAAAGGAGACAGAATTCTCAAAAATTAAAAACTAAAACAATGTTTTGTTTCCATTTTCATATGAATATTTAACAAACACGTTATCCTCTTCTGTGGGTCTGTGGGTTGTCTCTTTACTCTGTTGACTGTTATTTGCCCTGAAACAGCTTTCTAACTCGATAATTGACTTGTCAATTTTTTTTTGCTTTTGTTTCTTGTGATTATGGGATCCTATCTAGAAATCATTGAGGTAAGTTCTTACTAACTTTATCCTTGGGATGGTTTTGAACAACAGGCCTCCCAAACCCTACATTCTAAGTAGCTGGGATTACAGGTATGAGGCACCATGCCTAGCCTCCTTCTTTTGAATTCTTTATTAGGGTTTTCATTCATAGTTTGCTTCTGTTGCTAGGAAATTATTATGTTCCTTTGCAGATATCATACTATTTTGTCCTCTGAATTGCTTATCTTTGTTGAGATTAGTACATCTAGCAAATTTATTATCTCCATCACTTTTAGGGATGGCCTTCTTAATAAGTTGACTTCTTCTGAAGATGTGGAGAGTCCGTTTGATGTGTAATGCTGGCTTTGTTACCATCTGGTACTATAGTGTTAGCTCCCTATAGGTGTGAAGATCTGAGAAAAATCTATGTGCCTCCATCAATGAAAAAGAAGGACTAACTAATGAAAAGGGCTTAATGTGATCTCCACATAATGACACATTCAGGAAGGAAAAGATCACAAAAGCTTTTTTTTCCCTCATAGTTGAAGAACTTTACCTTCCTATCCACTCAGGCATTACTATCTTACCCAAAGGGAGAAATGCATGCTGCAGTCAGAAAAGAAATGGAAAAGTTTGTAGATGAAAGATACCTGCTTCACCACTATATCAGCAGGGTTCCAGTATGAAAGTAGTGAATAGCCTAAATTCTTCAAGAGTAGATTCTCTCCAAGAAGTACACAGGAGATCCCAGAGTCAAGCGGAAAGTCAAAACAAGAACTTTCAGAGTAGAGGTGTTGAAGACTTGGAAACTTGTAGTTGCAATAACCATTAAACATAGCAAAAGAGGCCAGGAGTTTGGCCTAATGGTAGAGTGCTTACCTAGAATGCACAAAGACCTGGGTTCCATTCCTTTGTACCACGTTTATAGAAAAACAAGAAGTGGTGCTGTGGTTCAAGTGGCAGAGCATTAGCCTTGAGGAAAAAGCCCAAGGACAGTGCTCAGGCTCTGAATTCAAGCCCCAGGACTCGAGACTAAATAAACAAATAAATATAGAAAAATTCCTACCCAGATTATTCAAGTATTTTTACTTCTCAATTTCTATTCCCAATCTGTGTGTTCAGGCTTTCAACAAAACATTACATCCATACCAAAACACTAGGATAAAAGCACAAACAAAAGAGATTAAAACAAGCATCAAAATCTAACTCACCTGTGAAACCAGTACTACCAATGACCAGAAATGGAATTTAAAATAATTTAATTGTGATGATCATATCAAGAAAAAGCATACTAGAAGAAAAGATGAATTATATAAGCATGTCTTTAAACACCCAAAAGAAATGTTTGAAATTAAAAATCTCAATATTCAAATTTCAAATTTTTTAATATAAACAGAACACTGGATAAGAATCATCAGTAGACTGCACATGGGCAGGTGCCATATCAGTGATCTTGAAGATAAACTAATAAATAACTATACATAGGGCTCAGTGTATGGATGCAGGATTCAGCAGCTTTTTTAGTATGAGCTACTAGGCACACATTTCTAGGGGCAAACTCCCATAGGTGCAATAGGGGGCACTGTTGTCTCTCAAAATGACTGTTGTAATGCCTTCAAGGTTGTTTGGTTGTCATTAGTTCAGGTAAGGACTACCAAAGGAACCAGCCAAAACCTTCCTTCTAATCACTTTAACTCACTCTGTTTTAGTAGCTAGGGTAAATGTTGTTCATTATAATTCCTGCTTCTCCACACAAGGTCCTGTTGATTATTTTTGAACTTGCAAAGCATGAGCTTGAGCATGTCTAGGAGTGTGTGTGTCTATCTGTGATGAAAAAACTTTTCTACATGTGTGCGCATGCCCAGAGAAAAAGATTACACTGAGAATTATCTTATATTCACCTTACTTTCTGAAAGTAATACACATTTTTTTTTCACATTTCTGTCTTTTTGTTGCATTCCCTGCCTTTGCACTCATCAATGGGCAAGCCTATTGGTTATATACACTAGGTCACATACTAAGACCAGAACTTTTATTGCCCACTTTATGTACTTAAGAAAACCGGTACTTTTATTGACCACTTTATTGATGAAATAAGCAGTCACATTTGACATTTTGTCAAGTCCTATTATACTCCCAACAGTATAATTTCCAGGTCTTCTATGAAGTATTTATAATGCTATACAATTAAGTTCAGGTTGCTTTATTATATCTATTGTAGTATATTTGCATTATAAGTTTTATCTACTTGTAGATCTGAAGTGTTATCTGCTACAGAAGAATGAAGCAAATTTACAGAGGAAGTGAGCAACTGAGGGCCTTTCTGTTAACACCTGTTTCCCACCCATAGGGCCCTGCAGATAACTATCAGGAACATTCTTTTCATATGTAGATGAAAACAGAGCTAAGAACAACACTATTAAGAAAGCAGGCAATGGAAGAAATTAAAGACCAAGGACACATTCATTTAGTCATCCAGTAACTTGACTGTTAGAACCTGAAGAGAGTTCAGTAAAATCCCTAAGGTGAAGAAGTCAGGGGTGACAAAAATCAAGTCCCATGTGAAAAGATTACATCAAGAAATGGCAATTACATAAGAGAAATGCAATAGGATTTTAACTTCAATAGATCAAATGAAAATAGCAAGCAGTGTTTCCCCCCGCCCCCCAGGACAGAACTCAAACGATGGCCTTAGAGCACAACAGTATAGATTCAGAGAATTATGTTGTTACTTGTTTAATGAGCTACCAGAAGGACTTTGGAAGTAGTTAATTATTCACTACTGTGTGGTTTCTGGAGGCTGGATGAGATATCTAAAGCAGATCTCAGCTCTTGATTAGATATGATCTATCTAGCCTGCATTTTGCTAACATTTTAGTGTTTTATTTTTCTTTCAGCAAGAAATGTGGGCAACTAATTTGCTCAGCTGTCCAATACAACCTTAGTGAAAGTTCTTTCTAAAAGGATTCACTGGTAAATCATTTTCATTAAGGAGCCATTTAAGAGCAGTTGATTAATGGCAGGTCCAAAGTATCATAGTGAAATAGATTCTTATCTAAGAATATACAATTTGATCACAATGGCACAATGTTCCACACCAACATCACCCCATAATGCACATAGAACACTGAATAGTACTTAGACCACTTGCTAACAGGGTGGTAGTTTTTTTTTTTTTTGATGATTTGTTTTGGGGGGATTTAATTTTTTGAAATCTAAGTATGTTTTAGATATGAGGCTCTTTTCTGTTGTATGGCTAGTAAGAATCTTCTATTTGTCTTACTAGCTATGTCCCTTGCCATGCAGAAGCTTTACAATTTACTGCAATTCCATTTATCCATTGTGTTTCTTGATCTTTACTAAGAACATGTTGAAACTGTATGTGGTGACTCATGCCTGTAATCCTAGCTATTCAGAAGGCTGAGATCTGAGGATCAAGGTTCAACACCAGCCTAGGGCACAAAAGGACCTGAGACTCTTATCTCCAGTTAACTTCTAGAAAATGGGAAGTGAGGCTTGGCTCAAGGGTAGGGCAGTAGCCTTAAGCTGAAGAGCTCAGGTACAACTCCCAGGCCCATAAAACACACACACACACACACACACACACACACACACAAACACACACACACACACGCGCGCGCGCACACACACATGTTGAGCTGTGCCAAGGAACCCTAGTGCTTCTCCTATTCCTTCCTGTAATGTTTTCAGGATATCTGCTTTGCCTTGAAGTCTTTGATCCATTTGGAGTTGATTCTGATTCTGATGCAGGGTGATGAACAAAGATACAACTTGGCTACACATGTGTAGCCAGTTCTGCCAGCATGATTTATTGAAGAGGCTGTCTTTCTTCCATCATTAAGAATGGCCAATAGAAACATGAAGAAGTGTTCAACATCTCTGGCCATAAAAGAAATACAAATCAAAACCATACTGAGATTCCATCTCACTCCAGTTAGAATGCCATTGTCAAGAAATCTAACAACAGAGGCTGCTGGGGATATGTCCAATGGGAACATTACCACACTGTTGGTGGGAATATAAACTTTTTCAACCACATTAGAAAGTGATATGGAGGTTCCTCAAAAAAACTAAACATAGAGCTCCTCTATGACCCAGCAATCTCACTTCTGGGCATTTACCCAAATGACCACAAGCAAGGCCATACTAAAGCTACCAGCACAACTATGTTCATTGCAGCATTATTTATCATAGCCAGGATATGGAACCAACCTAGATGCCCTTCAGTAGATGGATGAATTAAGAAAATGTGGTATATATACATGATGGAATTCTATGCTTCCATCAGAAAGAATGACATCACCCAGTTTGTGAGGAAATGGAAAGACAGGAAGAAATCATATTAAGCGAAGTAAGCTAGTGTTGGGAGCCAGAGTGGAATCAAACTGTACCTTGATTTGCATCAGACAATTGCTTTATTGTCTTATTGTTTTCTGGCCTTATTCTGTTTAAATGACCTGAGATTTACCATATGAATGTAACACCTGGAAGTTCCCTGGTTTCAAGAAGGGATATAGCCTTGAGTTGAGAATAAATGGGGCTGCAGTCTTTACCTGGGCTGCAGACCTCCTGGACCCCATGTGTTTGTCTCTCTTCTATTTTTTCCTGTCCCTGCCCCATATTTCAGGAACCCCAATTTGCTGCCGGTAGGCCCCGGCAAGCTAGAACCAATAAAATATAGACTCCATGTTTTCAATCATTTGTAATCATTAGTATATGGCTAGGATAGTCCTAGCAGATGGTCACACTAACTCTATGGCCATGATGATGCTAAGTGAAATGAACTCCAAGATATGGAAACAAGAGGTTTCTCTTTGTGGTTGTTGTTTTTAATACACTGTGCGATATTATTTTTTTCTTTCAGTTTTTTTTTTCTTTTGGTTTATCCCCTGTGGTTATTGTATTTGATTTTGGTACCCTGTGTCTTGTGTGTGTGTGTGTGTGTGTGTGTTTATCTGATTTGGGAAATAGAAGGGGAACAACAGAATGGTTAGACAAAGGTGAACCAATGCAATACCCACAAGAAGCTGGGGGAGGGGGAGGGAAAGTGATCAGAAAATAGGAGAGTGGTAACAATGATCAACAAGAAATGTACTCATTACCTTACACCTGCAACTACAACCACACCATACATCATCTTGACAATAAAATTAAATTTTTAAAAAATGGAAGAAAAAATGGAAATGGGACTGTGTCTCTAGGGGAGCTGAAGAGCTTAGGGACAGTACCCAGGCCCAGAGTTCAAGCCCCACAACAGACCAAAAACAAATTGAAGAAAAAAAGAATGCTTCATAGGGATAGCCAAGTACCTTGATTACAGAAAATGGTGCTTATTCAGACTCATTTCCTTGAGAAGCCTCAATTCTGATGTCTTCTTATTATCTTCAGACTACATCAGGCAATTTGTTTAGCAGACTTTGAAAGGACCTCTTGTTTATTTTTTAATGACTACTATCAGTTCTCTCAGGTTTCATCTAGTGGCCTTGTTTTGTAAGACTCTGTTCATCTTGTTTTTTCATCAGTCTTCTAAAATGGTTGCAATTGTAGAGCCTATTGGAACTAAGTATCCATTTCATGCAGAAGCCAAAATATTTTCAAGTGTAAAATGTTTTATTTTTTATTCCACCCCCACAAAACAAACTGATCAGCACCTGACTCACCAGTGTAGCTCTCAAAACTTTTAGCCAGGATTTTTTTTATTAATTTTTTTATTATAATTAGTAAAAGGGTTACATGATATTTGCCAGATAGAAGGTGCATTAATTCACATACATTGATACCCTTTCACATGTCTTGGTACCCATTACCCTCCCCCCCCACACCCCCCACCCGTTTTCCCCCCTTCCCTAGCCAGGATTTTTTGAAGCAGAAATTTAGTGAAAGAAAAATATTTTAAAAATCGATGCAAACTTCCTAGACTTCTTTCAAAAAAATAGTTCCATAACCCTTGTTCTTCTTTCCAATGAAAATTTTTCAAAGGAGTAGCAAGGGAGAAAGGATATCAGTAAATCTCAATATGAAGCAAAGGATAGGAATATGAAGTATTCATAAGTAAAGCAATGATGAATTGATAGGAAGATCTTTGACACAATTGTTATAGAAATGATCTAAGGAGAATTATTTTCTCCATTACTGGATGTGCATAAACAAAGAGGATATAGACAAACAGTAAAATATGTATTTTATCATTTTCTTAAAGATAACAGAGAAGAGGTGGTATAATATATAATATTCATAATAACCTGGTTATGCTTCAGGGATGTAGAGTCTGAGATACAATGTTAACTTTGTTCAGTGTTTACAAGTGAGAACTTCCCTGAGTCCTGTATTGTCAGTTTGGCAAGTGTAACTGATATAGATAATGCTTTCTGCTACTAGACACAGATTTAAAAACAACATTTGAACATAATAAAAGTAAGAATGTTTAATATATGTTGCTCTGAATCCTGTTTTGAATACGCATGTAGCCAATTAATACATGCTAGTTCTCATATGATTTAGCACTGAACAATACTCTACTGAAGATTTTATTAAATGAGCATTAACTCCATAAATGCACATATCTGTGAAACCAAAAGAGAAGAACCACCTAAGAGACTCCTGAGCAGTAGGTAAGAATTCATTCCAGGATCCTAGTTATGGGTAACCAGAAGAAGCTGGACCAACCAATTAAATACACATATGTATAAAGAATGGCTATCAATAAAATATTACCAAGAAAATACATATGTAGTTTACTAAAATTGCTGAACTTTTAAGACATTTAACGATTCAGAATGTTGAGGTTTGTTGCTAAATGATTGTTTTTACCTAAAATATTATCTAAGTGTTTTCTCTACTCTTTTTTTTCTTGTTTGTTTGCCAGTCCTGGGCTTGAGCTCAGGGCCTGAGCACTGTCCGTGGACTTTCTCAAGGCTAGAGCTCTACCACTTGAGCCTCAGCACCACTTCTGGCTTTTTCTATATATGTGGTACCAAGGAATCGAATCCGGGTCTTCATGCATGCTAGGCAAGCACTTTAACCACTAGGCCGAATTCCCGGCCCTTCTCTACTCTTCTTTACCAGAAATGCCATCTTACTAGCTGAGATTCCCCTAGTGAAGCGAACTTCAAAGATCCATACAGGAAGTAAGAAATATTCAGTCTATCATATTCATATATTTCCAACTTTTGCTTAAATGAACCATGTCAGCCAAAGGGACATAATATTATCTTATCTAGGTAATACAATTTATGCTGGCTCATCTTTTCGAAGGGAGCGAACGTGAAGACTTTAATAGATAAGTTAGAGTGCAAGACCAGGAGTTTGGCCTAGTGATAGTGTGCTCACCTAGCATGCACAAAGGTCTTAGTTCAATTCTTCAGTATCACACACATGGAAAAAACTGGAAGTGATGCTGAGACACAAGTGGTAGAGCTCTAGCCTTGAGAGAAGTCCAAGGACAGTGCTCAGGCCCTGAGTTCAAGCCCCATGACTGGCACAAACAGAGAGTGGATATTTTTCCTAAGGAAACAAAATATTCTGTCTAATACTGTTTCCCATTATTCTTGTGGTATAACATATCAACCCAAATTTAATGGTATAAAACCATCATGACATTTTTCTGCCATAAATTAGCACATGTGATATAATTTCAGATGAACATATTCTAATATAAATTTCTAGACTAATGCCATTCTGTCAAACCCAGAATACATATTTTTAAATTATGTATCTTTCAATGCATAAGCAACAGTGAAAGAAGTGTAATATTTACATAGATTTGATACCTCAACTTTCTGTCAAGGTTTTATCTTTAAATCAAAACTACAAAAGACATCTTGCTGCTATAAATAAAAATATTTTTAAAAAACCACAACACTAACAACAGGGGGCTGAGGGTGTGGCCTAGTAGTAGAATGCTTGCCTAGCATGCACAAAGCCTTGGGTTCGATTCCTCAGTACCACACACACAGAAAAAGCCAGAAGTGGCACTGTGACTCAAGTGGTAGAGCCCCAGGACTGACAAAGAGCAAACAAAAGAAACCAGAAAGGAAAATACTGAGACTTGATGGCTACCTGGGTGATCTCGACAGACTGTGCGAATGACAAGTAAAATGAAGAACAACTGTACATTCATTACTTTGACATGTACAACAATGAGGTCAGATGGTCAGGAATTTATAGTCACTATGAGACCAAGGGCCAAAAAATAGTTTTAGGGTTATCAAATTTCATTTGATAGTCTATTATTTCAAATTACTTTTATGCTGCTTGCTTACAACCTTCCTATTGCTACTTTGAGTATGCTAGCTGTCCAAATATTTCTCAGGAATTATTTCTTGATCAGTGTGGAAGAATTTCAGGTACCTATCCATACATAATTATCTTTCTACTTACAAAATAATATTCACGGTAGAGCATTGTGTAAACAGTCAATGGACAAAGGGTGAATCAATGTAACAGTGATACAATACAACATGTTGGAAATGAACTTAGGTGGTGGGAAGGGAAAGTAGGAGGAAAACATGGGAAGGGATAACAGTGCCCAGCAAGAAAGGTACTCAATACTTTACTTATGGAATTGTAACCCCTCTGTATTTCACTCTGACAATAAAATTAATTTGTAAAGGAAAGGCATTTCAATCTATTGTTTAATAATCCAGGATTAGGAAATATATGTTGACACTAGTCAAATAAAGTCACATGCTTTGTAAAAACCAAATAGTGTGGCCGGGAGTTTGGCCTAGTGGTAGAGTGCTTGCTTAACATGCATGAAGACCTGGGTTCAATTCCTCAGTACCACATACATAGAAAAAAAGCCGGCAGTGGTGCTGAGGTTCAGGTTGTAGAGCTCTATCCTTGAGAAAGTCCAAGACAGTGGTCAGGCCCTGAGCTCAAGCCCGGGACTGGCAAAAAAAAAAAAATTCAAATAGTGTGCTTAGCTGAGTGACAGAGGCTCATACTTGTGATCCTAGCTACTCAGGAGACTGAGATCTAAGGATGCTGATTTAAGGCCAGTCCTACAGGAAGTCCTTATCTCCAGGAGATTATTTTTTTCCAGACCTGGGGACTGAAAAAAAGTCCTGGGTGTCTCCAGGAGATTATTATTTCAATTAACCAGCAAAACCAACCTGAAATTGAAACCATGATGCAGTTAGAACTCCAGCCCTAAGTGAAAAAGCTGAGACTGCTTTTGCACCTAGAAATCAAGCTCCAGTATCAGCACCCGGCCCTAAGTGAAAAAGCTGAGACAGCTTCTGTACCCTTAAATCAAGCTCCAGTATCAGCACTGAAAAATAAGATAAAAATAAAAAGCATTGTACTCATTGACAATTTTTTCCTTTTGAATGGACTACCTTAATCTTTGTACTTTAATATAGATTTAGTATATTTCATATCTGACTAAGGCCACAAATATTGACCTGAATTTTTTAAATATACTATCACTTGACACTATTTCAGAAGAAATATAGTGAAACAATGGAAGTAAACTGGTTCAAATAACAACTGTCTCTCCTGTAAATCCTTGGGCATTTACTCATAAGGTAGATGTTAGCTCTAGATACATGGTTTCCAAGCTTGATGCACCTTACAGTCACCTAAAGGGCCTCCTAAAGTCTCAGTGACAAGAGACAGCCATGTCATTTTACTCAGGATGTCTGGGAGTAAGCTCCAAGCTGTACAGAGGCTTGGGAGACCTTAGGACTATGTTATAAATTGATCCCTGAGGTCCTGTTTAGAATTTTGTAGTCCTATAGGTTATTTTATGCTACAAAGTGTGCAATGCATAATAAAATCCATGAAGGGGAAGTAGAGGATGTGAAGGAATAAGGAAATAAAGGAAGAAACCTTCATATGTGGCCTGTAGACCAGGATGTAGCCTATTGAAAGAATGGATTTTGCTCATATCCATCCCTGGCTATTCCTACTAAAAATCAAAAAGGGAGAATATCTAGCTTCAGAATGAATTACAGGAATTATAATTGAATTATATACTGAATTTTAACAAGGTACTGAACTATGACAAGAATTGTATTGATTAATTATATTGACTTTACTGATCATAATTCAGGGACTTTCCCACTCAAGTATATAAAGAGAAAATAATGTGTTTCCATTATTTTATTCTGTTGTCTTTATTAACCTCTCTAATGTTCTCCCCTTCCTCTGCCTTCACTGCTCTCCACAGAAGTCAAGAAAATTCAGACACTGGTGGCTTACACCTGAAATCCTGTCTACTCTGAGACTGAGATCTAAAGATGATAGTTCAAAGGCAAGTGAAGTCCTTGAGTTTCTGTCTCCAATTAACTCTGAAAAACGAAACTGAACTGGAGGCTTGGATCAAATGTTACAGATATGAATAAAAAAGCCAACAGCCAACAAGACCCTGAATTCAAGCAGAGGAGGGGGAGGAGGAAAAAGGAAAGAAGGGGGAGGAGTCTATGGTGAAGAAAGATGCTTCATCTAGGGTACTCATAGTGCAGATCCTGGCTGCCTCTGGATATTTCATCCGGAATTTTGTCCCCAAAGGTAGGAAAGTGGTGATTTGCTCTTGTTTAGGATAATATAGTGAGCCACTTGAAGGATCTACAGGGTGAAAATAAAACTAACAATGGATTAGTTTTTAAACTAAGAGGGTTTAGTTAAAAAAAATAATTATATATCTTCTGATATCTGCTGATAGGATGTAAAACATTGTTCTGAGTAATCCAGGACATTTCAGGCAGGTGATTCAGTAAGGAGACTATGCATTCTCCCAAGCTCTTGTTTAATAGGTAAATAGATTTTATTAGGAGGGTTTGGGTTGTGTGTGTGTGTGTGTGTGTGTGTGTGTGTGTGTGTGTGTGTGTGTGTGTATGCATGTGTGTGTGTGCTTGCCTATAATTCCCAGGGATTGTGCCACATAGATAGAAAATCATAGACCAATGTCAGCCTTGGACAAAAAGATAAGATGATATCTGAAAAACACCCACCCAAATCAAATAAAGGGCTAGGATGTGGCTCAAGTTCAAGGCCTGAATTTAGGGGTGAGAAGGAGGGGAAAGGAAGAGAGAGGAGGGGTGAGGAAGGTAGAGGAAAGGAGAGGAGTGCATGGGAAGGGAATGGAGAGAAGAAGACGAGAAGGGAGAGCAGAGGAGGGGGTAAGGAAGGAGGAAAGAAGTGGAGGAGAGGAGAAAGGAAGGAAACAAGAGAAGAGAATGAGAAGGGGATGGAGAGGAATGGACACAAGAGGAGGAAACGGTCCTGAGAATGTAGACTTATCCACTGTGGTTATTTTCTTGAAATTTTTGGAAAACACAATTGGACTCATGAACATTTTCCAGTGAAACTCATCTGGCCACAGAATTCATCTATAATAACATTGTTTTTAAAGGTACTTATTCAGTTTGTTTTGTGCCTATGTGTCTAAATCTAAATGAGATGCAACTTAAGTATTTCGACTGTTTTTAAAAAATCATACTGAATATACTCAAATGAATCTTCTCTCTTCAAAATTTGCTAAGTCCAAAAATGCTCCCACAGACCAAAGCAGTTGAGTCAAAGTGGGAACAATAAGAAAGGGAATTTCTAAGTGGGTGGAAAAAGGAGTTGCTCAAAGCCAAGAACAGACAAAAGAAAGGCTGTCTTTTCCCTAATCTAAAGGGGAGATAGTTTGGCTGGAGGAGCCGAGCGGGCAGTAGTTCCTGAGAACAGATCTAGAGATAAGTGGTATTCCTTCTCCTGCCAGAAGCCTTCAGCCAATGTCCCATTTATAAATTACAAATCTGGAAGTAAAATCAAACTAGGAGTATTTGAGAAACCCCTGTCTAGATTTTGCCACACCTGGAATTATATGAAAGAGAAATTAAGATTCCTTCTCAGAGGTAATGAAGTCATTTAAAGATGCCGTGAATGCTCCAAAAATTAAAACTCAGTATTAACAATTTTTTAAATAACAGCTAAAATCTTTGAGGACTTTCTGTGTACCAGATTCTGTTTTGAATACTTTATTTAATTATATTTCCCATTTTAAGACCCAGCACAAACAGGAGCATTATTACTTGGCACAGTTTTCAACTGGAGAAACTAGGACTCCAAGAAATTCAGTAGCTTGTCTGAAGCCACCCCTGAAAAGAGATAATGACAAGTAGAAGAAAATTATAAAGAAGAAGAAACTGAGCAGTGAGAGCTTTATTATGTATCAATTTGAGCTCTTAGGTTTTTCTATAAGAGAAATATGTCTTTTGGACATACTCTGATTATGTTTGGCAAAAAATGTGAGCATCCCATTATGAAAAAATAATGACCATTTATTGGCTCCACCAAAGTGAACATATGCCCATTTCCTTTAATCCCCCCCCCCAGTTCTTTGAAGAATGAAATATGAGGAAAATTTTGCTCTGAGTTACTGAGAAATGAACACAATTTTGGTCCTCATTGGTCCTACAAAACCCCACAGGGATTTCTGACTCCCATGGAAATGACCTCAGATATTAGCAAGTTGTTGTGGTAGAAAATTTAAGATTGAGGACATGGCCTTGAAACTAAAGAATAGAATTTTAGTGGAAAATATCTAGGAGGAAGTTCATGTCTACATATGTGCATGATATCTAAGAACTGAATCTGAATTTGTAGAATACAGGTTAACATTCTTTATGGCTTGGGTTATTAGAAAGAGATGAGTACTCAAAAAATACACTTGCCAAATGGTTTGCAGGTCTGACCCAAAATGTTTTAATTGAAAACAAAGGGAGAGGAGTTTCCCATTATACAACTAGAAAACATTTAGATTATTTGATGTTGGATATCTAATTTGTAGAATGCGGAGCATAGTGGCACACACCTGTAATCCTAGCACTTAGAAGGGATAAAAGCTAGAAGATATCCAAGTTCAAGCTGAGTTCATAACAAGATTCTATTTTAAAAAGAAAGTCTTGACTGAAGATATACCACATAGTTCAGTGGCATAAATCTTACATTGTGTGTCCAAGGCCCTGGGTTTGAGCCTCAGAATGTACCCTTCAACAAATAATATACAGATTTGAGGGTGGGGGAAGGAAATTATAGTGTCTTGTAAGAGTTAAATCTCAGGAATCAGGTTTCTATACTAAAACTTCAAGTGTCAGAAGCAGAGCCAACAAAATATGCAGCACATGAAGGAGATCCAGAAGTGAGATGATCATTAGTTGGATGTATGTTACCTTGTTAAGCGTAAATAGATGCTCATTGTTTTGTTTATTTGTTAGCTTACTTTATAGAAAATTGGTATAATTTTTTTATTATTAGCATACCTTGACTGAGAAAGATGGGTTTCATTTTGACATTTTCATAATATGCAAATATATGTATATATATACTTTTAAAAATCATACTCATCTCCTTATGTCTCCCTTTCCTTCTCCAAACCTTTCTTAATCCACCCCCTTATACTTTCATGACACATTTTCCCCCTCTACATTCTAAATGCAGGAGAAAAATGTGATACTTGCCTTTCAGAGTCTGTCTTACGTTGTGTAACATAATGATATCTATACTCTAGAAGATAATATACGTTTATTGTTCATAATTGAATAATATCATGTACTTATACCACCTTTTCTCCATTGCTGGGTACGTCTGTGGATTCTACAACTTTGCTGTTATGATAACACCATGAGAAGCATAAGTGTTCAGGCATCTTTCTTTTATGATTCCTTCAATTCTATATCCAGGAGTAGTATACGGATGGCTTCTTTCCTCTCTACATTCTTTCCCAGCATTATCTACATGATTTTTTCTTTTTTGGCCGGGAGGAGATCTGTTTTTGGATTCAAATTTAGAGCCTCCCATGTGCTAAGTAGGTATTCTGCCACTTGAGCCATGCCCCCCAATATTTTGCTTAAGTTATTTCTGAGATAGGTTCTTGAATTTATGCTGAAATCAGCCTGGACCATGATCTTCCTAAATATGCTTCCCATGCAGCTGTGATGTCAGGGTGCCAGAATGCTCCACATTCACACATGAAAATGGGTCCATTAGTATTGTTTACTCAATCTTTTCTCAGCAAGCTCATTACTGGTATTTACATGTTAAATTGGGATGCAATGTTGAACTGGTATGCTAATGCTTTGCTAGATATATTAGATCTACACTCTGTCAGAATTTTTAGGAGATTTTAAGTATGGGCTTATTTTTGTAATTTGTATCCCACTTCTTTTTTTCTTGCATTATTCATCTGACTATCATTTCATGAATAAAAAAAAAGTAGAACTGAAGTTCTTGTCTCATTCTAGATTTTAGAGGAAATACTATCTGTTTTCCCCTATTCTCAATGATGTAGACTATAATCCTGTTGCACATAGCCTTTGTCTCATTCTCTGTGGTTAATCTCATTACAAATGGTACTGAATTTTATCCATCTATTGAGGTGAGCATATTTTTCTTAGCTTTTTTAAGGAAAAATGAAATGTTGGTTTTAGGAAAATTGAAACAAAAGGACATCTGACTGGGAGTTTGGCCTAATGGTAGAGTGCTTGCCTAGCATTCACAAAGACCTGGGTTCAGTTCCTCAGTACCACATATATAGGAAAAAAGGCAGAAGTGGTGCTGAGGCTCAGGTGGTAGAGCTCTAACCCTGAGAAAGTCCAAGGACAGTGCTCAGGTCCTGAGCTCAAGCCCAGGACTGGCAAAAAAAATTAAAAGGACATCTGATTGAGCAAGACAAGTACAATAAAATATATATGAAATATATATCATTTGTGGAAGTTTGATCTAAAAGATATAGACATAAATGTATGCCACCACATGGAGTTTCTTAGCTTTTGATTCTGTTTAGGCATTATATATTAAAATCTGAATCTGATTAGGATTCCAATGAGGAAAGGGGAATATGCTGATGAATGAAATGAGGAGTACAAAATAGAGGGAAAAAGGATGACTGGGTGGCTGAACAAGTGAACAGAAATATTTTGCTCTTCAGCCTAGGGTGAAAGCATCCAGTTATTTCATTAAATATGAGATGCGCTGCTTCCTTTACTGAGGAAGATATTCCTTCTAGTTTTGTGAGAATTTTAATCATGAATGGATTATAGAAGTTGGTTACATGTATTTTCATGGTCTTTTTATATGATTATTTTTCTCTTTGGTTGGCCAGTTTAATGACTTACATTGACTTGAAAACATAAAACCAGACTTGAATCTCTAGAATAAATCATACTTGGAGGTAATATATATGTATATATCAATTTAAATCACTAAAATTTCATTGTAAGTTGTTTTCACCTGTGTTCAAAAGGGAAATTAGCCTGAGGTTTTAACTTCCAAGTGTATCATTCCTGGTCTTGAAACAGGTAAGGAGACTCAGATATAGGTCTTATTTGTAGAAAGTTGTTACCATCCTTAAACATGAAAAGAACAAAGAAGTAATGAGAGATGCCAAGAGCTGGATCCACAGAAGACATGCCAGAATCCTGCATTTGTGGCACAAAGTCATTCTGGACTGCTGCACCAGGCAGCTCAGCATGGGGACAGAGGGGAGGGTAACTGTCTCAGCTTCTTCTTCTTTCCACTCTTTGATCACCTGCCAGTACTTTCAGATTACAGCCAGAAGCCACAGACAGGAAGCCCACTCTGCATAAATCAGCTTTCTGGGACACAGTACAAAACCCAAGAGAACAATATAGAAGGAATTCAGGGGTAGTATTGCAGCAACTGGAGAAAAACCAAACCTGTGATCTGAGTCAAGGAACCAGCACTTGGTGTTGGTGGCAGCTGCCTGTGCTGGTTTATTAACCATCATGCACTGACATACACATACACAGTCCCCGTCCCATCATCTGGTATACTTGCCTTTGCCTAGTATATGATTATCTGAAATTAGTTTACTTGGTGGTGATGTTGTCACTACTAAAAATGTGTAGTGAAAGCAAAACACATAGTCTCACTCACTGCTAACATTCAGAACAATCCCTGACACATAGGTAATATCCAGCAGTGATTCCTTTAAAAAGATTGCTTGCTAAAGAATAAGTTTTCATGTTTACCTAATTAAATCTAAACTTCACATCTGAATAGAGAGACTTTAAATGGACTGTCCTATATAAATGTTATTTAATAGCTAGACAAGGACTTGTTAATGAAAATAAATATAAACAGAATTAACACAAAACATACAAAGACCCAAAATTCTTTGGCTAATAATTGCCTAGAAACAGGTGTAAGATTAAGCCCAGGCAATTACAGCAATAATTCTTGATAACGACACCCTGGCACCACAGAGTTAATCTCTCCCTGAATTCTCATTCGAAACTAATTTGAGGAGCCAGAAAGTCTCTACGAGAATAAATTTCCAAAGGTCCTTTGATGTGAATCTTGCCAAAGAGCAGCTGTGAAGAATAAAGTCTGACAGCTCTTCAGATGGGAATCTGTGTTAGCCAACTAAAACAATGTCAAATGAAATAAAAACCTGAGTGACTATTTTATAGTCCAAAGTGGAGTGGAGAGTCCTTTTTGTCTTTCACTTAAAGTCACCAAGATATTAAATATCTCATGAAACTATTCAGTTGTAATTTCTTCAACATAAAAGTTGCCAAATGAAAAGCTCATCAATGTGTTCTAGCACAAATGGGACATATTCATTTAAATGTTTATTGAGCAGTGACTATGAATCATTAACTGCTGCTATGCATGTAAAAATGTCCAAAGTCTACTCACTGTTCTCTGATTACAATCTCATGGTAGAAAGGATATGAAAGCTCACAAGAGCAATCAACACTGCTCAGAGATATCAAGATGATGAAAATATTTTTAAGGAGTAATCAGTACTGTCCAGAGATACCAAGAAAGGCTATGCTGGAGAGGATTGATATTCAAATTCATTCTTAAACGATATGGAAAAATGTTATAATTAAGCATAAAATCTTCCCACCGTAACAGTGTCTTGTCATCACAAGAGTATGGCTGCTTGAAGCTACTGTAATTGTGAGCTAAGGAGAAAAAAAGGCCAAACTGGAATTAATTCATGCAGGATGCATGTTAACTTGATTTTATTGAGGGCTACATGAACTATAGCTTCACAATCTTTCAAACAGACAAAAGTAGTAAGAACATAAAATCATCATGCATGGGTAATAAAATAGGACAATGAAGTCAATGCTAACTTCTACCATGTAGAAGAAATGCTCATAAGGTTTGTCTACTCATGGAGTACATTTCTTAAAAAATGTATAACCACCTTAAGGTGTTTCCTCTGATGTCTTCTTGGCATTTGATGTTTAGTATACATTTTTTACCTAAGAATTTCCAAGTAACAGCTCATATTCTCTCTGTCATCATTCCTCTAACCTAACCTTCCCACAGACTTCACCTCAATCAGGATCAACTCTCACCATCCACCTGCTCAGCCATCTAGTCAGTCTTCAATCCTCTATGTTTCCCATTCTAGTATTGACAAATTTTTATTCACAACATATGTCTAGAACTTGGCCATATGTTGCTAGCTCCATGCTACAGGCATGTCCAGGTCACGGTTACTCTCTCTTTCTTCAGAGCTATTCCTTCTTCCCCTTGCCATACTTAATCTATTATTTATGCCATCCTCAGATTGATCTAATTAAATATGTTATACCAGGTCTCCCCCATTCAAAACTGCCTAATAGCTTCTGATGTAATTCAAATTATATATACATATATAATCCATAATAGATAGGCATAGCTTTATATGTATGTGTCTGTCTCTCTTTGATTGCCCACCATGTATGCAGATACACATATGTAGGTATGGAGGGAGAAAGGTATCAGACTGAGTACAAGTTTCTGTATAATCTGCTTCCCTCTGCTTTGCCACATTTAACTGTCTAATCTGTTTTTCTCTCCTCCTCTGATGTAGTTTGGATCATGAATGTCCCATGAAGACCCAGGAATTAAAGGCTTTGTCTCCATTTGTGGTATTATTGGGAAGTGGTGATACTTTTAAGAGACTGAGGTTTGGTAGAAGGAAGTTAGGTCATAGAAGGTGTGGATTTAAGGGAAGTCTGGTCCCTTAGTCGTTCTCTCTTGACCTTATGGCTGCCATGATGTATTGACTTTCCAGAGACAAAAGGGTTATATGACTATAGACTGAAATACCTGAAACTCTTGCCCAAAATAACTCTTTCTTTGTTGAATGTTGATTTATCTCAGGTGTTGATTATGGGCAGAATGTTGACTCATATGCCATCAGTCAGTCTGTTCCGGGGTTTCAGCTATGTCAGCCTGCCTGATGCTCCTCACACATAGGGAGCAGCCTCTTGCCACTTCACTTCATTCAGAGGTCTCCGCTACTCTTTCCTCAACCTGAAATGTCTCTTCCATGTATCTCTATTCCATACTTGATTTTATAGAGAGTGCCTACGTCACCACCTGTTTTAGTTGTTTTATGCATTTCTTGTCTGTTTCAATGTTTTACAAAACACATTTGTTTTGCTTATGGTTCTCATTGTTTTGTCTAGAGTGTTTAGTATTTCTAGCACATCAAATCTGACCAATGAATAGTGTAATTGTTTAGATCTAGACTGTGTCCCATTTGGCTTTGTCAAAGGTTTTGTCCTGATTTAGCGATGTTCTGGGGTGGGAAGTGATGGCGTCATGAGGGCTTTGGCTACATTACATACTTAAAAAAACCTCATAGATTCACAGCTGAATGGACTGTTTGGAGGTAGTGGATGCTGCAAGAGATGGAGCATAGTTGAAGGAAGCAAATTACAGAGGGATGCCCTTGAAAAGCACATCTGGTCCCCATGCCGCCTTCTCTCTTTTTGGCTTCCTGACTGCCTCAGCCACAGGATATTTTGCCTTCCTCTAGGCTCAAGGAATGCAACCAGTCAACCATGAAATGATCCTGTGAAACCCTGAGCCCAAATCCTTCCTTCTTTAATCTGTCCTTTTTAATGTGTTTTGCCCCTCAGATATTTTGTCACAGTAATGAAAAGCTAACTAACACAGATAGTGTTTAATTTTCTTTTTAATGCAGCATTACATTGGAAAAGCATGCAATTGTATTTCCCGATTTCATGAAACTATTATTTGTTGAACCTTCAAGCCAGGAGGGGGCAGCAAAACTTCACAAGCCATTTTGTTTGATCAATAGGAGAGGCACTTAGAGGAAAATTAGGCACATTGTGACTGGGAGTCAGAACTTAAGGAAGTAAGGCCAGAGACCTGGTTACTATTGTGTCTTCACCAAAAGGCACAGAAGGAGACCTGGGGCAAGATACAAAGCTTCTTTGAGAGAATGAGATCCACATTGGAGATACAAAAAATCAAGAAGTGAGCTGTCAGAAAAGAATCTGGTGCCAGAGAATTAGATAAATTATGCCAGCAAACCTGTTGATAGTGACAACAGAACAGAACACCCCTCTCAGAGAACCATAAGTACAGTTGGGGAATCACAAAGTACCTCCTTCTAATACAAATGTGGAAGACGCAGGTCCACAAAAGTGATAACTCTTCCTTGAAGGCTGTATTGCTTACCATGCAATGTTCTACTTCTTATGATTATTAAAAGAAGGCAAGTATTGAAATCTAAGTTATTGTAAAAGAAAATGAGCTGTTGATACTCTTTTTTTTTCCATGTATTTTTATTGTAATTAATGGAAGGGTTATATTATATTCACCAGATAGAAGGTGCATTACTTCACATTGATACCTTCATGTCTTGGTCCCCATTTCCTCCCCCCTTTCCTGCCCCTTATCTTGTTTTCCCCCCTTCCCTATGCTATTTCAAATAACCAAATATGCATATATATAATATATCAGATAACAAAGTGAAATACTATAAAAATATGAGATAACCAAAGGACAGCAAAAGAGATGAGAGATAACATAGTACATTAAGGACAACAACCACTCATTATATGGCTTTTGTTTCTATATCCTGGAGGTCCTTTCATTTAGCTCCATATTATATGGCCTTATGTATCTAGGTTTTGTTCTATTGTAAATCTCTGCTAGGAAAGCCCAAGGTTTCTACTGATTATGACAAATGAGGGAAACCATTGAGTCTATGTTCCTTTGAGTCTGGCTTACTTCACTTAATATTATTTTTTCTAAATCTTTCCATTTCCCTACAAATGGGGAAATGCCGTTCTTTCTGACAGCAGCATAGAATTCCATTGTGTATAAATACCACATCTTGTTGATCCACTCATCAATTGAGGGGCATCTGGGTTGGTTCTATATCTTTGCTATTGTAAATAAGGCTACAATGAACATCGTAGTGCTAGTGGATTTAGTATGTACTCGTTTCTGGATGATTGGGTAAATGCCAAGTAGTGGAATTGCTGGATCATAGGGAGGCTCTATGTTTAGTCTTTTGAGGAACTGCCATACTGCTTTCCATAGTGATTGAACGAGTTTGCACTCCCACCAACAGTGCAGTAGTGATCCCTCCTGGTCAAATCCCCTCCAGCATCTGTTGTTATTATTTCTTGATCACCCTGCACCCTGCACCAGGAATAACTCCAAGTGGATCAAAGACCTCGAGGTAAAAGCCGACACACTGAAAACTTTACAGGAAGGAATAGGAGATACACTAGGCCTCCATGGCACAGCTCGAAACTTTCTTAATAAGGACCAAGAAACACAACAAATCAGAGAAAGTCTGGATAAGTGGGACTGCATTAAACTGCAAAGCTTCTGTCTGGCAAAGGACATAGTTAGCAAATTAACTAGAAAGCCTACAGAGTGGGAAAAGATCTTCACTAACCATACAACAGACAAAGGCCTCACATCTAAAATATATCAACAGCTCAAAAAGTTGAATCACTCCAAAACTAATCTCCAAAGAAACAACCATCCCATTAAAGATGGGCCAAAGACTTAAAAGAGAGTCTTCTCTGAAGAAGAAATAAGAATGGCCTATAGACACATGAAGAAATGCTCAACATCTCTGGTCATAAAAGAAATGCAAATCAAAATAACTCTAAGATTCCACCTCACTCCAGTTAGAATGGCCATGATACTCTTTTAAGTATGGAAAACAAGTTAAAATGTTTTTCATTATGATTTTGGTATTTTCTCTCAAAGAAACCACCATTCCCTAAATGAAAATATGCAACAAAATAAGTTATGAAATATCGCTAATAGATCATAGCCTTTTCAACCCTCTTTTCCACATTTTTCCCTATGTTCCATGTTCCAAATATTCTTTTTGATTCTTTTACATAATTAAAACTATTCTACTTAATAGGGGAGCTACTGGCCACATAATTATTGAGCAATTCAGATATTAGCTAATGCTTGTGATTAAGAATCAGAGTGTGTGTGTGTGTGTGTGTGTGTTTGTACCAGGGCTTAAAGTCAGGTCCTCATTAGATTTATTTGCTCGTGGCTATCACCCTACCACTTGAACCATGCTCCGGTCCAATATTTTTCTAGTAAATTGGAGATGGAGTCTCTCAAGCTTTACTGCCCAGACTGGCATCAAATCACAATACTCAGATCTTAACCACCTGAGTGGTTACCATAATCTTTAAAGTTCGTGTTTGAGTCAGTTACTGGGAAATGTAAATGGTTTTGAATAATGAGTCATAAATATACTGTCAACACACACATACAATTATATGTACATGTATACTTTATATGTCTGCGGGGTGTTTTGGAATCCAGGTCCTATGGGTCCCATGATTTCCCCAGTCTTTTATTCACAAAGGATGACGAACTGCTGGACAGAATCGGAAAAGACTTAGATCAGCAGGCAGAATGCCTAGTTCTTCCTGTTCTCCTCCAGTTCAAAGGTCAATGTCCTGTCAGTTCCCTCTGCTCACCCATGCATTCAGGGGACACTCTAAGCACAAACACGTAATTCCTCTAGGGGCACAAACTGAAACGAACAGCTGAGATAAATAAGGAGCACAATTCAGAGTATAAAAGAAGAATCCAATAAAGATACAGAAAGCCTGAAAATAATTGAAATTCTCCAAGTAAGAAGCTTAGGAAATCAAGTAAAACCTAACTTGATAGTCTTAACACAAAGTTAGATCATGTTCGAGACAGAATATCAGATCTTGAAGACAAGATGATTGAATGAATTATAGCATTCAGAAGAGGATACAAAAGCAACACGCAAAAATCAATAGCTTTACTACATACTAATAACGAACAGGCTGAAGGGGACAAAATCATAGAAACAATGTTACCCGTTGATAACAGTCCCCAAAATATCTCAGAGTACACTTAACTTAGGGGGTAAAAGAATTCAAATTTCTATTAGCCATTTTTACTTAATTCTTCTAAGAATTGTCTTATCAGTTCTCTTGCCTGTTTATTGATTAATTTGTTATTTTGATATTCGATTTTTTGAGTTCTTTATTGAGTTCATTGACAAAGATCTCTACTATTCCAAAGGTCATCTCTTTATTCTTATAATTTTTTCCTTTGTTGAGCAGAAGCTCTTAAATTTATTGCAATCCCTTACACGGATTCTTGTTCTCACACCCTTAGCAGTTAGAACTCTATTCAGAAGGTATTTTCTTATAGCTAATACCAACCATTCCCTGTCTTCCTATGGTTCTTTCAAAGTTTCTGCTGTGATCCTGAAGTCTCTGATCCATTCTGAGTTGATTTGTATACAAGGTGGGGTGACAAGTCGAGTTTCATCTTCTACAGTTGGCTACCTCAACATTTGTGAAAAAAGTTGTCTTTTCTTCATGTACATATTTTATGACATAGTCAGAATTCAAGTGGATCTGGTTGTGTGGGTTAGTTCTGGATCTTATATACCACTTCATTGATATATGTGTTTATTTTATGCTACTTTTGCTCTTGTCGCTATGTAGTATAATTTGAAATCTGCTATTGTGATCCTTCCAGCATTTATTTCCTCAGAATTGCTTTGGCTATAATACCATTTATGTTTTTATCTAGATTTTAGGATTGATTTTGTTTTTATTTCTGTGAAGAATGACACTGAAGTTTTGATGGAGATTTTATTGAATCTACTGTGCTGCTATTTTCAACATTAATTCTTCCAATTCACAAACAAGGGAAATCTTTCTTATAGTGTATTCTTCATGTTATTTATTCAATATGCTATAGATTTTATTGTAGTGTTCATCTACCTCTTTCCTTAAAAGTAAAATAGAGGAATTACTAGGACAGAATTACATTTATGTATATGGAAATAGAACTGATAAATAACTTTTTATAATTAATATACAAAAACAAAGGCAGAACATTTACCACTCAAGTACATGAATGAAACTTTGGGATTAAAAATACAAGGTTTTCTTTCTCCTTTCTTTTCCTCCCTTACTTTCTTTCTTACTTCCATTGTTTTTATTTTTTATTCATTTTGAGGCAATGTCTTTCTATGTAGCCCAAGCTGTTTTCAAATTTATATCTCTCCTGTTCCAACCCCCTAAGTGTTAGTATTAAATACAAATGTTACCCTCACACCTTAGGATATATTAGTAAAGTGTGATATACATAGTTCAAGAAAAAAACATAAAAATTATCATTAATGATGTGTCAATTGTGTGATAAAATCACAAATTTTGTAGTCTATTGGGTCAAACAAAATATATAATCAATTTCAATTTTTTGTGTTTTTTTTGAATATGTCTGCTAGAAAACATATGATTATATATGCCAAATTTTGTTTCTGTTTCAACATTCTGCTCTAGGATCTTACTACTCAAACTTAGGTCTATGTGTCAGCAATATAAGAAATGACTAAGAATCTGTGTTTCTGAAAGAAATTCACAGATGTGTGAGACATTCTTTGTATTTAATTTTTAAACATGAAATAGACATTTAATAAAACATCTGAGAATGATTTTGAAGTTCTTCAATACATATGTGCCATTTGCCTACAAATGGCCTATGTACTTCCTGTTTCCTCTAGCATTTGCCTACAAATGGCCTATGTACTTCCTGTTTCCTCTAGCCTTCTTTCCTGTTGCCTGTTTACAACCTAGTTCCAACTATTCTGCATATGTGAATCACAGCTTCACAGAATGCTAGCTGTAGAAAAATGACTCTCTTAGGTACATTTTCCAGAAGCAGAGCCCAAGACAGGGATTAATGATTCAAATAGTTTATAATAGGAATGACATGAGGAAAAGATGGGCACAGGAGGTACATGAGGGCAGAAGGCAGAATACTTTAGACAGAATGATGCTAGCTGTTTGAGACTAGCTTTATCTAGAACCTTCTAGGACCATCTGGAGCCCAGATTTCATTCCACTACTGTGTACACCTTCAGTCTGCTCATCCATTGGCTAATGTTGGCAGGTAAAACAAAGCCATCCTCCATGCAAGTCAGCCTCTGTTTAAATGAGACAAGTTATTTGTGGGAGAGAATAGTTGTGAAGCTACTGTCAGCCAACCCAGCAGTTGGGTGAAGAATGCATGGATCACTCAAGATACATGAGCCAAGTTCTAGCTGCGTCAACTACAGCCAATTCCAATACAATCTTTTAGATTCACTTGCTTTCCCAATTGATTCTATTCCATCCAAACACAGCTTATTCAGGATCCCTGGCCATATTTTCATCATACAAAAGGAAGATCAGTGAGTGAAACATAGGTCAGTGGCTGACTGGGCATGAGACCATGCCTTCAGATGAGATCTACATCACAAAGAGCAATGTCTACCGGCACTTGCATCTGCTATTCTGAGCACTAGAAAATGGAATTTCATAGGGTGGTTCTGAGAACATAAAAATAAAACAAGAAGAATTCTTTGTCAAAGTAGCTTTAGTATGTAGATGCCTACCGAAATGAAAACAGCCAACATAAGAACAGAAACTGATTGTAAGAATCAAGAATGAAAAAAAATAGAAGGCTGGATAAGAGACAAGGTGATTATAAGACAATAAATCAAGTAAATCTTTGTCTTCCAATGAGAAAAGTGAATGAAATCTGTCAGAGTAGAGCACTTAGCCTCATCTAAGAGTTCACAATTCTCAAATGTTATTGTATATACTCTTTAGCTACATCACCCCAAATCCAGCATCACACTTCTTTTTTTAGGAATAAGCTATTTTAACCAAGCAGAAAACAAATTTGTATTCATTATTTCTAAAAATAAAATTAGACTTTTCCAACCCTTAACACATCTGTATTTAATATTATCTTCTAACACGGCAAATGACAATATAGCTTGTACAGCATATAGTATGTTCACTGCTTACATTTACTTTAATTCTACTTGATCATTGTATACTCAATGCAGATTTAAACCATCACTCATAGAAGTTTCACAGTTAACAAATAAACAGAAAAATATGACTAGATTGTCTTAAAATGGCTCTGCTATAAATTGTATAGAATATACAGATTACAAAGTCAAGCATTTATTTTTTATTAAAATATTCAGCATCACATTTCTACTAGACTGCTAACTTGTGGGTAATTAATTTCCCACCATGGAGAATTCAACCTACTCTTGTCACCAGGTACAGATGAGGATTAATGAACTTTCTCTTGACTTCAATCACAGAATACGAATTTCTGGATAAGTCCTGATGGTAAGAAAACTTGGTGGAGCTTTATTAAGTAAGCAGGCAAGAAAGCAGACAAACAGACAAACACAAAGAGAAGGGCAGGAATACACTAATAGAGTGTGGGTGCTCTCACTGGAGATACACACACACACACACACACACACACAGCTCCTTGGGATGTTAGGGTATTTATATGGTAAAGGCAGGGGGTCTGGCTTCAAAGTTGTGTAAAGATATGTGTTTTGTCTTTGCTCTGGTCACACCTGGTGTTACCATTCTGAGTTTTCAGGACACAGTGCATCCTGGTATAATACAGATTCTTATCTTTGAAATAAGGAGGTGCCTTGCTAACCTTTAGAACAGGAGGTTGTTCAAGTTTGGGTGAAGCAATTTTCCCAGGAAGGCTTACAACCTGACAGACAAGTGTTAATTCTTGGGATGAGGAAAGAATTCTTCCTAAGGAAAGAATGCATCCTGTAGTCTCTCTTTGAAGCAAAGATGGCACTTTTATATTTCTAAATGCCATATTTCTGAGTTGCCTTGACCAGGTCTCAGTTTCATTAATTTACCCTGTTTTACTCTGACATTCTTTTACAATTCAGTCTTGAGTCTTGATTTCAAAGTGTCCCCTCGCTGTAAAACATAGGGAAGGTACTGTCTTGCCTATGAAGCAAATTAATAGCAACACAATTTTGCAATCTCTGTGATTACTGTTGGCATGTTCACCACTATTTTGGTTTGATAGCCTCTCTCTCAGGTCACCCATGAGTTAGGCCTGGCCACAATTGCCCAGTCCTACCCAACCTGCGTGTACATCTAGCTCTCAGTCAGGATGCTCTATTCCAGTCACATGCTATTTGTAGCAATTAGCTGAAAGATGCCCTGCCCTAGCTATGTGCTTGACATACAAGATTTTCCCTGGCTATGTGCTAGCTATAGAATGTTTTGTTCCAGCCACATGTCCAATATAGGATGTTTTTCCTGGTTATGTTCCAGCTATAGAATACTCTGCCCTGGTTGTATGCCAGATATATGATGTTCTGTCCTGGCTATCTAATATCTCTAGTGTCCAGCTGCAACTTCAAAAGATTTGCTGCTCCCAGACTCTTGTCATACCTTCAGCCTCTTTGATGCTATCTAACTACTTGCCTCTCCTGTCTGAAAACAGACTGCTACTCACTATCCCAGAAGAGCTGTCATGTCATCTTTGGCTGCCAATTCCCCAATTCTCTGGTGGATCAGAACCTATGAATAAAAACATTTTGAGGAGTTTCTCAGATGATTTAGTAAGGTAGGACCAAAGTAGGGAGAAATAGATAACAGGGAACACATCTGGCCCAACAGATAGGAGGTAAGAACCAAGAGGCAAGAAAAGGTACTCAAACCTGTTCTAGGTATATCCATACCCTTCACTTCTGCACTGGGTATTCCATTCTGAACTCCTACTTAGACCATGTGGACATGGCCATCATCATTTTGCTAAGTCCTTGTTTTGTTTTCTTATTACTGGAACATGGAGTAAACGTGTCTACTATTACCTAAAATATGGATGTAAGGGGTCTTTGATTCCTTTCTGGTCTAAGAATTAGCTCACTAGAATTAATGTTATTCTTTGTGGTGGGGCACATTCTCATGCAAGGAGAATGGAATTCACTTTGCTTCTAAAGAAAGGGAAGATGGAAAGAATGCGGGCACACATTCTATTACTTGATGATGTAGCAGTTTTCAGATTCCTTTCTGGTTCTATTGTAAAGAAATTCAGTCTCAGATAAACAGAGAAATCACATTTTGAGAGGTTGAATTGGGAGTCTTGATTGGAGAGCTGGTGTCTACAGGTGGACTCCTGTCTCAAAGACCTACAGTCCAGAATCAAGCTTGAAAAAAGCCATTAAAGACAAAAATAACATGCTTGGAGTATAGGCTCATCCCCAACAAAAATGCAGACCAGACCATAAAGAGAGACACTTAGAGGCTAATGAATCAAACCATTTAGGGGAAACCAAAGGCCAACATTCTCTGTAGCAAAAGCTCTTCTTAGGCTAAACAGCATGATATCTACAATTCAATGAATGGTCTCTTTTCACCTTTTTCTTGTTATATTATCTATATCTTGTTATCTCATATTATCTATATCTTGCATCAGTACCAGGCAGAAGGTTTTGTTTGACCTATATTTCAAGTGAACTAACTAAGGTCTTAGCAACATGCCAACAAACTCAAATTCTACTAACAATCACTGGCAACCTCCTTATTGTCATCAAACTCCACTACAATCTACAATACAGGCTCTAACTCTAAAAACCTAATCTCATTATGACATGCATTCTACAGGTACTTCTAGACATAGAACATTAGAGCTCCAGGATGCATGTCTTATTCCAGTTCTGTAAAAGCAGAGGCTGGCACGGGCATTCCTGTTCAAGCATAATTCTGGGAGCAGAAAGGTACTCAAGGATCTGGCTTCTACTAGTGACTCATTTTCATTTGATCACACTGGAAAGTTCTGGAGTTCAAAGTGCACCACAGATTGAGATAAGGACTACCCTTTTGTACCTATGGCAATTAGTTATTGGTAGGTCAAAGTCCACCCTGACATGAGTTGGGATAATGGCACGATAGTGTGATCCTACCCTCCTAGAAAAACAGCTTCTACTTCACTGATGGTCCTACATTAGAGAATTGAGTAGCTGTGACTCCTATTGACAAAGCAACTGCTAAGGGAAGAGAACAGCCTGTCAAGAAGGAGACCTGGACACATATCTATCACAAAGCATCTATTACAAAGCCTGAAAGATGAACCAGGCAATGTTCAAACTTTATTTTTTTTGTCTCAATGCATCTTTGAGAAGCTGTTGAATGTTGTGAATTGTATCCATAGAAGTAGAACTGCACACAGATTTTGCACACAGCTGGAGGTTGACAGATGAATTGAGACTTAAATAATCAATGTGACTTATCTAAAATAGTTACTTTAAGTTAGAATAATCTGAATACAAAAATCCATGTTTTAAACCCCAAATTGACTAATGAAAAAATTCTATATTATTCATGTGTTAGAGATTGGACTAAAAGCCATTTGAAAGCTTCCAGATACAAATGTTCATGGTCATATACTTTTTGCATTTGATTTTGCAGCTTACAATTTAAAATGAGCAGAAAAGCTGACATAAAAGAGAAGCAAGCTCTTGGTGACAAGCCTTTTGAAATGGCTTTTGGATGTCAATTTTATACTTTGGAAGTCACTAGAAGACTGAAAAAAAAGAGATAATATTTGTCAGATCTGACTAATGTCATTGACAAACTGAGCCCTTTGAGATCTTCATGTTTCAAATTTGGTATTTCATCTGAAAACAAGGACAGATCTAAAAGAAAGATGGGGATGGTAGTATCGGTGGTTTCCAAATTGTAATCTGAGATATAGGATAATGTTTCCTGTAATAAGCATAATAAACTTTGATGATCCAAAATAAGATAAACACAGACTTACAGAGTATATTTATCTATGTAGTATGTTCAAACTCTAGCTATTCTGTAGTTTTATATCAGGTCTCTCAGTCTTCCTATTGAAGATGCTCAAGTTGATAGTGTGACAGAGGCTTACTTCTCTCTAGTGTTTCATAGAATGCTTCAAACAATAGATCTGCCCCGATGAAGGATGCGCTTGGGTTGCTGATCTTCATTTTACCTCATTTTGTAACCCATATTTAGAATGTGTTCAAGTTGTTTTGTACCCATTACTTCCTCCTAATGAGTAGATAGAAGCAGAACACTGGAAAGCAAAGATTAGTTTCATGGCTGGAGGTATCCTTGCTCTATACTTCATCCCTGACTGAGATCTCCAGGGGGCATGGGAACTGTTGTTCCATCAGAGGACTGTTTTTGTTAGCTCTTATTTTCCCTCTGTCCTTTGCCACTAAAGGAAATGCAATACTCTAAATGTGCCTGTTTGCTTTCTACCAGTCAACTTACCATCCCATTATGATGACATTCTATAAATAAAATCCAATAATGTGTGTGAAGTAATGCACCTTCTACCTGATGAATATAATGTGACCCTTCTATTAATTACAATAAAAATACTAAAAAGAAAAGAAAATATAAATAAAATCCAAGTCTTAATACAAAACGAAACCAAAGTTAGAAAACAATGTTATAATTTGTTGAAAGACATCATGATAGTGCTCCATGAATGAACTCAGTTTATGTGAGTGCACTCTCCATTAAAGAAAAGCATTATTTTTTCAGTACATTTTCAGTTTCTTTTCCAAGCACTTTATGCCATAAAGTTCACATTTTCAAAATTACTATTTCTTTTACACTCAATCCCAGATATAGACCATAATCAACACTAATGTGTCAGCCTGATCATTCTTTTTTATGTTGTTGTTTCCAATTCTTAACATGTTTTCTTTCTTTTGCCAAAATTTTCTACTTGATTTCTTTTATTGTCCCATCTCTTTGTTCTCCCTGATTACTCCTTGGGCTCTTTTTCAATTGTTATGATAATGTGGAAATAAAAGCTCTTTACATAGGGAACAACAGAACATTTAGATGATTTATAAGGGAATTCTTCCTTGTACTCCCTCCACATATTGTAAGCTATGTGTGCACATGCGTGCGCGTGTGCACATACACACACACACACATACACACACACACACACACACACCAGTCAGAAAACCTTTATCAGTTAAGCATCTTTAAACTGAATTCCAATTCTGACATTTAGCAATCACAAATCAACTGCAATATAATTATTTAGCATTACTTCATGTAGCTAGTTTCTTTCCTCATTGCTGAGACAGATACCTGACAGAAATGACTTCAAGAAGCAAGGATTTCTTTTGGTTTGTGGTTTAAGAGTCTTCACGCCATTGTTGGACCCTATGTACTTGGGTAAAACAATGGTGTAGCATCATGTGGAAGAAAAGTTCCTCCCTTCATGGCAGATAGGAAGCAGAGAAAAGCAGGGACCAAGGTCATGTATAAACTTCTAAGGAATACCCAAGGCAGATAAGAAGGAGATAGCTACCTCCTTTCTTTTCCATTTAGTTCCTAAAAAGCTCATATTACTTTCACTATATTTGAGTCTAGCCTGAATTCACATAATGAATGTAAGAACTGAGTTTGATTAGCTGTGCTAAAGTTCTGGTAACAATGAAAATCACAAAACTACCAATATTGCATTATACTTAGTGTAGATGGTCTTCTTCATACGAATCCAGTTTGAAGTGGGAGGACTGAAATTTGAAACATTGCATGGAAAACCTGAGAAATGGAGGTGAAGTTAGTACATATCAGGATTACCACAGCTGGAGTAGCACTCAACACTTAGACACACAATATTAAATGACGGGAGTAGCCTAGTTTGTCAATGAACAGGAGTGTATTGTTTGTGGCTATCTGATAATGTTCTTCCCTTATCTGTTTAACAATTAAACAGTTAAAACATTTGGGGCCCTAAATATTTGTTGTTTCTTCATTTCTCCCCTTACATGTTTAGTTCCCATTTTCATCTTCCAGGTGTATCCCACCAAGAGTACATGGCAGAGATAGGGAAGACAGATAGACCCAGAAAAAAGACAAAGGCCTAAGAAGGGAGGCGAAGAGTGTCAAAGGTATGTTAGCCTAAAGAACAAACACAGCTTGGAAAAAAATCTGTTTCAAAACACAACCAGCCTCCTCTCATCACTCAAGGCTTCTAAAGCCAGTCTCCATTTAGATCTAATGGAGATCCATTTAGAGCTAATTATGAATGGCTACTGTAGAGCACAAATTCTTCTGTGTCTTTGTCTCCCTTTACTTCTCTCAAATACAAAAGTAGCTTCTATTATTACTTCCCTCTAGGCTACTACAATAGCCACCTCACTAATATCCTTGAGTACATTCTCATCTCTCAAAAACATCCTCCACACTTCTCTCTGAGTGATCATTTTAAAACACAATCCTCATAAAATCCATCTATTTACTTAAAACCTTCAATGGATTCTCACTAGGGATAAAGAACAAAATGTTTCCTATAGAACTATGACCAAACCCTTTCCTATAATTTCAGAGTCACCTGTATTACACTCTTCATGTGGGTTGTATATGAACCCTACTAGATTCCTTCTAGTGCATAGTGTTATAAGGTGAGAAAATGGAGAAGCCAAATTTTGAAAGATTGAATCTTGGAGTCTTTATTAAAAGGCTGGTGATTGCAGGGTGGACACCTGTCTCAAAGACCAGCAACCAGCCAATACACTTAACACTGTGAGGAAACTGAACCAGGAAGGCCAGAAAGGAAGGAAAGACAAAAACTATACCAACAAACCAATTCAGCTCCAATGGAGAACTAAAGTAGGACATCATTGGTGACTGTAGAAGAGGCAGGAGACAGGAGGTAGGACTAGATACAAAGACATTTGGCATGGCATAATGGCATCTGAGCTGGTCTGGGCCTAAATAGAGTCAGGACAGGGGGGTAGGTCACAGGAAACTCCCAGTCCCAGGCACTGGACTGACAAGTTTAGTAACCTATCAAACCAAATGCCCACCCCTGCCTCCAGGGATTCAGGCATACCAGCTCCTGGGAGGCGAGGGCTTCAACTTCCTCCACCAGGAAGACAAGATGCTGGACCATACCATTGACCACGTGGTCAAAATGGCACTGGCCTGACCCGAACTCTCTATTTCAGTAGCATATATGATTCTTAACCCAGTCCAGAACTTCTGTTTCATTCAATAACTCTTTCAACCTCTTATGACACCACAATGCTATTTTTTTCATATATATCTCAATCATTACTTCTTCAGAGAAGCCTCCCTTAAGCTCCATCAGTTTCAAGGTTGGAATTCATTTTACCTCATAATTTATCTTGTTGTGCTTACTTTAAGAACTCCAATGCCTCTTTGATTTCTTAAGCTTCATAAATCATCTCCTGTTTTTCACTCCATGGAAGCTATTCAGGTCTCTTTGACCCACTTTCTTTGAAATTTCACAATACACTTTGGTTTGAAAACTGCATGGCCATTGAATGGAGAGCTTGTGTGCTGTTGTCCTTTGGTTATGAGGTATTGCTCTGGGTGAGGTTTTTGATAATTCTTTTTCCTGTGTTTTTCTATTAGTTGTTATATGTTCAAACTTTCCTTGCCCTAATTGGCCTGGCTAGTCTACAGTGCAATATTAAACCAAAGTGGCAAGAGCTGACATGTTTATTCCCAATTTTAGTTGCAAGTATTCATTCCTTAATGATTAAGTATGTCATTGTGGATTTCTCATAGGTGCTTCTTATTAGAGTCTGATCTTCACTTTCTCCTTGGTATTCTTGAGATGCAAGAATGTATGGCCTGCTATTCTAATCCCCTTTTTTTGTTTTAACATTGCTCAATTTGTTCTGTTAGTATTTTGTTGAGAATTTTTACATGATTATTATTCATAAAGCATCTTTGTAGTTTTCTATCATCCATTTACCAGGCCGGCGGACTCTGCTTAATTTTGGAGATGAGACTGTGTTGGGCAAATGCAGGGTGGTATGGACCAGACTGATTTGTAGTTTTGTTTGACTTATCCTTTTCATTACTTTTCGGGGAAGGGTCAAGGGGTCAGAAATCATGGCATGCAGCCCTAGTCTTGTGACAAGATTCCAAATAAGCCATTTGAAGCAAAATGAAAACTGTATTTAGCGTGGGTTGTGGGAGAGGATGAGAGGGGAACAAGCTATATAATCTTCTCGGGTAGCCCTTATTATGCCCCTCATTCCTCAAGTCAGCGTATAAAGCATGCTTTCGATATTCCAAATCTTATTTATAGTCTTCTGATCACCTCTTTTCATTATTGTGCTACCAGAGTTTTATGGCTTTCCCAAACACTCCCCGGCTTCCTGAATAAGCACTTTTGATGAGCCTCCAGTCACCAGCTCACTTCGCCAGTGTAATTTTCCAGGAGTCAGGTCCTCCCGGTGGTTAGTCTCAGTCGCACAGGGGAGGAACCTCGGGTACAGGAAGGTAAGCGACCTTCTCTCCAAGCCTTATCCTAAGCAAGAAACTAAAGCCAGGTAGTGATGCCACCTCCAGAGGAGTCTCGGGCTTGCGGATGGGGTGTCTGGGGCGCCCGCCCCGGTTAGCAGGGAATTGGCCCGCAGATGGATCTGGAGCTGGGAAGGGGCTCAGGGCCAGCCTGGGACTTGGGCGGCCGGGGTGAGGGGATGCGCGGAGGGGAAAGTTTCCCACGGCCCCCACGGGCGGGCGCCGCGGGGCTACGCGGGGTCAGGGCCGGGCGCCGCCCACGCGCGGCCGGGGCGGGAGCCGGCGGAGGTGGGGCGCACCAACCGGCGGCGGCGGCGGCGGTGGCGGGCGGCCGCGGGGGCGAGTACCCGGGGCGCCGAGTCCCAGGCCGGGGGCGGTGGGTCCGAGCCGCCGCTTCCCCGGGAGCGCTTTCCGCGGGGTTTGGCTCCTGTCGCTTCCCGTCTCCCCGGACCCGCATCGCTGCCGCGGGAGCGGCCGCCGCCGCCTCTGCCGCGCCGCTGCCAGGAGTCCTCCGAGCCCCGCGGCCGGGGCCGGGCGCGCGCGGGGCCCCGGAGCGCGGAGCGGACGGCCGCGGGACGCGGACGCAGGTAAGGGCGAGGCTGACCTCGCACGCGCGCGCGCGCCCCGGCGCCTCCCTACAGCGGCCGGGCCTGGGCCAGGTCCGGCCCGGCCCGGGAGACTCAGGCCCGGGCTGAGACCTGCGGCCGCCTCCCGCCCCGGCCTCGGGTGACGCGGGGCGGCTCAACTTTCGCACCTGAGGCTCTGGGTGAAGGGGTGGCGGCAGTGGGGGTGGTGGTGCGCCCGGCCGGGAGGCTGAAATTACCTAGCAGTCGGCCAGCCGATCCCTGGCCGCGGGGCACCCCAGGGCGTGGGAGAGGCCGCGGGCCGGCGCCCTCGGCGGGGCCCCGGGGAGGAGCCGCGGGCTGCCCGGGCTCGGCGCTGGTGGGGAGCCCGCGCGCACCCCCCCAGTCGGCGGCCGGCGCTCCCCGCGCCGCTCACTTTCTTTTGTCTGGCCCGGTTCAGTACGGGTGTCTGGGCTGCTTTTGTTGCAGCCCGGAGTCCTGAGCGTGCAGACGGGGTGAGCTGGGAAATGCGCCCGGGGGCCGCGGGGCGGGGAGGGTCCCCTGGAGAGGGGCGTGATCGTTAATGAGATTAATTAGCACCAGCACCCGCGCGGCTCGGTGTTCTTCGGGAGATAACCCTAGACAGGTCGGTCTCTTCTAATAGTTTTAAATGCACCCTTGAGAGCGTTTATTAGTGAACTTCAAAGCAGCGCTGCTGTGTGGGCAGGTTACTTATTAGCCCATTTTATAGACCAGACAGCCCGGGCACCCGTGGAGAAAAGTGATCGTATCAACCCTGAACAGTTTTTGTGGGAGCTGGGATTAGAACCAAGATAGCCTCGGTGGTCCAGCCCGGTCTCAGCTCAAACAGTATTCAGCGTCCCATAGACTGGCAGTTAATTTGATTTATTCATTAATTGTTGAGGCCATTAAAAACCAGATAGAATCTTCTCGGATTCCTGGAGTGGGGCTTCTCAACTGGGGTACTGAAAAAGATCAGAATCATTTCCATTTCGGAAGAGCATCCTTAGAGTCAGAGTATAAAGTAACATTTCTTTGTCTTTTCAACCTTTCATTTCCTCTGTTAAGGTAATGCTAGCGGTGATCTTACCTGACACTCCAGATAGTAACAAATACATGGAAGGAAGAACAAGGTTTTATTTAGATTGCCCTGAATACGGAGCAGTGGAACTGGATAGTGAGGAAAATAGTCATTTTAGAAAATTAGTGTGTTCAATAATTGTATGAATATAATGTTGTGTTTCCTATCTTCCCTTATCAGTCTACAGCTGGTTTACCTAGGGGTTGCTCTTAAATAGTTTTTCAAATGAATTGTTTTATGGATACACTTTTCTTCCTCACTTCTGTTTGTACTTATTTGGTTTTTCCGAGGGAAGCATTTAATTTTTAAAAAGCAAAAAAGAACATTGGGAGATAAACAAGTTTTCTTCTCCCGTAAAGTGGAGTTAATAAGGTGGTTTATGAGGATTGGTATCTGAGGATAGGTATTTGAGGATAGGTTATAGGCCGTTTTAATAAGTTATTTTCATACATCAAGCAGGATTTTTCCCCCTCAAGTATGCAATGGATTAATAATCATTTTAATAGGCCTCTGTAATATTTTATGACACATCTACCTGAATAATAGTAGTTCTTTGTACTTAAATAATGTCTTTTTAAATCAAGGAGCATATGGCTAAAATAATTTACTTAAAATGTGCCATGTATATGGCACAAAATTTAGAAATCAGCGTACTTAGGCTTACTTGCTGATAGAATAGAAAGTTTTCTTTTCCTTATACCATTTCCTCTCAGCCATCTGCAGAAGAACAATAATGTATCCTTTCTTACCTAGGTATGTTTGAAGAATGAAGGAAATAATGTCTAGAAAATAGTTTGAACTCCTTGGGAAGAAGGCTACTTTGTCTCTTCAAAGGGTGGCCATTTTGCCATTAAACTTTTCCTGCCTCAGGCAGTACTGTATTTTTAAAGAGACCATCCTTCCAAGAAGTCACCCAAGGAGGCTACTTCTGTTTGTGATTCTTTCAAGGCAATTTATAAACAACCAAAAAAGCCATAATTGCTTTCTATAAGCATTTTTCCGTATGTTATCAAACCACAGAAGTATACAATTCAACAAGGGCACTAATTTTATTTGCCAAACTTGATGGAATGATTTGTACATGCTTGGAAACATGCTTACCTTTAATATTTTACCTCTACTGAGGACATTTAAGGATTACTTGATGCCTAGGAAGGCAGTTACTGAGGGCAGTTTAAAAACAGTTTAAGGCTAGGCACAGAGCTCGTTGTTACAGCACTTGTTTAACATGTGTGAAGACTTGAGTTGAAACCCCAGTACCAAAAATAAAATTTAAACTAGAGATGCACGTTTACAACTTTTCCAGAAAGCTACTCTGATTGAGGACAATGCTAACTTTTTAGCCGAAGTTTTATACCTGTGTGTATATTGCACTGCCATTGTGCACTTTGAAATGAGCCCATTTGAACTATATTCTGTTACCGCTTACCATTTTTTTTCTTATGAAAATCAAATGTTTCACTGTTAAGTGGTATATCAAACACAATTGCATATCATCTTGGGACAGTATTAGGTTCAGTATTACTTTAGGCATATAGTTCCTACAGGAGTTTGAAGTTTACATAAATACAAGCTTAAATCTTTGGTATGATTTTAGGTTATAAAATTAGGCTTCATATTATATGTTTTGAATCATACACAATGAGGACAAAATCACGTTAGCCTAATAGAGAATTGCTATTTTGAAATATGGTTATTGGCAAATGGTGTATACAACAGATTTTCCACATTCACCACTGTCAAAAGACAAAAAAAAATCAATAAACACGGTGTAAAAATTTAATTGGCTTTTACTAATGCCTCTAGAATTAGGCAGCTCTTCTTTCAGCCATGGCAGAAAGTTGGGGTTTTTAAGTCAGGAATTAGGGTAATAATTAGAAAAGTAGATGCAGTTGCTCTCCTGTGCTAATGTAGAGGGCACTTGCCTCAGGTTCCAGTCCAGGCCTGAACTCATAACTACATCCCTGTTTTCAGGAGAAACTGCTCTTCCTTAAACTTTCCTTTTGATTATGTGGCCCTTGGCCTGAATGATTTATTTGGTTTGATCTCTCAGAGCTGAGCACAGTAGCTCACTACAAAACATAGATGTTGTGTAAACTTTAACTCCACTTACCAGAGAAGCTCACTTCTTCCTTTGCAGGCTTGAAATATTTATAGTTGTATAATACTATCATATAATACTATCATATTATCTTAGTCTATTTGTGTTGTAATGACAAGATAGTGAAGGCTGTGTCATTTATAAACATCGGACATTTGTTTGTTTCCTGTGGTTTGTAATTTGGGAAATCCAGCAGCAGAGTGCTGGTAGGATTGTCCTCAGGCTGAGGTTCTGGCCTCTACTTCCAAGATGATCATTGTCTCCTTGTGTGTCACAAAGTAGCAGGGTAAAGGGGCCTAAGTCAATGTAGCCCCTCATAGCTGAGTCACTTCCCACAATGCCCCACCATCATATCACCACAGTGAAGGTGAAGTGTTTGCACACAATTTGGAGGAGACACATCTGAGCTATAGAGTGTGTTATATGTTGTAAGTGCCAGATCATGGTTCTAATCTTATTAGTATTTAAGGCAGAATTAGCTGAGGCCTCCAAATCATCATAAAGGGAAATTATAATAAAATTAGGAACTTATTGTCTGAGGTAAGAAAAATAAGGATTTCTATAGTGCTTGGGTAGTGGAGAACCGGACTTGGTATTGTGGCTGCAGATGTACTTCCTTTCACTGAATAGTCAATGTACAGAGACATATTAAAAACAGGAGCTGCTATCATTTGATAGGTGGAAAATGCTTCCTTAGGTACCAGCCATATCTCTTTTTATAAACTGAGAATAAATGAGAAATTTGAGAGAAATTAAAGATTTTGAAATGCAGACTATTGAAGTTGATTATCAGCAGAAAAGCAATTCTCCCATGCACTGGCCGATGAGCGTGCAAGTGTAGTAGACTCTCTAGGTATGCTCATGATTCGATTTCCAGTAATTAGTGTGTGTTTTTCATTCCATCCTTGAATTCTATTTCTTTTATAATTGTCATCTTTGTAAAGAAGAGAGCCAACTTCTGAAGAGAGACTTGAGGAAAGAATCTCTGTATGTGTTTTTACAAAACATTTTTTTCTTAACCTTAGTAGTTTCTTTTTAAAGTCTAGTCAATACTTCCCCTCATCAAAACAGTCCTATAAAATTGCCTTGATGAAAGTATTAGTTTTAGCACTTGTCTACAATAGAACACATGAAAATAAAAACAATCAACCATGTCATTACCAGGCTGTCTTCTCATCTTCTTAGAATTCAGAAGTTGTTTTTCCTAAAGAAATGACATAACATATAATGTAACCCTTCTAGTAATTACAATAAGAATTTATATATAAAGAAATGACACAAATGTTTGTCTTCTGAAACTAGCTGAGGAAATTGGAGTAGTTTTATTTTTCAAATCTTTGTTCACATAGATTTTTAAAAGGTTTATCTTGACAGAACTCTCAATAATAATAAGTTAAATCAAGCTGCCTTCGTGCTTTGTAAGCCACCTGATTATTTCACTGATGCTTTAGTAGATAAAAAGTCTTAGAAAATACAACTAGATCATTAACAAAATGTGTATCAAAACAGTTTCAAGACATTCTTTCTGCATAACACTGCATCATTACAATATAAGCAATATTTCTTGACTTATTCAAGAAACTTGTACCAAAAAATGTACCCAAGGGACCAAAATCGGTATAGATACCAATTTAGGGTACCATGGGGTGAGTGGAATAGAATAAAATCCAGTGATAGAAGTAAATTGGAGACTGTTTCTCTTCAAAGTTTAATAAAGACAGGAAATAAAAAATCTGTAAGAAAAAAAAACTATCAGAATTTTGGGCTTTAAGGTAGAATCTCTGATTTCTCAGACTATTTGTCTAATGGTCACATAGTTTTTATAGTGAGTATTTATGTAGCCATGTATCTACCAAGCATCAGAAATAATGATTCAGAAATAAATGTCAAGAATCATTATCATTATTGACCAAATAGTCACACTTCCATCTTCATATTTTGACTTGTTTCCCTTAATGTGTATTCCTCTTAATTATGCCGGTATAATGTGTTCTGAATTTTTTTTACTAGCTCATTAGGTCTTTTACCAGTTCAGGTCACCTTCTAGAGGTTCTTATGCTTCTGAATGTAGTGTCTGTCATTCCCACACAGGTTTTATGCTTTGCTACATATGTTTGTGACTACTTAACAAAATGCAATATTGTTTCACATGTTTTAAAAACTTTATATACTGTTGCTAAGCTCTGTGTATCTTTTGGCAAACCTTTTTTCTTATTTTTAATGTTCTAAGTAATTTTTAATATTCTGTAATTATGTGTAACTTTAATGCATTATAAAGTGCTACCTAGTATTCCACTGGCAAAAGTTTATCAATCAAATTTATAGATGCATACTTCGGTTGTTCTAGTTTTTTATTATTATGTCATTATTAAAATGAAATATTGTTGTATAGTGTTTCCTTGTACACGTACAAATTTTGAGAACCACAAATCCATATATATATATATATATATATATATATATATAGTGACAAAGTAGCCATATTACCATCTTAGTGTTTTGACTTCTTTCTCTTAGTTTGTCCCTTCCTCTTTATTGTGTCTGTGTAATGTACTGTCAGTCCTATCTTTTATCAGCCTAACTCTGCCAACGTAATGGTATATGCCTGGGCCGGGAGTTTGGCCTAGTGGTAGTGTGCTTGCCTAGCATGCACGACAACCCAGGTTCGATTCCTTGGTACCACATACATAGAAAAAAGCCAGAAGTGGTCCTGAGGCTCAAGTGGTAGAGCTCTAGCCTTGAGAAAGCCCAAGGACAGTGCTCAGGCCCTGAGCTCAAGCCCAGGACTGGCAAAAAATAATAATAATAATAATGGTATATGCCTGTAATCCCAGCCACATAAAGGGAGAATAGGGGTAATGGTGATATGAGACCAGCTCAGGCAAAGTTTGCAGAAGATTCTACCTAAAAAAATTAAAAGATATATATATATATATGTTTATACATTTACACATACATATTTGATTGTCCTAGATCTTGTATTCTTCTTAAGAAAATGTCTTTGCTTAGTGAAACCTCCCTATGCAGATTATTAGATTCTTGTTACTGTATATCACTTTTATACTTGTTATTATAAGATCTTTCATGTTTTCTGGTGAGGCTAAATATTTCTCATTTGATGATTGGCTCTTGTTTCTCCTCTTTTATGAATTTTATTTTTATATTTTTTGTTCATTTTTCTTTTCAAAATTTGTCTTTTGAAAAATTTGCATTGTAGAATTTTCTAGACACCAGTGGAATGGCTTACACCTATACTCTTTGATACTCAAAGGCTAAGATCTGGAATATCACAGTTCAAAGCCAGGATTAGGCAGAAAAGTTGGTGAAACCCCATCCAAAATAACTAGCATAAAGCCTGTCAAAAAAGTTGTTTACATAGTAGACCACTAGCTAAGTAAGCAAACCAAATAAACACGAGACCCTGAGTTTGAATTCCTATACTGTTTTTGTTATAGAATGAATTGTCAATATTAGCTATTAGCTCCTATTCACAAAATTATTCCTGTCGAATTTGGGTAGCTACTTAATTATGTCTCTTCCCATGTAAAGTTAAGGAATGATTATTATTCCAATTTATCAACCTCATCATCTCTACTTTCTGAAACATTTTATGAGTGGGCATTGTAGACTTGGGATTCCTAAACATTGCCACTTTCTAACAGTATTTCAGAAGATGTTTTTGAATGAGGAAGGGATGAGTAATTCAGTGAAGATATAAACATACCACCTACTTCCTTGTGGGAATGTACATACAATTCTTTGAAAAAATGTAGATGAGAATCTCTTGGTTCAAAAAACTTATCTAACCAGTAGCTTTAAGTGTAGCCTTTTCTCATTTAGTTTAAGCTCCTGTAAAGATGTCCAATACAATGGAAACTCAACCACTCAATATAGTGCAGAAGGAAAATCCTTCTACACCGAAGAAGCATTTGATTGTAGGTCACAGGTGGAGAAGAATTCCTCCATATCAGCACCTGCATATCACACTCTTACCTTGAGATACAATATGCCTCATAAACACAGGACTTTAAGAAAAGGCCTTCACCAACCAGCAAGCTGAACAGACATTCTTCTGTGCCATGCTCATGCTGCTCTCCCTGGCAGGAACTGTTGGATTTTCCCAGCAATCTTCAGAAAACCACCAGCAGGCAGAAGGAAAGCTTGTGGTGGGTACGACAAAGCATTGGAAAATCTGAGACACAACAGCCTGGATCATGCTATGTGCACAGTGTCAGTTAGCTTTTCTCATGTGTTATATCACTTCTCTTCCTAGTGAAGCAAGTGATGAAGAAAGTATGAAGGTACATGCTAAACCAGCTGGCTCAACCACAGAAAGAAGTGGAAAGATGGGAAAATGTATAATAAGCCAATAAAAAAATAAAAAGAAGAGGAAAAAAGAAAGAAAGGTTGCATGGTTTCCTGTATTTGCATTAGACTAAGACTATACATCTGCAAGTCTACACATCTAAATTTACTGGATGGTTAAAAAAATACACTTGGACATGACTCTAGACATTCACACAGTGAGATCAAAGAAGGATATTTTCAGGAGAAGATCCTAAAGTCTCAATAGCTGTGGGCATATGATCATATAAAATGTTTATCAAAATGAACTCCAGGAAATGGAAATGAGGTTTTTGGTGATTTTCCCTTTTTCCCCCTCCTTTGTCTCTGTTTTTTATTTCTGTACCATTTGTCTTGTATGTAAGTTTGTCTATTTGGGGGAGGATAAGGAAGAGCAGAAATGATGTGACAAAGGGTGAGCAAATGCAGCCATCGGGCTCACTAGATACCATGCTGAAAACCACCTGTTTGTGTTGGGGGGGGGGGTGGGACAGGTCAGAAGGGGAAAACTGAGAGAAACTAGGGAAGGAGTGACAGTGTTCAAAAAGAAATGCACTCATTACCAGACTTGTGTAACTGTAACCTCCTGTACATCACCTTTACAATAATAAAAGTAAATAAAAGCAAAATAAAGACAGTATGAGATGTCTTCGCTGAACAATGGATCAGAGAGCAGATGAGCCAGGTCATGTTAGAGCTGGGGAAGGGACTGAGTGCCTTGGATATGAGCCAGGATTGACACTAGATCCGAGCAGGTGGGCCAGTAAGTGCTGACAGGCAGTTTCCTTCACTCCTTTGTTTAATATCAAGATACCATTTGTTTGATAGGCAGATCCTCCTGTGATATGGGATGAAAAAGTATTAAGACATCCTAAAATAGGACTTCTGAAATTGGATAAACCAAGAAAAAGTTTGTCATCAAAAGGAATTTCATCATTCGTCTAGTAACTTGATTGGTTGTAGCTTATAGGTTTTTATGTGAAGAGAAAGTGCCCCCACTGCTCTTTTAAATAATGCAGTTTCAGATAACTGGATTTTAAGAAACTTCAGAAAATGAAGCAGTCTGATTTTACTAGATGTGCCTCTCTAATCACCATAGGAAGTTGTATTACAAAATGATTGATACTGGATTTATTTAGAGTTGTGCCTAATTTCAGAGTGTAGAAAATATTTGAGCTCTTCAGGGCCTTATGCAGAAGACAGAAGGAGCAACTAGTCCAGCTTGACCATTTTAGTTTGTAGGCCAAGTGTTCATCTTATATCAAGCAAGACTCTGAAGCTCGGGAAGACCCAGGCTGAAGACCTGTATGGAACCACTGTAGACTGCTGGCAGAGTGACAAGGGTATAAACACAGGAGGATAAAATTACAAAATGGCATGGCTTGGTCTATATTCCATAAAGAGAAGTACAGAAAAGCATACAAAAGTGAACAGCGAGAAGGGCCATCTTTGTCCACAGGTGTACAGTTTCTGTGAACTCTGACCAATTCATAGATCCTATTTTATTTTTAGAATGCTTAAACAATCTTGCTATTCTTCTTTAAACCTTTAACTAGTTATCCAAAGGAGTTTACATTTAACAAACTAGTATATGAATATAATGAATCTTGATTAATATTACCCCTTCACCTTCCTCCATCCCTCCAAGCCCCCAATGTTGTAAAATATGCATTGAATTTTTTACTATATTTCCCTCCTTCCTCACTTCACTTTCTGCACCCTTCCTCTTGATTTCACCACTACTTTTGAGTACTGGTCTCTTAGAGTTTGTTTTTATAGACTTTGACTTAGAAATGGCATCATTTGTCTCCCTTGAATCTACCATATTTCAGATAATATACTTATGTGCACTTGGATACCACCCAGAATATATTTATATATTAATAGATTACCATTCACATATGTAAGAAAACATACAACCTTTGTTTCTGTGAGCTTGATTTGAAATTACTTCCCATGATATTTTTCCAGATCCATCCATCTCTGCAAATGATGCAGTGCCATTTTGTGTGTGTGTGTGTGTGTGTGTGTGTGTGTGTGTGTGTGTGTATCACTTTTTCTTGTTCTATTCATCCTTTGAGGGGCATCTCTGCTGACTCCATACTTTGGAATGGTGAATTTATGTTGCCACATAAAAGATAAGCAAAACTAAGTGTTGGCCTTGAAGTTTCACATTGGAGCTAATTGCTGGATCTGGTTCTACTTTCCTAACTATAACCAGCTAAGAGACCAGCAGGTGTGAACAACCCACAGTGATGGTTGCTTCCTGAATGTTGTTAAGTGAACATCTGAGAGTATTACCTTCTCTCTACTGAACTCCATCAGAACTTCAACTTGCTTCACCCACCCATCTGAACCTGAAAACATCTAGCCTTCAGAAAATAGCAACCTCCTCACAGAATTTCAAGAATATTTTGAGAACTCATTTAACTTCTTCAAGCCTCAGTTTTCTCATCTGTAAAATGGGAGTTAACCTCTGTCACACAGAAATGTCTTGGTGATTAAAGGCCCCAGTGTCATTTAATAAATACTGCCCTCAAATTAATAGGTACCTTTAAAATGATCACATGAACTCCTTGACTTCATGCGATTTTTAGTTGAAATATTTGAAAGGTATACAATTTTTTAGCTCATTGCTAATTGAAAAGGGGGAACCTATATGTTTTCTGATGGGTAGTTTAATGAAGAGAATTGTGAGGAATCTGACTGCATCTGATTGCATTCAGTAGTATAGAGTCATAAAAGCACACATGATGTCATAGAACTCACACTGCTCTGCAGTGATGCTGCTGAAGAGTCAGTTTTCACAATGGCTTTATGAGGCTTCTGAGAGCAGCTTCCTTTGGTGATATGTGCTGAATTTATCTTGGTAATACTAGTAAATGGTGCTCTGACTTTCACAAAGTAAGAACTGGATAATGCTTTTTTCCTTGCTTATGTTTGCTTGCTTTTTCACTTACTCATTCTACTGATGAGCACTGTTACAAGTAGTAGAAAGCCACATCTTTGCAGAACTGATGCAAACACAACTCGCTCAACATTAGAGTATAACAAGTACATACATAGCATTTACAATGTTTCTGTAGTATAGTCTGCATATCATTTAAAGTTTGTAGGAGGATACATATAGATTATATGCAAATATGATTCATACTTTATAAAGAAATAGAATGTTTGAGTATTTTGGTATCTGCTGTTAGGCAGAACCGTTTATCCCCTGTAAATATTAAGGGGTGAAAACTACTGAATTATTTGCAACTCAACATATGCAGCAAACAGAAACATGCATTAGTGGTATGATTATGGTTCTAAAAGAAATCCACCCAAGGGATTTTAAGGAAATAGACAGCTCTACCTCCGTCAACAAAGACCCACTCATAACAGAAAGGAGTGTTGAGGCTTAAACCTGAAGGAACACCTGGCAGTAACTTTTCCAGAGGCTAGGGGCCAGCTGTTCAGAAGACTGCATTGCATGGATCCAAGGACAGTAGAGGAAGAGACCAGAAGAAGGAGCAGGAGAAAGACATTTACAATTTCTATACTACAGGACAGATGAGGCCAGACACCTGCAGGGTCAGCAGAGAACTGGGATTCCCCTGGAGGAAAAAAAAGCAGTAAAATAATGACTTATCTTGTATTTCCAAGACAGATTCCACTTGCAGTCAGGGTGGAAAATGAAATGCTTCAGTTTTTTGAAGTAGTCATGGACCTTGAATTCAGCACTTGTGCACTGTCTCTGAACATTTTTGCTCAAGCCTAGCCCTCTACCACTTGACCCACAGATCTACTTCTGCCTTTTTTGATAGTTATCTCCAGTGGACTTTTATTCAGTGAATTTTGTTGCCAAAGGCTGGCTTTGATCCGTGATCCTCAGATCTCATCCATCTGAATAGTTAGAATTACAGCACGCCTCAGAATTTTAGAGAGTAAATTTTGATAGCTGACACCAGAATTATTGTTTGATCTAGAATTGTTGGTCTTGTGTTCATTAGTGTTTATAGTATTTCTGAAATGAAATTACTTCCTTGGTCTGTAAAGAGAGTAATTTAGGTCAGTTGGAATACATAAGGTAACAGCTCTGTGGGAGAAATGGGTATACCTCAAGGGTTAGAGCTTCTTTTGCTTAGCATGACTGAGTTCCTGGGTCCAGCCCCATTAAAACACACAACTTCAAGAACCTATAGGACTAGAAAATACTTTGTAGTAAGTGTCAAACTCGTATTGCTTTTGTTGTTGGTGATGATGTTGCATTGCGTGATGCTTAAGAACTCAGTAAGCCAAGGGCAGGAAAAAAATAGAATTAAAGAATGTGAGAGGATGCTTGTCAGGGATAAGGTATTTTGGTTATTGAATATTGTTTTATCAAGAAAACTTGGCTACTTTACAGGAATTGTGTGTATGGATATGAGCACTAATGTGTATATGCACAGAACTGTTGAAGTTTGACTTCATTTTCATGAACACCAATAATTATGGGAGAAGATTGAAATCTTCATATTTCATGATTTAAATAGTTTTAGGATTCATTGGTTAGAGGCTTTTAATGCTATTTTAGTTACTGTAGCTACTAAGCTTAGAAATATAGAAAGAACCATTCTATGTGTGTAGATGAAGTATCTGATAAAGACTATAAGCTATTGGAAAATGGATCTTGAATTGATAACCAGCTTTCACTAAATAATACATGTGACAGAAATGTCTTTTGAAGTAAATAGAACCTTTAAATTCCACAGGAATCTAGTTAGAACTGTAAAAGTTTCCTTCAGTTCTATTTCATGTAATATCCTGATGCATTCTTAAGTGGTTCAAAAACAAACTGAGTGTTTTGGAAACTCAGTCATTTACATTTCCAGTAGTTTGAACATTTCACAGATCAATGATTAAAGTGCTATCACTGTTCTGCTGCTTCAGCCTGCTTGGATGTGGCTGCTTTATATTCCTTTTAGTGATTGCAGTGAATACCAGGAGGATTCAGTCTATGGATATCTGTGCCACTCACCCCACACAGTTATTGGATGATATTCAATCTCGCACTCAGTGGTAACGGGTGCCAAATCCACTTCCGAAAAGCAGTGGGAGATTATTTCTAAGACCATTGTGTCTTATCTAGCAATGGGATTCCCTCTTATACTAAACAAAAATTTCCTATTGCATAAATATTTACAGAAGCAATACTCATTCTTATTTCATGGAGGCATTTCCAGTGACACAACCTTTAGGTGGTGGAATATGCCACCCTCCAACGGCTATAAGTATATCATGGTGCCTACAAGCAAAAAAGAGTAACATACTGGGCATCAGAAAGGAGATGAAAGAGAAGGAGGGAAAGGAGCAGGAGGAAGAAGAAGAGAACATTTATTGATAATTGACACACAGCTCCCACATGCCTTGGTTATTTTATTTTTTAAATTTTCTTATTAGTTTTATTTGACACCCACAAGTGTTTTTTTTCTCCTTTTGGGAAATTATGACGTTAGTATTTTTCTCTGCTATTTTTTGCCTTTTTTATGCCTTATACCCCAAAGCACACAAGTGAAACATGAGCACTATAGTAATATTACAATTGAGAGGATTGATTTGGATTGTTTGTTCTGGCCTGAACTGAATTATGTCCCCATTTGAAAAAATGCAAATGTTAAACCCCTTGTGTTCCTATATTTGGAGCTAAAGCTTCAAAGAGATAATGAAGTTTAAGTGAGATCACAAAGGCGGGAATCTCTTGGGAGTAGTATCCTCACAAGAAGAGGAAGGCATATCAGAAGAATGGAGGCCCAGGGAAAAGGCCAAGTGAGGACCCAGAGAGAAGACAGCCATTGAGGAACAGGTGGTGAAGTCTTAGAAATAAACACTGATCTAGGAGATCCAGCTTCCAGAATGTGAAAAAATAAAGACACCCAACCTGTGATAATAAACTGCACAATCACATTTATTTTGGTATTGTGAAGTAGGTTTTCACCGCAACAAATACCTAAAAATAGAAAGTGACATTGTATGGAGGCTTGAAGGATTTTGACATATTTGTTAGGTAATACAAACATATACACTGTCAAGAAGGAATTATTGATGGGAATATGGATGTGAAATGTAATTCCAGTGAAGTCTTCAAATAAAATCAGGAATGTGGGGCCGGGAGTTTGGCCTAGTGGTTAAAGTGCTTGCCTAGCATGCACGAAGACCCAGGTTCGATTCCTTGGTACCACATACATACATACAAAAAAAAAAAAAAGGTTGGAAGTGGTGCTGAGGCTCAAGTGGTAGAGCTCTAGCCTTGAGAAATTCCAAGGACAATGCTCAGGCCCTGAGCTCAAGCCCAGGACTGGCAAAAAAAAAAAAAAAAAAAATCAGGAATGTACTGTGCAAAGTTTGGGAGAGAAAGAGACAAAACTTGACTAAATTTTATTCCTTTTATGAAAAGTAGAACTCGGGGCCGGGAGTTTGGCCTAGTGGTTAAAGAGCTTGCCTAGCATGCATGAAGACCCGGGTTCGATTCCTCGGTACCACATACATAGAAAAAAGCCAGAAGTGGTGCTGAGGCTCAAGTGGTAGAGCTCTAGCCTTGAGAAAGTCCAAGGACAGTGCTCAGGCCCTGAGCTCAAGCCCAGGACTGGCAAAAAAAAAGAAAAGAAAAAAAAAGAAAAGTAGAACTTATGAGTGTTGACATCAGAAACTTAGAAGAGATTTCCAAGCAAAGAATTGAAGGTGTAGCCTGATTTTTTTCTTTCTGCTTATGAGCAGATGTGAAAGAGGGTGATAGATTTGTTCAGTGTTAAGAATAAAGGAGCTCTAAATTAGAATTGGGAAAATTCTTAGCATTCCCACATTATAAAACATTAGAAACATGTTTTGAAAAATTTCTCTCATAAGAAAGTGCACATAGTTTAACAAGGTTTTTCAGAAGAAACTAGGAATAGAGATAGGCTTGTGTCAACAGAGATAGAGCCAGTTAGGATTAAAAGAGATATGGAAAGAAAGTCTTTCAGACTTCTGAGATTCTATCACCTCTTTTAAAGCGCCAGCAGCCCAGAAGTTGATTCAGAGATGATAGAACAAGCAAGGTTTTACTAAGGTCAGAGGGTGAAAAGCTAGTTGCTTCCTCATTTCAGGTTATTCCAACTTTAGCTTTTGGGACAAAGTTATTGCTTGGATCTAAGACAGATAGGACTACCCAGATGTGACTACCCAACAGGAGGCCCAGCAAGTAAAGTCTCTGTCACACTGGATCCCCAGGGGTTCCAGCCAAAGAGGACTACTCTTGAGTTGTTTTGTTTTTGTTAGTTGTTTATGGGGCTTGTACTCTCCAATATGTTAATTTCTATATTATGCTATACTGTTTCTCAAGGTCACCTTTGTTCCTTCTCTGTTCTTTCGTTCTCTTGTTGCTAATAAGAGTCCTCAGAGTATTAAAACCATGTGCTACCCAAAATTATTTAGTCTCCAAGTTCAGGAAACAATCTCAGTTGTTTACTTCTATGATTTGCTGTCTTCCTAAGAGCAACACTAGTGTATAGGATGCTGAGTTGGAGATGAGTTTGAGTTTTCAGCACACAAATGGTTCAGCTCAGATTGTGCAGATATGTCTTTTTGGGCATAAGTTCTCTGATAGACCCCATCTCAGTTTTCCTATAAGTTAGTAACTATTGGATAATCTCCAGTACCTCTTTTAACTCAGATATGTAAACACAGTTATGCATCTTTCCTCTTGTCTATTTCTAAATCACTCTATTTGGTTCATCCCTGTAACTGGCCGGAGAAAATTAACATGTAGAATTGGAAAACGACAGTATAAGCTGAGCTCTTATTCAGGGACCTGTCTCTGAGCTTTTTCACTCAAGGCTAGCATGCTACCATTTTGACACACACTGCCACTTTGAGTTTTCTGGTGGTTAATTGGAGATAGTCTCATGGACTTGCTTGCCCAAGCTGACTGTGAACTGTGATTCTCATATCTCTGCCTTCTGAGTAGCTAGGATTACAGACATGAGCATTCAGCACCAGCCATATCTTGTTCATTTGATTTCAGCAATCATTGGTGTTTTTGTTTGTTTAGTAATAGGTAGGTGCCAGGGCCGGGAGTTTGGCCTAGTGATTAAAGCGCTTGCCTAGCATGCATGACGACCCGGGTTCAATTCCTCGGTACCACATACATAGAAAAAAGCCGGAAGTGGTGCTGAGGCTCAAGTGGTAGAGCTCTAGCCTTGAGAAAGTCCAAGGACAGTGCTCAGGCTCTGAGCTCAAGCCCAGGACGGGCAAAAAAAAAAAAAAAAAAAAAAAAAAGAAGAAGCTCAGGGAGAGTGCCCAGGCTTTGAGTTCAAGTCCCATGACCAGTAATAGGTAGGTGCCATGTTTGATGATATGACTATGGAATGTGTAGTATTGTTCTTTATAGAAGCTTGGTGCTACATCAGTGAGAAATTCAGACAGGTAAGTGTGATGCCACACAAAATATGCTGCAAGACACAGAGGAGGAAGTCATTGTATTTTCCCTGGCAACAGCTACAAAGAAAATTTGATTTCAGCCTTAAAGTATGAGAACTATTAGTTGACAAAGATTCAAGGGAAAGGTAAATGCCATTGTAAGAAGAGAATTTAGGGTAGAACAACAGAAAAGGTATATTTTTAGTGACATGTGCAAAGACTTACATAGGAGTATTTATTCTTTGAAGTCTACCAAGATTTGATAATTTTGTTTTAAAGTACATGAAAGGCTGATTTTTTAGATAGATAAAGGATTGAATTGTCATTATTTTTCCCAGAAAAATATCATACTATTGTTAGCATAACAAAGCAACCAAAATCACATGGCCAAAAATATGAGTGAAAAGTGAGAAAAGTATCCAAGTATATCAGAACAGTTAATCGATACAGATTTGGCTATCATTTTGAGTGTGCAAGATTTTGTGATTTTAAAAAATAATGCAGATAATTTTATATTCAATTGTGAACTGAGTATAAAATTCACAGTGATATCAGTTTCTACACATTTATTTGGATTCACTACTACCACATGCTCTTCACATGTGTTCTCTACAATTTTTATCACATGTAGAGACTGCTTACCACACTCAGATTCAGAGTTCTAGCACAAGGAGCTCTCATGTTACTGAAAGAATGTCTTTGATATAAGAAGGAGCTTAGATTCTATTCTGAAGATTGGTCTTTTTCTGTGTGTAGTCATCAGATCACCTGTAACAGAATCACCCAGCGTGCTTATTAAATATGCAGATTCCAGAGTCTTACCCTGGAAACACTGAATTAGTATCACTAGGGACCTAAATAAATCAGATGGTCCTTTTAGCATATCATTTAGGAGATGACACTTAGATGAGATTTCATTAATGAAAAAGAACCAAGTATTTGAAAGCCTGGGGTTCAAGAATGTCTAGATCAGTCTATCCAATAGGAATATAATGTATCTATGAAGGTAGACTTGGGCAATGACCCTGAGCTCTCTATGCTCAAGGCTAGCACTCTACCACCTGAAGCCACAGTGCTACTTCCAACTTTCTGGTGCTTAACGGGAAACATGAATCTCATGGACTTTCTTGCCTGGGCTGGCTTTGAACCCTCAGATCTCAGCTTCCTGAGTAGCTAGGATTATAGGGGTGAGCTACCAGAGCCTGGTTGTAGTTACATTTTATTTTTTTGCCAGTCCTAGGGACTGAACTCAGGGCCTGAGCACTATCCTTGAACTTTCCTGAATGTTAGTGCTCTACCACTTGAGCCACAGCGCCAATTCGGTTTTTCTATGTATGTGGTACTGAGGAATTGAACCCTTGTCTTCGTGCAAGCTAGGCAAGCACTCTACTACTAGGCAAAACTCCCGGTCCTGACTGTAGTTATATTTTAAGCTCTTAATAATAACTGCCAGCTAGTACCTGTAGGTTTGCTCATTGCTTTACTGAATGAACCATTACTACCAAAGCCATGATCGAGAGTCACATTGTAAGTTGAAAGTATTGGTTTTGATCCTTGGAACAAGATCAAAATTAACATATAGATTTAAAAGACTGCAATGTGACAGAATTGTCACACAAAACCAAGTATATTTTTTATTAACTTCCAGTGAACTTAGTTTGCATCAAAAATTTGAGCTTTTTCCTTCTATATACCCTAAGTAGACGTGCAAGAATCTTGAGAAGACCAGGCATCTGGGGTTCAGGAGCCTCCCCATCTGGGGTTTCTCCTAGTTGACCTGACCCCTTCCTGATGTCTCTGGCTAGAAAGATGAGAATAAAAGAGGCTGAATAGGACATAGAGAGTGAGAGAAGATGAACTAGGAGAATAGGTGCTTTAATACTCTAGTGATGATTGAAGATAGATGAATTAGAGTAAGCAACTGCGTTACTAGGGTTCTGAACCTGAGCCTAATTAGTGGAAAGTCAAAGCTGGATTGTCTATGTCAAGGGGTGGGGCTTGCTGTCCTACTAGGCACAGTTCTTAATTTCTTTGTTTTTTTCTTTTCTTTTTTCTTTTTCTCGGCCATTTCTGGGACTTGAACTCAGGGCTTGGGCACTCTCCCCAAGTTCTTTAGTTTAAGGCTAGCATTCTACCACTTGGGCCACAGTGACACTTCCAGCTTTTTTTATTTATGTGGTACTGGGAATCAAATGGCTTCACACATGCTAGGTAAGTACTCCAACATTAAGCCTCATTCCCAGTTCCTTTAAACTTGGTTAGAATCTGTCTATATCTGTCTTGGTTATAATACCTAGTTGTCACATGAATATCTGTCTTCACTCTAACCACACAATAGAGTTACCTACGCAATTGTTTTTCTTTTAAAATTATACTTTTTCCTACTCTCTTGCTCATTACAGAATAAGTAAAAATTCCTTAGAGTAGTATCTATATATCACTATTTTTAAGTTCCTGAAGTGATTCTGATCTTATAGATAACACAGTGAACATGTCCAAGCCAGAAAAATAAGTCCTTTTATCTTTATGTTCCTCAGCTTTGACTCTTCTTCAGTATGTAGATAGCGTTCTGAAAATGTTGTATGAATAAAAAATGAAAAAAACAAATGGAGAAATGTGACCAGGATGGACTCAACATTGCTTTTCTTTAAATGTACTGGAGCTAACTTGGGAAACCTTTCATATTAGAATAAATACATTCCAAATTGATCTAAATCAAGGTATTGACATAAATTCTCAGGTATAAAAATAGATTAAAAATGAATTTTGGGGGCCGGGAGTTTGGCCTAGTGGTTAAAGTGCTTGCCTAGCATGCACGAAGACCCGGGTTTGATTCCTTGGTATCACATATATAGAAAAAATTCATTTTTTTTTTTGCCAGTCCTGGGCTTGAGCTTAGAAGCTGAGCACTGTCCTTGCACTTTCTCAAGGCTAGAGCTCTACCACTTGAGCCTCAGCACCACTTCCAGTTCTTTTACCACTTCTTTTCTTTTTTTTTTCTTTTTTTTTCTTTTTTTTACCAGTCCTGGGCTTGAGCTCAGGGCCTGAGCACTGTCCTTGGCCTTTCTCAAGGCTAGAGCTCTACCACTTGAGCCTCATCACCACTTCTGGCTTTTTTCTATGTATGTGGTACCGAGGAATCGAACCCGGGTCTTCATGCATGCTAGGCAAGCACTTTAACCACTTGGCCAAACTCCCGGCCCTTACCACTTCTTTTCTATGTATGTGGTACTGAGGAATTGAACCCAGGTCTTCTGCATGCTAGGCAAGCACTCAATCACTAGGCTAAACTCCCAGCCCCAAAATTAGTTTTAATGTTTGAAGTAATAGAGAAAAATGAGATAGAGAATTGTCACTATAAATTTAAAGATCTAATTTTCTCAGGATTAATACAAAAGCAATTTATCATTTCAGTTTTAATGCTACAGTTTTAATGGTGTTCAAAACACCATTTTGTGTATGCAAACATGCGCGCACATGGGCTTTAATTCAGGGCCTAGGATTCTGTCCCTGGACTTTTTGGTCAAAGCTTATATTCTATCACTTGAGCCACAACTCCACTACCACTTGAGCCACAACTCCACTTCCAATTTTTTGGTGGTTAATTGGAGATGAACTCATGGACTTTCATACCTGAGCTGCCTTTGAACTACTCTCCTATCTAGCTAGGATTACAGGCACCAGCCACTAGTACCTTGCTCAAAACACCCTATTTACAATCCATTGTGAGAACCCTTTTAAAACTGCTTCAATAACTTGTTGAATTCACTCCTCAAGTGTTGGGGTTTTTTTTGTCACTTTTAGTGAGAGATAAATGGAAAGGAATAGACATAAAATCGCCTTCCAAAGAAAATCCAGTAGTTACAAACATATTGCATCATCATCATCATCATCATCATCATCATCATCATCATCATCAAATGGAATTTTCAGACTCAGACATGGTTTACAGAGTACCGCTAACCTCTGTCCTTGTAACCAGTGTACATGTTTCATTTCCCTGCAGCCACTGCTGAAGCTGCCCACAAGGGGATGTTCAGAAATGGGGCCAATTGTCATTCCACAGACAGCAATATTAAACCTTAGGTTGCTGAGTGCATAGCTGTTTGTAGGTGCTCTAACTGTGTGGTGCATCCAAAGCCAAGCACTATTTATCTAGAGGTAAGGGATGTACCATCATGGTATGTCTATACAAAGGGACAAAGTAAGGAGATGGTATATGAATGTAAAGAATTTTAGTTTAAAGTAACTGGCCAGAGCTAGTGATTTTCACTGATCTGGACAAATCTTCACACTTTCATCAGTGCTTGAGAACATCCAAAGCCTTGTCCTCGCTCAGGTTACTGGAAATATTCATGCATGTGGCTGCGCTGTAGAGCAATGAAGACACTGAGATGTTGGGGAAGTGGAAGTTGTAGCGAGGAAGGGAATCTAGGCACTTCCGTGAATGATATTTTCTTTCTGTTCAGCTTATAGCTACTGCTGTCCTGTGGATTTGGAAATAGATTTGACCTACTTTAGCATTCTAAAGATGCCTCCCTGTTTCCACAGATGAAAAGAAGTGAAGAATTGACACTTAAAAGTCACAGTCCACAAGAAATAAATTTTCTTCGTTGTTGGAAATGTGGAAACTGTATAGCAACTTCTGATTGTTTCATGAATTGTCTTGAGCACCAGCGGATTAAGGTGAGTATTGGTATCTTCAGTCTTCACCAGAAAAACATGCTTTACTCCTCCAGGTATCCCTGAACTTCTGCCTTATCTGAAACAAAGAAAATATTTGAAAATGACAATCAAAAGGTATCTTTGGGGCTATTGGTATGCTCAAGTGATCGCTCACCACCCTGCCAAGTATGAGGCTCTGAGTTCAAAACCTAGTATGAAAATCCCAGTTCTTTGTCTTTGTCAGCACATAGTATTTTCTGTATTAATGACTTTAGCTATTCTGATAGATGTATAGTAACAGATCATTTTAGGTTCACTTTACATTTCCCTAATGAGGAATTATTTACTGTACTTTTTATGTATTTGTTGGTTAGATACTCTTCTATAGACTTCATTTGCATAATTACTAATAGTATTTGAGGGAGATAATCTATTATCTCTACTTCACAGATAAATTGAGGCACAGAAGCTTAAGTAGTTTGCCCGAGTCTGCCATCTGCCAGGCAGCTTGTGGTTGGTGGGACTGGACCATGAGGTTGGGGCAGGTTTAACGTGGAGGTGTTAACCAGACTTAAGCATGAGAGCTTTGATGCCCTTTGTGCTCAGGGTATCCTGAACTTTACACCCTCCCTACAGAGAGCCTGGCCCTCTTTTTAACTGGAGAGCTCTCACCCATTCATTCATTAAACATAAATCACTCGAGACTGTCCTAGGCTGTGTTGGGATATAGAGTGGAAGAGAGTAATGCAGCATGAAAACAACAACAATAACTACAACCACATTTCCAATATCTAGGAGTTTTAAACTGGCCTTGGGAATAGGCAAACCTATATAACTTAATTTGATAAATACTGGAATATGAATGCCAGCAAATTTCAGCAGGGGCTAATGTAATTCAGTAGGACTGTGACCCTACACAAAGAGAGAGGCTGTGAGAAGAAAGCTATGAAAAGAAGACTGTCTGCAAGATAGGAATCCCACCCCATACTACACATATGCTGGTGCTCAGAGCTCAGATTGCAGCTTCTAGAACAATGAGTAAATAAATTCTGGTGTTGAAGTCCCTCCGTCTGTGGGATTTAATTTTAACGGAAAATTGCACAGCCCTGCCTGTTAACAGGCAGTAGTAATTGAAGTGGGGACAGACAGAGATGATCTCTGTCTATATATATATATATATATATATATATATATATATAGTTTACTAATTGACGTCCTATGATCATAATTGTCATTGCATTATAACTATAAATCTATTAGAATTATAATAGACATTTTAATAATGTAACATTACATTACTGAGAGAATATTGGAATTTAAAAATTTATGATGCTAATCAGTCATAGAACAGCTATACATGGTTATATTGGTTAATCCTATAAATAGTGCATTATGTGGCCCAAAGAAAAGACTAGGGAATCACACAGTTAAAGCACAGGCCTCTCTGTGTGGGAGAAGGCTGTTGAGAAGAAATGACAATGGACAGGAAGCATAGCCCAGACAACAGAGCATTTCAAGCTTTAGGATCCTGATATTAAAAGGCCTTCTGGTGCCTTTATGGAGCTAAAAAAATTGGTGTGATTGGAATTCAGAGATAGATTGTGGTTTTGTAAAGTTACCTTGGACTGGAGATGTGGTTCTAGTGTAAGAGATCCAGCAGTGAGCAAGCAAGTGAGAAAATGTAAGAGGCCCTGAGTTCAAGCCCTAATACTCACACAAAATAGCAGCAGCCAAAAATGAAAACAAAACAAAACAAAAATACAAAAAAGAAGAAAACAGTTGACATAGTAGACCTGTCTGCTTTCTCCCCTCCAAATCCCCCACCCCACCCCAGTGCTAGAGCTTGAACTCAGCTTTTCATTCTCACATGGCTTTTTCTAGCAAGGCTGATGATACTCTACCACTTAGATCTTTTGTCCAACCTGGATTTTTGCTGATTTTTTTACGGATGGAATCTTTTTTTCATATCTTTTTATTATAATTAATAGAAGGGTTACATTATATTCACCAGATAGAAGGTGCATTACTTCACATACATTGATACCCTTTCTCATGTTTTGATCCCCATTTCCCTCCCCCACCCCCACCCCTCATCTTCTTTTCCTCCCTTCCCTATCCAACTTCAAATAACCAAATAAATATATATACAATATATCAGATAACCAGGTGAAATACTGTAACAATATGAGATAACCAAGGACAACAATCACTCATTATATGGCTTTTGCTTCAATATCCTGGAAGTCCTTTCATTTAGCATCATTTTATATGGCCTTATGTATCTAGGTTTTGCTCTATTGTAAATCTCTGCTAGGAGAGCCCAATGTTTCTACTGATTATAACAAATGAGGGAAACCACTGAGCCTGTCTGGCTTACTTCACTTAATATGACTTTTTCCATTTCCTTATAAATGGGGCTATGTTGTTCTTTCTGACAGCAGCATAGAATTCCATTGTATATAAATACCACATCTTGTTGATCCACTCATCAACTGAGGGCATACAGATGGAATCTTTATAACACTTCTCTGCTTAGTCTTACTTTGAACCTAGAACTTCTTGAGTCTTCCTGAGTAGTAGAATTGGTTATGTGGTACCATTGGCACTTAGCTAAAAATTTATATTTTAAAAATTCATCTTGACCTTTTTATTATTAATAAAAGTATTTATTCTTAAAGTACTTCGTCAGGGTACAAATAGAAAAACTAAGAGGTAAGTGGAGTTTGGGTTTCTCTACATTAGCAACAGTTCAAACATGTAATTGCTAATGAAAATCTAAATGTCAATCTTGTTTCATATTTTCCCTGTAGTGTTTATAGCTACAATAGTTAATTCGTCTATTTGGTTCACTTTAATTAGGTAAAGATCATCATTTCTTACATTACAAATTCCAAGTCTTAAGTATCTTTCAAAACATTACATAAAATCCAATCATTTATCCTTATTGTCTAGTTAGAAATCTTAAATACCATACAATTATAAAAAATATAACCACCAAATTTGTAATTTGAAGGTTAGATATTCTTATCCTACGCAGCAACTGGAAACATTAACTGCCCTTAAAGAAAAGCCAGTGATGCATTAGTGCCCTCTGCTGATTGAAGAAATTATTTCACTTACAGATACGTCAACATCATCTTCCTGAGACCAAGATGTATCTACTGTTAGTTTCTGTACACTTTTTCCTCTTTCACCCACATATTAGTCTGAGACTTATTCTTTTTCTCTGGAGAAATAAATTTTAAATTTAATTTTTCCCAAGAAGAACCTGTTATTTCCCTTCTGTAAAGGCATTAAGTTCTTCAAATAAGGTTGTTTTTCTGTTTTGCCATCCATCTGAAGACCTGTCCATTAAAGAACAACAAAAAAAGGAAGAAGAAGAGAGAAATAAGAAATATAGAGAGGGGAGGAGTAGGAAGGAGGAGAAAGAGGAGTAGAAAGAAGAGGAGGGAAATAAGTAAAGGAGGAGGAAGACAAAAATGAAGAGGAGAACATGAAAACAAAGAGGAAGAGGTAAAAATTTAGCAGAAGAAGAGGAATAAACAAGGAGGAGAAGAAACTAATAATGAGAGATATGTCCTCCACATCTACCAAAAACACAAAATTGGATAATGAAACATTCTTAGCTTTATTGTATACAAGACTCATTATGACTTATTTAGAAGGTAGTCACTCTAGCATATGGAGCAAGAGTATAATTATTGTGTTGTTGTTAGTCATGAAGCTGGAATTCAGGGCCTGGGCTACCCCTGAGCACTCTACCACAGCTCCTCTTCTAGCTTTCTGATAGTTAATTGGAGATAAGTTTCAAGGACTGGGCTGGGAGTTTGGCCTAGTGGTAGAGTGCTTGCCGAGCATGCACAAAGACCATGTTTGATTCCTCGGTACCACATACATAGAAAAAAGCCAGAAGTGATGCGCTGAGGCTCAAGTGGTAGAGCTCTAGCCTTGAGAAAGTCCAAGGACAGTGCTCAGGCCCTGAGCTCAAGCCCAGGACTGGCAAAAAAAAAAAAAAAAGAGTCTCAAGGACTTTCCTTTCCTGCTTGGTCTGGCTTTGAACATCTTTCCTCAGATCTCAGTCCCCTGGGTAGCTAGGGGACATGAGCTATCAGAGCCCAGCAGGAGAATAACTTTTTACTAAATGTGCCAGACAATCTGGGAACACACCTGGAAGCATTCTCCCAAAGTAGCCACTAAACTTGTAACCTTGATCTCTATTATTTGCTTCAGTGTTAATCAAAAGAGATTGTTGCCCGAGAAGTGTTGTTCTAGTGCAAACTCTGTAATAATTAACTTCCACAGATTTCTTAGAATAAAGAAACCTTAGAAATACTGATGACTAAAACAACTCTTAAGATTCCACCTCATTCCAGTTAGAATGGCCATGATCAAGAAATCCAATAACAACAGATGCTGGAGGGGATGTGGCCAGGAGGGATCACTACTACCCTGTTGGTGAGAGTGCAAATTCGTTCAACCACTATGGAAAGCAGTATGGCAGTTCCTCAAAAGACTAAACATAGAGCTCCCCTATGACCCAGCAATTCCACTACTTGGCATTTACCCAATCATCCAGAAACAAGGACATACTAAAGCCACAAGCACAATGATGTTCATTGCAGCACTAATTACCATAGCAAAGATATGGAACCAACCCAAAGGCCCCTCAGTTGATGAGTAAATCAACAAGATGTGGTATTTATACACAATGGAATTCTATGCTGCTGTCAGAAAGAACATTTCCCCATTTGTAAGGAAATGGAAAGACTTAGAAAAAATCATACTAAGTAAAGTAAGCCAGACTCAAAGGAACATAGGCTCAGTGGTTTCCCTCATTTGTCATAAACAGTAGAAACCTTGGGCTCTCCTAGCAGAGATTTACAATAACACAAAACCTAGATACATAAGGCTATATAGGATGATGCTAAATGAAAGGACCTCCAGGATATAGAAACAAAAGCCATATAATGAGTGGTTGTTGTCCTTAATGTACTATGTTATCTCTCATCTCTTTTGCTGTCCCTTGGTTATCTCATATTGTTACAGTATTTCATCTTCTTATCTGATATATTGTATATATGCTTATTTGATTATTTGAAATAGGATAGGGAAGGGAGGAAAACAAGATGACGAGTGGGGATTAGGGGAGAGAAATGGGGACCAGGACATGAGAAAGGATATCAATGTTTGTGAAGTAATGCATCTTCTATCTGGTGAATACAATGTAACCCTTCTATTAGTTACGATAAAAAATATATGGAAAAAAAGAAGTACTGATGACTAAACAAGGCCAGAATTTCTCCCTGATGAGTAAATCTGATAACCTTATATTGGGCTGGAGGTTGAGGGAAAAGGAACTAGGTGCTTAGGGAACAAGTAGAGACCCATTGGGCCTTTGAAGTTCTCTTGTGAAAGCTGAAAGCACCTTACCTCAAGATTTCTGCAAGAGGAAAAGTAGTTTCTACCCAGCGCGGTTCCAGTCTGTGATTTCAGAGCCTGGCAGTGAAGGGCAGGACACACTGCATATGTTTAAACCCCAAGTAGAGCTGCTACCTCTCAGCTGTTAGCCTGGGGAAACTTACTTCCTTTCTTTAGGCCTCAGTGGGACTGGCTTTGTAACTGGTAACTCTAATGAACTGAGGTGGCTGAAAACAAAAGTACAAAAAAATCAACCCTATTCCTGGAACACAAAGCCTAGATCCTTGGTCCTTGCCTTTGTTACATTACTTTGAAACTTTTACTCTATTTCTCTTACTTCTCCATTAATTTTGGAAACCTGATTATATCTGACATTTTTGACAGTTAATTCCATGTTGTGGCTATTCTGAATAATGTTGCAATAAACTTGGCAGTACAGAAAAGATGAATTTTCAAAATCTGAAATCTTTAGGAATTAGGGCTTTTCAAGAGTACAATTAGTCCTATGTCATAATGCGTATCTTCCCAAAGCAAACCTGTCTTCCCTGTTTATCAGATTTAAGAAATTAATTTAGGTCCAGTAATAGTTGTGATGCTGACAAGATGTGATGGGACTTGAATGAAAGACCTCATACTCTTAAACATGTTTTTTTTCTAGTCCTAGGCCTTAAGCCCTAGCCCTTGGGCTGAGCCCTGTCCTTGGGCTTTCTCAATGCTAGAGCTCTACCACTTGATCCTCAGCACCACTTCTGGCTTTTTTTCTATATATGTGGTACTGAGGAATGGAACCTGGGTCTTCGTGCATGCTAAGCAAGCACTCTACCACTAGACCAAACTCCCAGCCCACTCTTAAAATATTTTAAAAAATAATTATTATAAAAGCGACATACAGAAGAGTTAAGTTACACCAGTCAGCAGTGAGAACATTTCTTTTTTGGACAATGTCACTCCCTCATTTTCACTCTCTCAGCAGGTCTCATACCTTGCATAACTTTTTCACTCAAGGCTGATTCTCTATACTTGAACTACAGCTCCACTTCTGATATTTTGCTGTTTAAGTGGAGATAAGAATCACATGAACCCGGTGCAATGGCTCACGCCTGTAATCCTAGCTACTCAAGAGTCTGACATCTGAGGATCAAGGTTCAAAGCCAGCCTGGGCATGAAAGGGCCTGAGATTCTTTTTTTTTTTTTTTGCCAGTCCTGGGCTTGAGCTCAGGGCCTGAGCACTGTTCTTGGATTTTCTCAAGGCTAGAGCTCTACCACTTGAGCCTCAGCACCACTTCTGGCTTTTTTCTATGTATGTGGTACCGAGGAATCGAACCCGGGTCTTCATGCATGCTAGGCAAGCACTTTAACCACTAGGCCAAACTCCCGGCCCTTGGGCCTGAGATTCTTATCTCCAGTTAACCTCTAGAAAATGGGAAGTGGGGCTTAGCTCAAGGGTAGGGTGGTAGCTGAAGAGCTCAGGGACAGTCCCCAGTTTGAATTCAAGCCCCACACACACAAAAAAAAAATCACATGAACTTTTTGGCCCATGCTGGCTTCAAACTGCATTCCTCAAATTTCAGCCTCTTGAGTAGCTAGGATTACGAACATAAATTGGACTATAGTTTTAACAGAATTACCTAGAGAACTAAATTATGACAAACATTAAGGGTAGAAAAAAAAACAATTTTTAAGTCTCCATTTGCTCTACAATTTAACCTAAATAATTTATATTAATCTCCGAGGCATGCGTGAATTAAATGCTTTTGTTTTTGCATTAGCAAAAATGCAAAATAAAATGATACAATTTGCAAATGTTTCTTGATCATTGTTCTTTAATTTTTATTTTACTGTTTAGAGGGGTTACAGTTATATTTGCCAGATAGAAGGTGCATTATTTCTCACACATTGATACCCATTCTCATGTTTTTGTCCCCATTTCCCTCCTCCCTTCCCTAATCATTTTTCCCCTCCTATTTCAAATAAGCAACTAAACATATATATATATATATAATATACCAGATTGATCACTGTTCTTAAAGAATATCTTTGTTATTTCTGGTTTTGGTCAGTTTTATTAGAGTACAGTTTACAGATAAAACAACAAACATTGTTGAGTTTAATCAATATGTATATATTCATATAATTTTACCATTATAAGCTAAATGACACATTGTACTTCTCTTTAGAATTTTCAAGAAAGATTTATTAATCTTGTACTTTATTGTATAAATAAATTTATCTCATTGTCATTAGTTGTGATTTCTAAGAAGAGTGTGGGTTCCAACACCTGTTGCAAATGTCCATTTCTTCCAGCTCTTTCCTGCCACCCTAGCATGATGCTATTTCCTTCTGACCCAAGTATTATTCTTGCCTGACAAGGACAAACTTAATAGTAGTTTTTCCAGAGCCACCCCCATGATGATGATGATGTTATTGTTGTTGATGATGATGTCAATACCTGGACTTGTGCTCAGTGCCTTTCCATTGTCTCTTAGCCTTTTCACTCAGAGTTGGTGCTCTAACACTTGGGTCACATCTCCACTTCTAGCTCTTCTAGATTAGAGATGAGAATCTCATGGACTATCCTGCCCAGGCTGGCTTTGAACTTTGATCGTGAGCCTCAGATCTTAACTCCCTTACTGATGTAAGCCACCCTTGCACAGTACCCAAGTAGTTTCAACCATATGTTCTCAATCATACTTCATGTTATCCTCATCTACTCTGTACTCGAATATAGTACAAATTGTATTGAATGCAGAGAAAAAAAAACATACTGTTTGCATCTGGCACACGAAACTTCTCATCTGTATCTTCTACTTCAACCATTGAATTTTGTTTTTAAAAACATGCATATTCTGCATGATCTCTGCTTCAATAAAGTAGGCTAACCAATGTAACTACTATGCTATCTTGAAGCCCAAAGTTAATTACCTCCTTGTTAGCCTGGGATTCCCCTCTATCATTGTAACAGAAAAATTCAAATAAACTCTTGCATATATTCTTGAGCACTTTTGTGAGGACATGTGTTAAGGAGCTTTTAGATGATTAATCTAGAGACTATTCCTAGTTTTTGCTTCTTTTTCTTGACCTTACCTTCAGCAACATTCTCTATGTATTTCTGTATGTATACCTCCCTGACCCTCTTGTATTGGTCTAAGCATTGACATGGAAAGTTGGGAAAGTTGTGTTCTTTGAAGAAAATTGAAAATTCAGCCATCAGGGTGAGGTGTACATTTCTTGGGCCTACTCGAGCCCTTTCCTCAAGGCTTTCTGTTTCCCACTGAAATGTGTTCAGACTGTGTTGAAAATACTTTAAAATTGGGAAAAATTCAAGACCTTCCTTTTTCTTTTTAAGCCAGATTTATTTTAAACTAGTATATGAAAACAAAAAATATTGTATGAGTTAGTAGGGTAACATGATTTTTTATACATACATAGATTCAGTAATATTTAAGTCAGGTTAAATATGTTTCTTGAAATTTTATGACAAAAACATTGACAGTTCTTTCTATCACATTTTGCAATACACAGTATTTTGTTGATTTCTGTAGTTACCTCACTGGGTATTATCTAACTGTAACTTAATACTCACTGATCAGAGATTAGCCCTGATCAGTGTTCACATGAAATACTGTTGATGTACAGTATAAGAAAAATAATATGTGGTAATAATCATATGCATATGGGTGGTCCAAGCCTATAATTGTAACTACTCAGGAATATGAAAAGTGTAGGACCATGGTTCCAAGGCAGTCTGCGAAAAAAAGTTCTGAACACTGTGTCTAGCTAACTAGCAAAATATTTGACAGGAGGGATAGCTCAAGTGGTAAAGCATCAGATATGAATAAGACAGGCTCAAATCTTAGAGTTCAGTCCCAGTATAGGCACACACAAGAAAAACAAAGAAATAATGAAATATGGTCTAATGTATAACAATAGCTGAAGTCTCTTTCTCTTTTTAATTTACATTGTGACTTTTTATATCATTTTGACAAGAGGGAAGTTAAATTTGGCTTCTTTGTAGATTTAAATAAACTACACTAAAGTTTTTTGTTTACATTTCAATTAAGATCTATTTATGGGGGAGATAAGCAATGTAAGGATATGTGTGTGTGTGTGTGTGTGTGTGTGTGTGTGTGTGTGTGTGTGTGTGTGTCCAACTTGGGAAATTAAGCCTAGAAATTCTGGGTGGCCTTCACACCAAGACATAACTTAAAGTGAATTGTTCAGGGAAGAATTCTTAAAGGAAATCAGCTCTACTTCTTGTATCACTTAGAATATAAACTTAATAGGTGTGTTTAATATCTTTCTGGTCTGTTATGTTGTTAACCTGGCTTCAACAATGAGAACAACTACTCAAGAAATATGGGAAAGCATTGTAGCATGCACAGCTTATTCAGTGAACCATCTGATCCTGAGAAAGGGTTTCTGGGTAGGATCTTTGGTCTTCTCCCTGTTCCTTTCAACTAATTCCTTCCATTCACTGCATACAGTGGAATTTTGTAGACCTACAAAGGATTTCTTACCATTAAACAATTATCTACTCAATTACAGGTAAACAAATTGAGACCTAGAAAGGACAATTAACTAACCTAAAGTCATATGTGTAGAAAAGATATACATATATCTACCCTCATCTGTCCAGTGTTTTTCTGACTCTTGGGAAAGTATTTTGTCTCTGTACCACATTTATTTCTAAAATCTACTTCAGAAAGATATCTTTGTTTAAATTTTTGTTGATCATGTACAGGAGAAATTTAATCAGCTTTTTTTCAGCGTCCTACACAATCGTTCCTATAAAGGAAAGAAAATACCTTCTTCTCTCTCCATAGGTTCAAAAGACATATTTCCAAGAGAAATCACACACACACACACACACACACATGATGTGGGTTGAGCTCTGTGCCTGGGCACTGTCCCTGACCTCTTCAGCTCAAGGTTGGCATTCTACCACTTTCAGCCACAGTACCACTTGTAGTTTTCTGGTGGTTAATTGGAGATAAGAGGCTCATGAACTTTCACACCCAGGCTGGCTTTGAACCACAATCCTCAGATCCTCAGATCTTAGTCTTCTGAGTAGCTAGGATTACAGGCAGGAACCACTGATGCTTGGCTTTAATTGGCTTTAATATAATTTTATGTGACAGAAAAGCTTTGGTAAGGAAATGAAGCTCCACAGAAATACTTAAACCTGTGTGCTGTTATGTAGAAGAGTGTTAACAGATGCTCATGAAGAAATATGAAAGAGAAAAGGTATTATCTTATGCTGGTAACAAATTTAGCATGTTCTGTCTGCTCAGAATATTCTCTGTGATAAGATCATTACTTTCCTCTGGGCCTAAGTTGTGGTACCTCTCACAGGAAAGCATCATGGCCTAGTTTAGGAAAGATCTAAAATCCTTCTTGCTTCTGTTGCTTTTCAGTATGCAAGGTAGCATGTTCTAGGGTAGTTAGTGGTCCTTGAAACTCATTATTTCTCTCCTCCTCCTATATGTTTATTGATGATTATGATAGAAAACATAGCAACTTCTTTATTTTGTCAGAAGTAGAATCAGACATGAAGTTTGGTGGTTATCACCAAAAAAATGGTACTTTATTGTCTTACACACAAGAAAACAAAAGAAAATACTAGTACACATATTTTTAAATAATTTTTATTGTGATTAATGGAAGCGTTACATTATATTCACCAGATAGAAGGTGCATAACTTCACAGACATTGATACCCTTTCTCATGACATGGTCCCCATTTCCCTCCGACCCTCCCTCTGCTTATCTTGATTTCCCCCCCTTCCCTATCCAATTTGAAATAACCATTTATTTACTAGTATATTTTAGATCTTATTTGGTAGTTTCAGTAATTGGAACAGTTTGGCTTTTATTTTACTTTATCTTACCAGTCCTGGGGCTGGAACTCAGAGCCTGGGAACTGGGAGCTGTCCCAGAGCGTCTGTTCTCAAGGCTTAGTGCTCTACCACTTGAGCCATTGCACCAGTTCTGGCTTTTTTGGGGAAGTGTTTTGTTGTTGTTTTTGTTGTTTATGGGGGGGGAGTTGAGACAAGGATCTCATGGACTTTTCTTCCATGGTTGGCTTTGAACCTCAGTCCTTAGATTTCAGCCTCTTGAGTCCCTAGAATTACAGCAGTAAACCACTGGTGCTCAGCTGTCTTTTATTTTTAATGATATAGTTAATTCCTGTTATTTTTTTCAATCGTTGTGGGTTTATTTTCATGATGGAACAAGGGCAAGAGGGCAGCATGCATAGTTGTTTTCTAGCAAAACAATGGAATTTGTTTTTGAATGTTATGTACCTGTGGACCTGGTGAGAGGAACTGGGAGTTGGTCATTACTGATAGCATTCATCTTCCATGCCAGGAGAGACACGCAGGGGATGCTCAGCACAGCTGTCAGCTGTGGCACATGAATGCAGAAGCCCTTCCAGAATGGATAACCTGCCTGGTACAAAGAGTAAGTTTCTTTGTTTTGAGGTAAAGTAGAAATATACACCTGTTAGAATGTCTTTGTCCTCGTTTTAGAGCTTGAGTCTTTGACGTGTTGTTTTTCAAGACACATGAGCAGGGTGGCGACTCCAGACTGTGCTTACTGGATTGTTCACTGTAACCGGAGCATTCACAGCACTTTTTGGTCTCACACTTTAAGCGTGGTATTTTTTCTTCTTTGAATGTTCCTCCAATAGACTCCTCTAGTTAGTACCCACATTTCCTCTTTTTAAAAAAAAATTATTGAGCATTGTCTGGCCAACTACCAGCTGTCTCTTCTTACCTTATCCTTTTACCTTCTCCCCTCCCCAATTTTATTACATACCTCTCTATATTCTCTAGACTATAAGTAATACTCATTACACATAAGCATGTATATCACACAGTGTATACTTAAATACATACTCATAAATACATTCATTAGGGAATTTTGTATTTTGGTCATTATATATCCTCAGCATCTACAATAATATCTGTTCAATGAATGAATTATCTTGTGTGTATTACATACACAGGGAAACATGTACATGCATACACACATACACAGTCACACATAAAAATAAGCAGTATAATGAATGACTCTTACTGGGATAACCAAAATGAAAACACTGATGTTAAAAGGTGACATCTGTTTTCCTCCTATGTAGAAACATCTGTTTTCCTCCTATGTAGAAACTAGATTTAGTTTATAAATATATAAGTAAATACTTCAGGAAGTATGCAAGTGTACATACAGTTATTAACAGAAACAGGCTAGGTTTTAAGGGGGAAGTCAGTGTAATTCCTTAGAAAGGCTAAATCAAAGTGCAATGAAATGAGCACCAGGAAGTGGGCACGTGAAAGAAGTGGGATGGAGCAATGGGAGGGAAGTAGAGTAATGAAGACAAGAAGAGGTGCAGAATACAGTACAAAAAAAGAAAGAGAAACTCAGTGTATCCCTACAACATTAAGAAAAGCAAGGGAAGGAATAGATTGGGAGGGATGGCTGAGGATGTGGAAAGGGATGACAATGATCAAGACACATTGCATTCCTAAACTGTTTATTGTAAGAGCAAGAACTCATCTTATTAATATGATACCATTACTTTTGTATAATGTAAAATTCCTCTTAGAAAAGATATGAAAAATATAATTATTTTCCCATTGAATTGCTTACATCTTGGTCTAAAAAAATCCTTAACGTTTAGTAGATATTCAGTCTCACACTATAATGATTTCTGGAAGAATGCCCAGTTCATTGCTGGTAAAGTGTCCTGAACTTTAGAAAACACATTAGAACACGACAGAGGCTCCACTATCTTTGTGGAAAAGATCAGTGTGAGGGAAGTTTGTCATTCATTTCTAACCCATGTCTGGTTAATGCATTACCTGATGTATACAATGGAGATCTTTGGGTTGCTTGTAAAAAGCCAGGGAGATCTTTATTCTGTTGGTTGGGTGAAGTTTCCCTCCCCCACGCTTGGTATGCAAGAAGGGTATCAAAACAGACACTTTTCTCTGAGATTTTACTTGCAAATGAAGCTCTGTAGACTAATTTGCTTCCTAGCTTCATAGAGTATTTCTCTTCATCAGTTCACACTGTATCCATATTCAACCTGTTGTTTAAGAGCCGCTCTTTTGGAATTCTTAGGTGTATGGTTGGTTAGGCATGATTTGCAATATGTTATCATTCTAGAACGTTGTTGCTGCATATCTCTATTAGAATGCTTGTTTCCATTTGCTGTTCGGTCTACTAGTCAGAAAACAGAAAGCTAGTCTTTTCTGTAGCATTAAAAACTTCCACGGGGTTGGCTTTTGTTTTTTCTTTCGCCCTACCCCCAAACTCACATTCTCTCTGGTTACTTTACAATAAAAGAATTGTCTTTTCTTTTCTTTTATTACCTGTAGGCCCAGTGGACAGTTGGAAAACTGAATTGCCCTTTCTGTGGGGCTCACTTAGGGGGCTTTAATTTTGTCAGCGCTCCAAAATGTTCCTGTGGCCAGCTTGCAGCTGTCCATCTCTCTAAGAGCCGGACTGATTATCAGCCAGCACAGGCAGACAGACTAATGAGACCGTCGCTGAAATCTATGTCACATCCCAGAGTTCAGTCAGGTTGTGACAAGAAAACTCTGCCGACAGGTGGTATCTCCAAACCCAGAAACCACAAGCTTTTAAATATGGCCCAACATAATAATGGTCTTGGAAGATTAACAGAAGCACTCTGCCTGGAGGTACGAGCCACTTACTTTGAGATGAAGAATGAAAAACTGCTCTTCAAAACGTCAGATCCCAAATACCAGCTTTTTGTTCCCCAGCTGGTGACTGGCAGATGCACGACAAGAGCGTATCATAGGAAATCACATAGTTTAGATCTGAACATCAGTGAGACTTTATTACCTACTTTGTACCAAATACATAGTAAGATTACTGCCTACAATAGGCTAAGTGAAACACAGCCTGTGGACCTTTCAGGACTGCCTTTGCAGTCTAGTAAAAATAGCTGCTCTTTTCAGAACCCATCCAGTTTTGATCCTAATATGTTGCTTCAAAGGTTTTCAGTGGCTCCCCGTGAAATCCAGACACAAAGAGGAGAATTTCAGTATGGTCTAGAAGCTTCTTCAGTGTACTCTGAATGTGCTCCTAATACCAGCAACCTGACTTTCGTGATGGATCTGCCCTCTGCTGGGAGGAGCATGTTGGAGGCCTCAGAGCAAGAACAGCTGTCTCCTCTGGACTTCCTGCATTCCACCACTTTTTCACTGGGCACCATTAACCAAAGGCTGAATAAGAGAGAAAGAAGCAAGTTGAGGACTCTGAGAAGAAAGCAACGGAGGCATGAAAGATGGCTACAGAAGCAGGTAATGTTATTTTTAAAGAAGTTTGCTAACAATTCTGCATTTTGTAAACATTGGGGCTTGAAATGTACAACTAACTTTAAACAACTGTATTACAGAAACCCAGCTTTAATGTCTAAAATGACATTTTTCTCTAGATGCATTTAATAATCACGCATCCCTTTTATAGTTCACAATGTGTTAACCCTGTTTCTATGCTTCAAAAATGTTTAAAAATAACCTTTCCTGTCATTCCCCTCCTCTTTTGCTTGCTTCAAAAAGCACTGAAGATGTCCTGTTATTGAGATTGGATAACTTATTATAAATACTTTTAATTTATTTCATGCTAACCTGGCTTTGCAATTTTAGGTTGAGTGGAAACAAATGTTTTTCTAACTTGAATCAACATTGTTCACTTTTCATTATGCATATTTTAATCAGATATTTTCAAGGAACCTTATTTAATTATGAACTTATATGATACAAGTGGATCATGTAATTAATTGTGCCAAATTGTAAATGTTACTTAAAGGATAATTTCCCCTTTTTGTGATTTTTGTAGGAGCATTTGCTTCTCCATTATTTGAATTTCTCATCCTTCAAAATAGGGATCTCAGGGTTGTGTGTGTGATCAATCAAGTAATAAGTTTTAGTTGCTAGGGAAGCCAATTTAAACCAATGACTGAAGTACTATGAGTATTTGGAAGATTTAGGACTTGTCTGTTTCTCAATAAACATTGTTCCTTCTTACCAGTTTCTTACTAATCAGTGGTAGTTCTTATTAATTAGTGTGATGAATATTGACAGTACTCAGAGCCATATAAAGGAGCAATTTTGTCTAATAATTCACTGTAAGACAGCTAAGTGAACTCTTCCTGACATGATCCTAGCTGTAAACAGAGTTGTTGTTTTTTTTAAAAAAAACAACAGTGTAATGAGTGCTTCAGTCAGATTTGGGTATGTTTTCCATATTTTAGTTATATAGTAAAGTTATAGCAACAGGTAATTGTGTCTTATATTTTGGCTGATTAGTAATAGGAGCATTTCAGTATTTTTATAAATGATGGCTACTATGATATCAGTATGTGATTGAAATGAGTATATTTTTAGTAACATTATATCTTATAGTATAATTGATTGAAGCCATGAAATTCTAACTATTGGAGAAGTTGACTTGTACCTAAATAAGTTACAGATGATCATATGTTAGTTGAATATTCAGAAAAAGTACCTTAAAAGGAGTCCTATTGGATTACAATAAAAAATATATGGAAAAAAAGAGTCACGTTGGAAAGGAGAAATCTGAATTCTCTTGTAAACACAAAGGAAATATGAAAGCTAAACTTACTGTATTCTAACAACAGATGCAGATAACATCTTTGAAATTAAATGTGCTTATTCTATGGTTGAGTCCTTTTGAAAACTTCATCTGCATTAATAATTTAAATATTTAATTATTTAAAGCATAGAAATATTCTATGTACACAGTTTAGAGGATGACAATAGCAAAGTTAAGTTTGGGGAAAACTTTAGATAGATGACATTATTTTTAGTTATTCATACACATGATTTAACCTTTCTGCTTAGCTAATTTATTAGAATTAATTTTTTATATATTTTTATTGTAATTAATAGAAGGGTTACATTATACTCACCAGATAGAAGGTGCATTACTTCACATACATTGATACCCTTTCTCATGTCTTGATCCCCATTTTCCTCCCCCACGCCCGCCCGTCCCTCATCTTGTTTTCCTCCCTTCCCTATCCGACTTCAAATAACCAAGTATGCATATATACAATATATCAGATGACCAGGTAAAATACTGTAACAATATGAAATAACCAAAGGACAGCAAAAGAGATGAGAGATAACATAGTACATTAAGGACAACAATCGCTTGTTATGTGGCTTTTGTTTCTATATCCTGGAGGTCCTTACATTTAGTGTCATTCTATATGGCCTTATGTATCTAGGTTTTGTTCTATTGTAAATCTGCTAGGAGAGCCCAAGGTTTCTACATAATCAGTAGAATTCATTTTTATGAGAATTCATTGAATGTTTGCTTGGGATGCCAGTACATTAGTTAATAATTTCAATATAGACTTGTAGTTGCTTTGTTTTGTTTTCTTTGGGTGATATTAGGGATTGAACTCAGGGTCTTGTGCATCCTAAGTAAATGCTCTACTCCTGAATCAGATCTCCAGCCCTGATTCTGCCCTTTGTACATGAGGTAAACAAACAACAGTTACTATAATTACTGATCACTTTTATTTTGTCAGTCTTGGCCTTGAACTCAGGGCCTGAGCACTGTTCTTGGACTTTCTCAAGGCTAGAGCTCTATCAATTGAGCCTCAGCACCACTTCTGGCTTTTTTCTATGTATATGGTACTGAGGAATCGAACCCCGGTCTTTGTGTATGCTAGGCAAGCACTCTACTGCTAAGCCAAACTTCCCGCCACTTTTAATGTTTTTTCACTGGAAACAAAAATTGCTGATTCTTAAAACAGAATATTTAGTTCTTCGCTATTCTGTTATTTCTCTTACATTCAGGAAGCTATCCTTGTCAGTAGCTTGTGAACGTTGCCTGCCACTGTACAGGTTGTGTCTACATCCCTCAGACTGTTTCCATTGCAGTGCAAAAGCTCCTGAGTCTGATATTCTCCCATCTGTCTAGATTTCTTGTGTTTCCTGTACTCTGGAAATCTTATTCCAAAAATATCTGCTTATTCCAATGTCCTGGAGTGATTCCTCTACACTTGTTTTAGTAGTTGAATATTTTCAGATCTCACATTTAAAGTCTTTAATCCAGTACAACTGATTTTTTGAAACCATAAAAAAGGGGTCTAATTTCATTCTTTTGTCCCATGGGTATCAAATTTGCCCAGCATTACTGATTTAAGAAACTGGTATTTCCCTAAGGTGGGTTATTATCGCCACTGTTGAAAATCCATTGGCTATGTATTGGTTAATATATTATATGTCTCAGTTCTATTTGTTCTTATAACAAGTTGCCTTGATTATTAGGGCCCTATATATTTTGAAATCAGGTCACATAATGCCTTTTTTGATTTTGTTGTTGTTCAAGATGACTTTGTGTGTGTGTGTGTGTGTGTGTGTGTGTGTGTGTTACTGCAAATTTTAAGGTATTTTCTACTTCTGTGAATAATATTATTGATACTTTAATAAATATTACTTTGAATCTGTAGATCACCTTGGAAATTTTACTTATTTATTTGTTATTGTACTGGGACTTGAACTGAGGATCTTGTATTCTTGCTTAGCTTTTTTACTCAAGGATGCTCTACCACTTGTATCATACCTCCTCTTCTAGTTTTTTGCTAAGTAATTGCAGTTAAGAGTCTCTCAGAGAGTCTCTCAGATTTATCAGCCTAGGCTGATAAATCACATCCTGCGTGGCTAGGATTATAAGCATGAGCTACCAGTGTCCTACATATAGACATTTTATTCATCTTTCCATCCATGAGCACACGGTCTGAGCTTTCATGTTCTCATGTCAGCATCAACTTTATTTTTTATAGTTTTTGTTGGAGGGAACTTGTTAATTTTTAATTTTTATTTATTTATTTTTGTCAGTGTGGGGCTTAAACTCTGTGCCTGAGCATTGTCCCTAAGCTCTTCAACCCAAGGCCAGCACTCTACCACTTGAGCCACCGTGCCTCTTCCTATTTTCTGGTGGTTAATTGGAGATAAGAGTCTCATGCGTAGGCTGATATTGAACTATGATCCTCTGATCTCAGCTTCCTGAGTAGCTAGGATTACAGGTCTGAGTCACCAGTGCCTGGCTTAATTTTTAATTTTTTAAGATTATCAGGAAGTTTGTTGTTTCATGCATAAATAGTTCTGACATAGGATGACTCAGTACAGTCAGGCTTTTCTATTTTTGTTCTCAATACTGAGCTTTAAACTAGCCCTATGCTTACTAGCTAGGTGGCCTTAACACTTACCACCTTACCCCTTTTTCTGTAATTGTGTTTTGAACAGTCTCTCATTTATACCCAGCTCCAGTTTGGATCATGACCCTTCTATTTACATTTCCTGATAGCTGGGATGACAGGAGCACATTGTTTAATTTTACCAAAACATGATTACAGTTTACTGAATTGATTTCATGGCCAAACATTGGATTATGATTCCGAGTTGATAAAAACATTAGTCTACAACACAATGAAATATTGATAACCAAGAGACCTGGACACTTTCTATCCACATATGCAGTTCTATAGATACATATTGATGGGCTTAAACAGTTTCTTTGTTGCTTTAACAATGATTTTATTATTATTAAAATGTTGTTCAGAGGAGTTACCATTCCATAAGTCATGTAATAAGTACATTTCTTTTTGGACAATATCACCCTTTCCTTTGCTTTCCCCCAGTTTTCCTCTCCCATCCCTACCCACAGTTGTATAATTCATTTTCTGTACAGTGAATTTGTATTAATCATATTTTGCAATTCAAATCAGTAGTAAGATTTTCTGAGTATTACTTGACATTTTATTTCTCTAGCTCTCACTTAGCATTTTTTTACTCACAGCTGACTTTCTTCCACTTGAGCCATGCCCCCACTGCCAGCTTTTTCCTGGTTAATTGGGATGTCAGATTTATTTTCTCAGGCTGGCTTCAGGTTGTGATTCAGATCTTGGTTTACTGAGTAGGTAGGATTGTAGATATGAATCATTGGTACCTGCCTTATTTGACATTTTAAATGAATTTTTGTGTATGATAGAAATCTTTCAGTGGATAATTATCATGATATAAAATGGTAATAGTACAAAATGTTACTTAGAAAAATGACATTGACATTAAAATCAGAAGCTATAGCCAGTGTTCAGCAAAGGTTGACTAAATATCATCAGTGGGGAAAGATATAGCACTAAGTTTCATTCAGGTAGCCCACAAACCTTTCTAAAACCCAGCAGAGTTCCTTGTTTTTCTTCCCCCAACCTTTTTTACATTACCGTCTTTTGTTCTTAAATATAATGAAGTAAAATGCATGTATTCCTGGCATCTAGTTTGGTAATTTAAGAACAGATTAATGCAGCAACAACCAAAATGGTCTTAGTGAAAATGTTATGAAATAATTTAATGTTAAAAATAGATTATATAGTATATAACCTTTTGAGGTTGGCTTCTTTGACTCAGCAATATTGCCTATGTGATTTTTTTTTGCATGTAATTATAGGGTTTGGGGGTGGTTTTACTGCTAAATAGTATTCAATTTCATGAATGAGACATGGTTTTTACATTTAACTATAAACAGGTAGATTGTTCGGGATTTAACAGTGATTAATAGAACTGTTATAAACTTGTGTGAATCTAAATTTTCATCTCTCTAGGGTAAATGCTCAGGAGTGAAATTGCTGGATCATATTGTAAGCATATATTAATATGTAAGAGACTGTCAACATTTTCCAGGATAGTTGTACTGTTTTGCATTCATAGCAGCAATGTGTGAGATTTGCCATAGTTGTGAAAGCAGACACCTGGTATTTTACTTATATTTTATTTTTACCATTCAGATACATTCAGTATATGTGTAGTGGTATAACACTGTAGTTTAATGTACATTTATCTAGTGGTGTCAAATATTTTTCATGTATTTGGTTTTCACTTGTAAATATTACTCTGTACAGTGTCTATTCATATGGTTTGTACACTTTTAAATAGGCTGCTTTCTTTCTACTTGGTTTTAAGAATTTTTATGTATTTTATCCAAGTCCTGCCTTAGATATGTAATTTGAAAATGTGTTTTCAGAATCCATAGCTTCTCTTTTTATTGTCTTGAAATTTTTTTCCTGCAGAGCAAAGTTATTCAATTTTGAAGAAGTCCAATTTCTCAAAAAGAAAAATTAAAGGGTCCTATTTTATTGTCATTTTTAAGGACATACATAAATACATATAGGATTATATAAGTTACTGGGTGCAGTGGCTCAACCCTGTAATCCTAGCTACTCAGGAGGCTGAGATCTGAGGATCAAGGTTCAAATCCAGCCCCGGCACAAAAGGACCTGAGACGCTTATTTCCATTTAACGTCTAGAAAACCCAGGCCGAGTTCAAGCCCCATGACCCACCAAAAAAATATGTTCTGTTAAGATTTTGATTGAAATTATGATAGTCTTTCTGAGATAGACTTTGATTATCAAGATCATGGTATATCTCTCTTTAATTTTGGTGTGTGATTTCTCTCAATGTTGTATAGATTTTGGCACTCACAATCTCTCTGTGGTGCTGGACTTTGCTGACATATTTATTGTTAGTTTTGAAAAAATGTAAGATAATACATTTTATGTTTTAAAATACTGGTTTTGATTATTTATCTGTTCTGTGGAAATACATGTTTATGATACCTTTTGTTCCCATTTATCCCCAAACATTAATATATTGACCTGAAATGTTCTGGATCTTTTTGTTTTTATTTATTTTTTATATCATTTATTTCTTCCTCTCAGTATCAAGGAAGTACTAGTCTTATAAGATGTGTTAGTTTTTTCCTCTTGTGTTTTCTGGGAAATACTGTGGAGAACTAATACTACTTTTATTTAAATATTTATGACTAAAACTACCTGCCTACAGCTTTTCTTTGTTAAAAAGTATTAACTGTGAATTCAGTAACTTGAATAATTATAGAACAATTCAGGGAATCAATTTCATTGTTATGTGTGTAGCAATGATATTAGTAGTTCATTATCCTTTTAAATGTCTGTTGTATCTGTAATGCTATCTTCCTTTCAATCCTGATAATAACAATTTCTGTTCTGTTCTCTTCCCTCTTCCTCATCCTTTTGCTCTTCCTCTGCTCTTTCTCATCATTCTTCTTTTCCCAGGAAGTAGCTATCAATTTTATTTTCATAAAATAAGACAACAACAAAAACCCCAGCTCTTAATTGTTTTTCTTCATTGTTTTGTGATTTCAAAAGCCATTGATTCCTGATCTTTATAATTTACTGTCTTCATTTTGAATTTCTCTGACCTTTTCTAAATTTCATTGGTTTGAGATCTTATTTTTTTCTCATCTAAACATTTAGCACTATAACTCTCCTTCACTATTTTAACTATAAAGTATAAAATGTATCCTGCTGTACTTTGACTTTTATTCAGTTCAATCTACCTTGTAGTTTTCTTTGAGATTTCATTTGTCCACTTACTTTGCCTAAGATCAACATGGAGAAGCTGAAACGCAGAAAAATTTTCAGGGAATTATTCCAAATATATTCCTAGTACATATAATTCTGTTTTGAGAAATATTAAAGCTGCTACTAGTGTGGATGCATTATATTTCTAAATATATTTCTATTCAAATAGCATTTTAACTCCTATATTGAAATTTGTATACTATGGGCCTGTCTAATATGAATAAAAGAAAATGTCTCTTTAAAGACTAGAGGAAACTACTGTAAAAGAAGTTTTATGTGTTTAAAAATTATTGATTTTATTACATCAGAGATAATAAGTCTCTAATTCAGTATGATAATTCCAATACATCTTTATCATAGTACTTTTAATGAGGTAAGACTAAGAGTGGTGGTTAGGCACTGATAAAATACAAGCTAATAAGTTATACTAGAGAGCTTCTTATACAGGTTTATCTAGAAAAAAGTATGTTTTATAAAAGTACTAATTTCCTTTTAATGAATTTGTTCATATGAATCACTTTTTTCACAGATTTTGAAGGAGTCCATTTGATTTCTTATTACTTAATTCATTGTATTAAAAGACATGCAAATCATGCTGCAAATGTCTTTGGCTGTTTGTAATTTGGAATTACAATAATGATCCAAATATTGAAATTATTTTGTGTTCATTTTCGTTTTCCTTAAACAGAAAATTAATCATTGAAACTGTGATACATTTAATGTAATGATAGAGAGTTCTGATCTTTTTATTAACCATTAACATAGTCAACAAATTGTCTTTTAGGAAAGAACATATTTAATAAGAGTAAAAGAACATTACATATTCACAGAGATCAATGTTTATTACTCAGATTAGTATTTCAGCATTTTTGCCACTCCATTTATGAATATAAAAGCATTTAGGCATTAGTCAATAGGTTGACATTTCTAATAAGTCTTTGCCTTTCAGGAAGTCATCATTTAGTGCAATAATAAGGTATAATTGGATAAATGCCTTTTTGCTATCTCAAGTAATTTTACAATCATAAAATGAATTGATATGTAGTAAAGTTACATAATAACTGATGTCTTTACCATCAGTAATTGCATAGGTTAAATTTCTAATACACAGTGCAGTACATGATAACTGCTCAGGAATTATATATATATGCATATGTATATCATATACATGTATGTGTATATATTTTTTTAAGATTTACTTAGCGTTATAAAGAGTTGTGACAATATTGAAAGAAATTGCTATATCCCCCACACCTGGTTTTCTCTATTATTAATAGCTTCTAGTAGCCACAACTAAAGAAGCAACTAATGATGCTAATGTTATTATTATTTTTATTTTGTGTATGTATATGTGTATGGTTGTTGGTATGGGAACTTAAACTCTGGGCCTAGTACTATTCCTTGGATTTTTTTGTTCAAGGCTGGAGCTCTACCTCTTGAGCCACCCTAGTTTCAGGTTCTTGCTGAATTTATGCAGATAGAGTCCCATGGACTTTTCTGCCCATGCAACTTTGACCCTCAGACTTCAGCCTTCCGAGTAGTTAGGATTATAGGGATAAGACACCAGCTCTCACCTTGATATGTTATTGATTAAAGTCTTACATTATTGATATTTCTTATTTTACCTAGTTTTTGTCTTTGTATCTAGGATCTCATCCAGCATACCACATGGCAAAAAACTAGATAGTTTATTTTATTTTTATTTTTATATTTTTGCCAGTCCTGGGGCTTGCACTCAGGTCCTGAGCACTGTCATTGAGCTTTCTCAAGGCTAGTGCTCTAACACTTGGCTACAGCACCATTTCTGGCCTTTTCTCTGTATGTGGTACTGAGGAATCATGAATGCTAGGCAAACATTCTACTACTAGGCCATGCTCCTGGCCCCCAAACTAGTTTTATGTCTCAAATTTCCAAACTTGGTCTTGTTGAGAAAACCTTGAGCACAATTTCGGAATTTTGTACGCTGTTTACTCCCTGGGATTCATTCAAGACTTTCTCTAGGATTAGACTGGACTAATGGGTTGTGTCATAGGTTCATCAAACTTTCTTTAGTCAGAGATTTCCCAAGAGGATTCATGGGACCCAGTATCTTCACAGCTATGTTTTATGCACTGGAAAGACACAACCAAGATTAGCAAAGAGAACAAAAATATGGGGCAAGAATCTTCACAAAAAATGGGCCTACATGTCCAAGAATGTGCTCCCATCCAGTGAGGAGGGATGTGCTCACCACAGCGCTAAATAGCATTGAAATGCCATATGGCAGAGCAGTTCACTCCTTGCCTAACATTTGTGAATGTCCGTGCACAGTTGCTCCCTACAGGAATCCTTTTACTCAATACATACCTCGTCTGCTTCAAATTACCTCCAGTCGTGTCCTGGGCTCAGACAGAGATCTCCCCTGCACTTCTCATATGTGAATGACACGTGGAGGCACACGGTGTCAGCTGCCATGTACCCTCACACTGGCGGTAGGGGGTTGGCAAGTCTGTATTTGGTTTGATGTGTACTTAAAAACTTCCTTTGCAATCTTACAAGCAGAATAACAATGAAGGTGCAGAAAACTGAAAATTATATTTGACAATAAATTACTTAAATACCAAATTATCTGTTGTGGGAAAAGAGAATAGTATGTGGTTTGCCAGACAGAAGATTCTAACTTCATTATGTTTGCTTTCTTCTGCTGAGTAATATCACAGATGTCATCTTTCTGTTCTATTGTATATCTGTAATATTTTAGAAAACGCTGAAGAATGTGTCGAAATCACACCAGACAATAACATCCTGCCATGTTGTGCCTTACTTGGCATAAAGCCTTGGTTCTTTCCCCTTTTTTCTCTCTTGCAATAAATCTAAAAGGAGAAGATAAATGATAGTCAAGTCTTTTACTTAGGAGTCTACACTTCTTAATGATGCTTTCCTAAAACACCCTTGGAATGCAAAGGACTATTGAGGAGTCTATGACTAAAATTTCCACTGAAAACAATTACATATCAATGCTATATTAAGACAGGCTCATCAGTTCTCAAGATCCTCTCAATAGTGCTAGTTTACAGATGAAGCCTGACACCAGAGGGCACCAAATGTCCTCTTGGAGTAAAATAAACACAAGCATTTCTTTCCATCAACAGATTCATGCCCTGGATTAGTGAATACATTTATCCCCTCCCTCTTTTTTTTCCAGTGCTCCTTACCTTACATATGTAACTAATTCCTTTGCACATCACTTTGATAGTAAAATGAAATAAAAAATAAAAAACAAATTAGAAAATGAAAATGGAATAATATATTTTTCTCTCTCAGCTGATCAAAATAGAAGAGATGTTGCACTTTGTGAGGGGAACTTTCCACAATCCTAGGAAGGCTCCCTCTCTCTGCTATCAGCTAACAGTCTGTATCCTGGCTGCCTCATGTTACAGGGGGCATATGTTACTTATTCAGGGGGTAGAAAAGATCTTTCTTGCATTCATACTAATGTGTGAGAAATTATGTGTGAGGCCATATAAAGACATTATCCATTCTGGTTTTAAATTTCAAATGTCACATGCAGTTTTTGGAAGTCCCCTGGGTTCAGGATGAAATCCATAGTAAGTGTTCAGTGTGGAGAAGGGCTGAAAGGCTGGCAGGATGATGTAAGCCAGCAGAACACAGGGAGCCATTCATACCTCACTGGTCCACAGAGTTTATTAATTTGCATTTGAGCAACTATTCTTCCCCAGTTTTGAATAAAAGAATGGTTAGAGCAGTCACCATTAATTCTTTTCATTAATTATACTTTTTGTCTAGCTAAACATTTAGAAATAGTTTTATATTGCATGTTACTCTCTCTAATGATTAGATCTTCCTTTTATCCATAGCCAAAAATATTGTAAATTATTTAGGTTGTCTTATAAGTAGAAGATACAAATACAAATGAGGAAACTTCTGTCTAAATGAGCAGCAAAATCCAGTAGAATAAAGAAATTATTTTAAGGAAATCATGAAGCCACTAGCTCGATTCATATGCTTTGATGGTATATTTTTCTTTAGTTGCTATAAGATTATTCTGAATTTGGAGGTCAGAAGTTTGAAATAAGCTAAAATAATGTGTGTCATTGGACCAAACCCAAGGTTTGGCAGGGCTATTCTCCTCTCTGGAACTAGAGCTTTTTGTATTTTTCTAGCTTCTGGAACTTTTCTACATTTTTGCTCATGTTCACATTCCATCTTCAGAGCCAGCAGTGACTAGCTCAGTTTTTCTCATAGTGTCCCTGTGTAGTTCTGTCAACTGCACTCCTCTTCCTCATTTTAAGGACCTGTAATTATAATGTCTCCTACCCCCAAGTTAATCCGTGATAATTGCTTTGTTCTAAGGCAAACTGATGAGCAACCTCAATTTTGTCTCAAATCTTCATTTTCCATTTCCATTTTGCACAACCAGTTCAGTCAGCCTTGAAAGAGAAGAGTAGCAATGTGTTAAGTCTAGATAACTTTCAGACAAATGGGTATTTTTTTAACCTTCAATATTTGCACATTACTCACTTCTTTTGTCATTATAGGGTTCTAAAAATGAGTATGTACTCTATAAACATGATTCATTGATTACATATTCACTATGATCATCATTTGGCAGAAACATTGAGATTAGTCTACTAAGTCTCATGTAAGTAAGACAGAGACAATTTTGGGTTGGGGAGCTGGGCTGGGAATTATGAGAGGCATAAGACATTATTGGAAGATGTTTAGTGAACCACAACAGAGAAAGCTGCAGGAGAACAAATAACATTTAGATAGAAGATATGGGACTAATGGTAATACTCACTCAGAGGTAATATTGTGTGGAGCTAGAAATCTCACTGAAGAAACATTAGACAACAAAATACATCTTTGTAAGTGAATAATTCTCAAGTAGCACAGACTGTGCCAGACTACTGGCATCTACTTGAACCCACAGAAATATCATCCACAGACCAGACATATATTGATGACATAGGGAATATAAGTCATTCCCATGACCCTGTCTCAATTTTTTAGAACTTACAAGTAAACAAAAGTCCAAAAGGTCCAGTTTGCCTTTGTGGCATTTTGAATCAATGGTCATATAAATGATACTCAGTTTCTTTTAAGATTATGTAAAGACAATTAGAAATAGATTTCACAAACTTGGCTGAGTTTGATAAAAAGAGATGAGCTTTTAGGGGCCAGGAATTTGGCCTAGTGGTAGAGTACTTGCCAGGCATGCACAAAGACCCAGATTTGATTCCTCAGGACCACATACATAGAAAAAGCCAGAAGTGGTGCTGTGATTCAAATGATAGGGCTATAGCCTTGAGAAAGTCCAAGGGCAGTGCTCAATCCCTGGAGCTCAAGCCCCAGGTCTAGCAAAAAAAAAGATGAGGTTTTAATCAGTTAATTCATTAGTCATTTAAGTCCCAAATCAGCCTGCTAAATATAGAATCTGTCAATGAATTAGCCTTTAATCAGTAATTGTTTGGGGAAGAGTGCATGTGGTAATATGTTCAAGAGTTTCTGCTTACTCAGGAGTGAACTTGCTGAGTTCTGCTCTCCCAGCAGGCTCTAGAGCATTCTATATATTTTCCTGCTTTCATTCTGGGCTATTAGCTAGCCTAGATTAAATGAATATGCTCATTATTGTAGTTAAATATAAAGCAAAGTGTGGAATAAATCAATGTCCCAACATTTTCAAGAGAGAGAGAAAAAAAAAATCTTAATCACAAAAGTTCTTTCTTCATACTAATTTTTATTTTATTAGACTTCTTAGATAATAAGTTTGTTTTTTCAAATTGAAGATTTGGGGTAGCCCACAAGTTCAAGATTTTCTGAACTATCTTTTGAAAAGCATGTGCTTGCTTTAAGTTTCTGTGTTATGGTTTGTTAATTCTTACAATGGCATTTTTTTCTTTATTATGACTGCATTTACCATGGTGATCTTTGTAACTATTATTGTGACATCAATATTTCTTCATTTCTCTTTCTCTTACTGTGCTCAAGTTTCCCTCTTTCCTGAGCAGAATAATACTGAAATTGAGCTGATAATGCTACAGTGGCCACTAAAGTATTCAAGAGAAAGGAAGAGGTCCATGTCTGTCACTTGAAATCAAAGGCTAGAGATGATGAAGCTTAATGAAAATGACGTGTTCAGAGCTTCCATAGGCTGAAAGCTGGGCCTCTTGGGCCAGTTAGGTAGTTGTGAGTACAAAAGATAATATTTTGGAGGTGGTACTGGAGTTTGAATTCAGGGCCTCCCACTTGCTAAGCAAGTGCTGTATCACTGTTTCAGCTAACATCCCTACTCATAGCTAGAGAGACATTCAGTGTCTGGCTTCCAAAGACAGGCTGTCTTTTTTAGTCACTAATGCAGCCAGTGAGTTTAAATGGAAGCAGTGCTCATTGACCATTCCAAAAATGGTTAGGCCCCTTAAGAATCGACTCTGCCTATGAGCCATTATGGAGCAAGAAAGTCTAAATTACAGTACATCCGTTTACAACATGTTTTACTGAATATTTTATGTCTACTGTTGAGACCTGCTCAGAATAAAAAAGTTCATTTCAAAACATTACTACTGCCAGGCGTGGTGGCTTATGCCTGTAATCCTAGCTATTCAGGAGGCTGAGATCTGAGAAACAAGGTTCAAAGCCAGCCTGAGATCCTTATCTCTAATTAACTTCTAGAAAACAGGAAGTGGGGCTTGGCTCAAGGGTAGGGCAGTAACCTTGAGCTGAAGAGCTCAGAGACAATGTCTAGGCCAAGTTCAAGTCCCATGACCCACAAAAAAAATTACTACTGCTCATTGCCTAGTCACGTATGAGCTGTAACACAGATGTAAAAAAAAATTTGTGTTTTAATGCTTACTATTATAACACCCCTTCTGTAGGTGCAATTTTCCCTTTGAAATCTTACTATTTAAGAACTACTTCTTTGCAAGAGTACCTTAGTCAGTGATGAATCCAGGCAAAGGAAACCAAAGACCTGTGGAAAGACTCCTCATTCTAGATACCATTAAAAATACTGCCTGGTTCAAGGAAGGAGAAAAGAAGTCAACAAAAGATTATAATAATTTGATTCCAACCCTTACTGATGCCTTTGGAGGAGTCCAGAAGAATATGGAGCAAAGTACAAAGATATGGCAGAGAAATGGCAAGGAAACTGAAATTAGAAGTGAAGCCTAAAGATATGACTGAATTCCTTTGTCAAATTACAAAACTTCAATGCACAGAGAGTTTCTTCTTATGGATGAAACCAAAGAACCAGAATATTCCATAAAGCTAGTGGAACCAAACAGTCAGCGGGTTTGAAAAGTTGGACTGAAATTTTGGAAGAAACACTCCAGTGAGGAAATTCTATTGCACAGCATCACAAGCTGCTGAAAATTTAGTGAAAAGAGGAATCAATTGACATTGGAAACTTTCTTGTAATTGTTTTCATCATTATTATTGCTATTATTACTACTATTTTGTCAGTCATGGGGCTTGAACTTAGGGCCTGTGTGCTATTCTTGAGCTTTTTTACTCAAGGCTGCTGCTCTACCACTTTGAGACACAGCACCACTTTGGGTTTTTTGGTGGTTAGTTGGAGATAAGAGTCTCATGGACTTCCCTGTCCAAGCTGATATACAGCCATGATCCTCAGGTCTCAGCTTCCTGAATAGCTAGGGATATAGTCATGAACTACTGTTGCTCAGCCTATTGCATTATTTTTAAGAATTATCATTATCATTTTGATAATGACAATTCAGCACCCTGGATGAGTCAGTGAGCTTCACCGTCAAGACAATGAAAAAAAAAAAAGATTACCACTCTCTGAAAGCACAGGTGATCACTGAAATTAGTGAGAACATTTAAAAAAAAGTTGTTACACAGGTGCCATTACTCCAGACTTTTCCAGGCCTTTCTCTGTATAATTCTTCATTGGGATGTTTAGTTAGATTAAAATGAATCAGTATACAAAAAGTTTTCTTTGGGCTCTAGAAGCCAGTCTAGAAAATTTATTTCACTCAAGGAAGGTGTCAGAGGCTCCAGAGGCCTGCATTTTGCATTGGCATTTGTGAGGAGGGCAGCCAAGTGGAACCATGTCCTCAGTCTGTGATACTACTTCCCAGTAGATAGTCTCGGTGCTTAATTGGGTTAGCGAATGCGTAGCTGGTGTTCCCTGCAGCTACCTGGCCAGTGGGGAAAATTCCTACACATTTTGAGGATGTATACTCGCAGATATTTTTTTTAAATGTCCTTTTCAACAATAGAATATGTAAAGCTCTCCAAAATCTTTCCATAATGGATCAAACCCTGCAGTGCCAAGAACACTGTTCTAATGGTTGTTGATAGGTTATATCTATGCCTTCAGTTTGGAATCCCCATATCAAATGAGCTCTGCTCTAAGTTAGATGCTTTATGATGCTTTTATCCCAGTGCTGGGTAGTCTAGTCATGGTAAAGAGCTGCACAAGGTGGCGAAGTGAGGAATTCTGTTTCCTTCAGTACAGACTTTCTGCTTCAGCCTTTGCCATGGTCACTTCCCATGCTAGATAACTTCTGGCTTAGAAAAGTGAGGTTCATGAAGGTAGGCAAATGCATGCAATGGTGGGCATTGTGTGAGTGCAGAAAGAATGCAAAGGAGGAAGAGATCAGTTATATCTACGAAGTACTGGAATGTTTCATGGACATGGTACTTGAGCTGTCTGGCAATTAGATGTTATCATAGAAGATGTAAAAGTTCTTGCTGCTTAAAGTGGTGAGAGGCACTCCCGTGAGATTAATAGGAGGGAGAATTGAGACATGATGAGTTTGCTTGGTTCTTTCTGTAATGATTACATAGTTCAATATGACTAGTCAAGAGATATATCCAGAAAGAGCTGGGGGGACGTCAGGGACAGCTCAGACAGGTAACAGAGGACCTGATGGTTGGTTTGCACATTGGAGACATATATTCCAGATGCCACAGTGGAGACTGAGACAAGTTGTCTAGAGACCAGGTAATCAGAAGGCAGAATATCAAAATAATCCCACAGGAGTTGTAAATGATACAATATCTGCAGGATGGAGAGAAACCTAAGAGTAACTATGCCAAAATAGAATTAAGGCACTTGTTTCAAATCCGGAATTACCCAAAAGTTTATTAACTGAATGTACTCAATACACTCAGAATAGTAAATGGATTATCCTTAACAGATTACTGTATCAGGTTTTTGAGACACTTGTCTCAACTAAAATAAAAGGTATCCAATTTAGAATGAATTTGGTATCACTTATTAATACTCTGAGGCATACCATTATAAATGTACTCTTTCTGCCTACTCTTTGTTTTCTTTATCTTTTTTTCTCAAAGATCAACAAGGCTAGTCACTTTTAGTCAGAGATTAGAATATCCTGGATAAGATAATTTCTGGCCTTTCTTGAAGTTTTATGTCATTCTTACAATTTTTCTTTTGTTACAAATACTCCATCAACTCTCCCAACAAATTTTTAAGTCTAGAATGTTATTGTTGATAAGCATAAAATAGATTAATAATTCCCCATTTGTCACCTTCCTCAGTTCCAGAATCTGTTTGTGTATGTCTGACTTATTTCACTTGGTATAATGCTCTTAAGTCTCATACATTTGTTGCATATTGCAGAATTCTTTTCTTTCGAAAGACTGTATAGTATTTATTGCATGCAAAAAACACATTTACTGTACCCATCCATCCACGGACGGATATCTCTTATTTCCACAATCCTTCCACTGATCATAGGAAGCTAATGTCCTCCTGAGATCCTGAATTCAATTCTTTTTTTCCATTATAAGTATACAGAAATAGGATATGTGAGTTTACTTTGGAATAATCCATGCAGTCCTGCCAACAGAAGTTCACATTCTCACCAACACTTGCTCTTCATGATTTTTTTAAAGTAATCATCATTCCAATTCCTACAAAGCAAAACTTAAGTGTGGTTTTGATTTGAATTTCCTGGAGAAACTGAGTGTTTTCACATACTTGATAATCATTTCATGTCTTTTTTTGGAGAAGTGTATGTTTAGTCTCTCTCTATCTCATTGTTTCATTGCACTGTTCATTGTAACAATTGCGTTTTAAGAATTCACATGTATTTAGAAGATTAACCCCTAATCAGACCTATGGTTTGCAAATGTTTTCTCCTGTTGTATAGATGTTTTCAACCCTCTATTTTCTTCATGTGCAGAGGCTTTTAACGTTGATTAATCATTCATTTTGTTTTTGTTACTTTGCTTTAGAAATTGCATCTATAAAATCATTATCAACAAAACCATGGGGTTCTGAATATTCAAAATAGTACTTTTATTCTTATTCACTCAAAGTTTCCATTTAAAAAAATTTAAGATTATTTTAGAATGGTGATTAGTACTTCATGAGTGTTTGATTTTGTTTTGGTGGCATTTCTTCTACCAGGTACATACAGTACATTTTTAAAGGAAAAATGTTGAGGAATTTTGACACAGGTAACATATCTCTACATTGTAGGAGAACTTGTGAGAAATAAATCTTTAGTCCTGTTTGCCTGCTGAACTGGACTTTTTGAATATTCATGCACTCTCCAGGTAAAGTCATACGCTCAGTCTCTTTTGTCTATTTTGTTGCCCCCATCTTTGTAGACAGCTGACTTTGTTCTTAGTAGTAATCACTTGCTTTTACTCTAAGGTACATTTTTCTGTCAGCGAATACTTCACTTTCTTACAAATACCTTATCTAAAAAAAGTGTTTCTAAAGAATAACAAGGTATTCTATATTTTATCTTTTAAAGTATTTTTCCTAAGTTGAATTAAAAACTATTGTATGGATTGGGTCATTTTAGAGCTAGCTGAATTATTCATTTGGCAAGAAAAACATTTAAAAATTAGTGGTCTTATGAAACACAGTGCTGTCTGACATAGATCTGTTATCCTAAAGATATACTAGTGCTAATGAATGTTTTATAATGTACCTGCCTGCATATGAATAAGTAGCTATTATCTTTCAAAAGTAACAAGATGAGTACTATCTTCATTTGAAAATGCTTACTTTGCAGACTCTAGTTTTCAGCAAATCTTCAATTCAAATGAGAAACATGATAAAATTTTTTACTTGGATTATTGTGTGCTGAATAGAACAAAATATATTCTTTATTTTTTCAAATCTAAAAGCAAACAGCTATAATACTGCTCTATATCCATATACAGGTGTTTTTTTTTCATTTACTATTTCAACCCAGGAACACAGATTTCAACACATTTTCCTTTTCTTGACTTTTCACAATCTGTTATTTAAATTATTATCTTTAAATAGCTGTACAAGGGTCTCTCAATTTAACATGTCCATTTATGTATACAGTACATCTTGATCAGATTCTCTGTGAGTCTTTGGATATAATCACATCATGTACCCTCTGTGTTAAACATGATCTATGAGCTGAGCACCAGTGGTTTATGTGTGTAATCCTAGCTATTCAGGAGATTGAGATCTGAGGATAGTGGTTCAAGGCCAGCTTGGGCAGGAAAGTCTGTCAGACTCCAATAAACTACTCAGAAAAAGCAATATAGTGTGGTAAGTGGTAGAGTGGTAGCCTTGAGGGAATAAAAGAAGCTCAGGAACAGTGCCAAGGCCCAGAGTTCAAGCCCTAGGACAGGTAGTCGATCAATCAATCAGTCAATAAAAGGAATCTATGACTCCCTATTTTCCATAAGGTATAAGCCATAGGATAAAATACCAGTCATTTAATGTGTTCTTTTCAAGGACATAATGATCTGCCCACTACTCTTTCACAACTCCCTTGACCCATCTGCCACCCTCCTCCCTCTCTTCACCTCCTTGCTATGTCCTGATTATATTCAAATAAAACTCAACTTTCAGGCCTTTGCTCCTGCTCCCCTTTCTCCCCCCCTGCCCATTTCTCTATGGCTATCTCTTTCTTGGTGATCAGATTCTGTCTTCTCTAGAAGGTCTTTCCTAATAATTACAGCTTTTGCCTACATCTACATTATTTTATTCGTAGCATTTATGTTGAAATCATTTTATTTTCCCTTTAGTTGGTTGTTGCCTCTCACTTCTGTTGGAAGCTGAACTCGATAGGAGAGTATCTTTTATCTTTTTAGTACTGTAATTTTAGTGTTTAGGACTGTTCCTGGCTCATTATAATATCTAATATCTAATTTAATAAATTTTAACTCATTCAGTGAGCTCTATGTAGGTGCATAAGAAGGAAAGAGATAAATCATTACTTACAGATAAATTATTTCAAAAGCAGTAAGAAAAATACCTTGGTTGCTTAAAAGTTATTTACATCAATTTATCAATATATCTCAAGCTTAAAATTAATAACCATGTCTTTAGCAGTTGAGGAAGTTAAATCACTTAACATAGCACCTAAAAAAATAGGCTATGCCTTTGACCAGGTCAGTTACATACTGGTTCTTCTAGGTACTACTAGACTGAATTGTAAATTAGAGGACGAGGCATCCATCTCCTTCAGTTAGTGGGGACTGAAATGAGATGGTATTTGGGAAAGTGCTTTCTCTCTCCATGTATCTGTATTTATCTACGTGTACATTTTCCTGTGAATAATTCATATGCTCTGTGTTCCTAAAGAAATGCCACAACTGGTTTTTGGTTAGTTTGGTTTGGTTATTTTGCAAGTCCATGGGCTTGAATTCAGGGCCTGGGTGCTGTCTCTAAGTTTCCTTTGTTCACAGCGAGCACTCTTATCATTTGATCCATAGTGCCACTTCTGGCTTTTTCTAAGTAGTTTTCTGGAGTAAGGTAAGAGGCTTTTCTGCCCAGGCTGGCTTCTAATTATGGTCCTCAGATCTCAACCTTCTGAGTAGCTAGAATTACAGGGGTGAGTTTAAAACAATAGTTCTAAAATGTAGATTTAAACTACATTTTAAAAAGTAACAAAGTTTAATCTGCTATGATTAGCATTTCATTTATGACAAGAGATGTTGAACTGTGTCTGTTGACCATTTTTACTTCTTCTGAGAAATCTCTGTTTAGATCATTAGCCTTTATTAATAGGGTCATTATTTCTTTGAAGTTTTGCTTACCAAAAGTTTAATATTTGAGCCCAAAGTATATATTGGATATTAGACCCTTGCCTTATATATAGCTTATAAAAGTTCCCCCATTTTGTCTATTTTTATAGGCTTATTATCCATGTCCTGTGCCATGCAAAAGGTTTTACATCTGAGACACTTTCATTGATAAAGTCTTTCTTTGATTTGTTGTGTTTTTAGATATTTTCTTGGAAAGTTTCCACCCGTACCTAAGAGCCCTCATGTTTCCCCTACTCCTTCCTGTAATAGTTTCATGGTTTCTGGCCTTGAGTTCTTTGATCCATTTTGAGTTAAGGCTGTTACAAGTTGAGATAGATAGACAGACAGACAGACAGATAGATAGATATAGAGATGGATCTTCACTATTTGTTGAAGAGGAAATACAAACCAAAACAACACTGAGATTTCACATCACCCCAATTAGAATGGCCACTATCAAGAAAAGTAACATTAACAAATGCTGCCAGTGATGTGGCCAAAAGGGAACCCTACTATACTGTTGATGGAAATGTAAACTTGTTCATCCACTGTGGGAAGCAGTACGGAGGTTCCTCAAACTACTCAAAAGAACTACCCTTGACCCAAAAATTCTGCTCCTTGCAATTACCCAATAGAGCACAAATAAGGCTACACTAAAGCCACGAGCACAACCATGTTCATTTCAGCATTATTTACCATAGCCAACATATGGAGTCAGTCAGTCCAGATGGCTTTCAATGGACAGATAAATGAAGAAAATATGGTATATATATAAACAATGAAATTCTATTCATCCATCAGAAAGAACGGTATTGTACCAATCGTAAAGAAATGGAAAGACATGGGAAAAATTACATTGTGTGGGACTGGGAGTTTGGCCTAGTGGTAAGAGTGCTTGCCTAGCATGCACGAAGACCCAGGTTTGATTCCTGCATACCACATACTAGAAAAAGTGGGAAGTGGTGCTGTGGCTCAAATGGCAGAGGGCTAGCCTTGAGAAAAGCCCAAGAACAGTGCTCAGGCCCCACTACTAGAAAAAAAAAAAAGATTTATATGATCAAAAGACCTGTTAGTTGATGGAGGATGTGTGTTGCCTGGCATTAAAAAAAAAAACTAAGGAAAAATTACATTATGTGAAGCAAGCCAGACAAACATAGGTTATGAGTATGATTTCCTTCATTTGTGGTAGGTAGAATGTGCCCCTCTAAATCTATTCATAAACATTTCTGGGTAGTATGCAAGTGGTTACAAATGAATTAACTGTAGTATAATAGACTCTGTGGTGGTCCCAAATAGCATAATTCTTTAGAAAGATTAAGTCAAATCCAAACAAAGTGCTGGGCACTGATAGCTCATCCTGTAATCATAACTACTCAGAAGGCTGAGATCTGAGGATCATGGTTCAAAGCCGGCATGGGCACATACACCTGTGAGACTCTTATCTCCAATTAACCATCAGAAAACTGGAAGTGGTGCTGTGGCTCAAAGTGGTAGAGTGCTAGCCTTTCACTGAAGAGCTCAGGGATTGCGCCCAGGCCTGGAGTTCAAGCCACCTGACCGACAAAAAAAAAAAAATCCAAATGAAATAACTAATAAGTACTAGGAAATGGGTACTTGCAAGAGGAGAGAGTAGGGCTCAGGGGAGAAAGGTAAAAGAATGAAGGGGGTAAGGAGGAGACCACAGGTGAAAATTCATTATATATACCACAGAATTGAGAAAAATAAGGGATGGGGTAGGTCAAAATGGGATGGAGAAGTTGAAGGGATGACATAGATTAAGATGCATTGTATCCATAAGATGCTTTATTAAATGGCAAAAAAATCCAATACATAACCTGAAAACTAAGAAAAGTGAAGGAAAGGGGTGGATTGGAAGGAGTGGGTGAGAATGTTGAAAGGGGTGACATTGCTTAAGATCCATTGTATTCATAAACTGCTTTGGTGAATGGCAACTCTCATGTATAACAATGATAAAAACATTCAAATGCGAGTAAACAAACATGTAATCAGTTATAAAGTGAATTCTGTTTCTTTAAATTGTTAAAAAATGTTATATTCATCCACGAAACAAAACAGCTGACACTGAGCAATGAGTAAAGTTTCAAAACTTCTTAAAAAACTTTTATGCATTTAACATTTTCTCAATGGTTTCTTTGTGGAATATACTGTGGGGAGAGGAAGAGACACAAAATTTGCTCTCTGAGCACTCACAAACATTTGGGATAGAATTAAAGATTCATTAAATTAATTTGTCCAGTGGCATATAAGAAAAATTCTCTTTACTGGGAGAGAGTCAGATGGGATTTTACTCTGGGAATCTATACATGAAATATTTTGGGTCATTCAAAATTTGAGTAGACAGGTGAGTCTGAGATGAGGGAAGGGAGAATACATGGCACTTCCTCGGTTTAAATACATCGTTTCCATTTTGGTGGAAGGATGAACATAGTGACATGTCAGGCAGTAATAATTCAAGTGGAAAATAATGGAGAGACCAAATACCATGTTGTGCTTTTCTAGGCAATTTAATGGTAAGCGTGACCTAATAAGATTATGTTTTTGAAATTAGTTTAATGAAATTTTACTGTTGCCCATTTCTCTGCAGTGCTGCAGCCAGAACTTTGATCCAGTCCCTGCTGTCTTATATTTGGGCTGCACTAAAGAGGCTTGGGAGAGATGTCCTGCCTTTAGTTACTGTTATTTTCTGTCAAGTATATGCTGAGGTACCAACACTGCTTTATATATTCTCCCTAGGAACCCTTTCCTGAATCTTATTCAGATTCACAGCACAGTGTCAGAATTCTCTAATGGGAAAATGCCGGTGCACATTTATTTCTAATTACTTCCCATCACATCTCCAGTATGTGATGCACACTTCTATCCAAACTGCCACTTCGCCAGTCCCCACCATCTTGCTCATACCTTTCTTATTTCTCCCATGTTCTTTGTCCCCCTCAAGAGTCCACATCTGTAACTTCCTTTGAGGAATAATTTCAAGGAAGACATGCAATCATACATCGTGAAATCAACTCCAATCTACTCAAATTGGTATTGGACTTACATTTTGTACTTTCATGGTATCTGCATTTCTGTATCTCCCCTCACTGAAAACTATGACACTTTTCCTGTCATAATTTTCAAAGGAAATGTAAGATGATTTTATTCTCCTTAAAATTTCCCCTATGATGGGCTGACATTGCCGGGAGCAACCCACACATAGCAATTCTAAGGAGCCTTTTCTGAGTCTCCTAGTTGCTCGAGCCTCATAGAATACGGCAAAATCGTACGCGACCAAGTAAAAACTTAGAAATGGTTTGTTCCTTCCTTAGTAGAAGTGCAAATAATTTTCAAAAGAAAAGCCTTGCTATAAAGATTATGATGTATTTATCTTGAAATTGCTCTTCTAATAAACCACTGCTCAGCTAAGCTGCACGACATCAGTGTGAGACACATGCATCTTTGAAAATTACGAATGGCACCACAATTCACCTCTGACTTTCATATGAAACTTCAGAGCTTAATTTTGGAATAACGCTGTTTTTCCCACACAGGGGAGTACCTAAGATTTTGCTATATATTTGAAATAATGACTTAATTTAAAGAAATCCAGTTTGACACTTAGAGATAGCCATCTGTTTCAATTATTAAAGGATTTGTTATAGAAAACACCAAAGACATGCATTGTATAGATCAAATGCATGGAATACATAAATCCTATGCCACAGCTTGCCGGGAAGACTTGTCTCCTTTCTACCTGTCTCTTTGAAATACTACCGCAAAATAAAAGCCAAAGCATAAAGCAACCCCACATTTTTTAGTGAACTATAAAAGAATTAATGTGTTTCACTGGAGCACAAGAGGTCTCCCTGGTTGGATCACCACGACTGTCGTTATGTATATTTAGTATGTTTTTAGAGCTGAGTATGGTTACTGGTACAGAAAAAATACAACATTTATCTGAGCACTTAGCTAAGCACTTTTTTTCTTTTTCTCAAAGTCATCTGAATTTACTTTCATAAATTTCTAAAATTATGTCTTTTCCACATTTATAAAAATCTAATTGGAAGGGGAAATTTTAGAGAAATAGCTACAGGTAAGATATAGAAATAAAAAAGAATTAATCCTTGGGGCCTGGCATTTGGCCTATTGGTAGAATGCTAGCCTAGCATGCACAAAGACCCTGGTTTGATTCCTTGGTACCACATACATAGAAAAGGCCAGAAGTGGTGTTGTGGCTCAAGTGGTGGAGCTCTAGCCTGGAAAAAGCCCAAGGATAGTGCTCAGGCCCTGAGTTCAAGCCCCAGGACTGGCAAAAAAACATTAATCCTTAAAAATATATTGATTCAGGACTGGAAATATGGCTTAGAAGTAGAGTGCTTGCCTAGCATGCATGAAGCCCTGATGAAGCCCTGGGTTTGATTCAGTACCACATATATAGATAAAGCTGAAAGTGGAACTATGGAGCAAGTGGTAGAGTGCTAGCTAGCCTTGAACACAAAGAGGCTCAGGGACAGTGACCAGGCCCTGAGTTCAAGCCCCAGAACCACCCCAGTCCCCCCAAAAAAGACATAGATATTTTCAGGAATTTACAAGAATCAGATACATTCTGTGCTTAGTAATGATTGATTTTTCTGTATGTATTAATTGAAACTAAGAGTAAAAAGGTGAATTTGTGACTGTAGATATTAAGTTGAACACATTTCCTGACTGTGAGTCCAGGTTTTGGCATTAAATTATTATTTTAAAAATATTTCAAGGTAAGGAATGTAAATTTATATTATGACTGTGCTGGATCATTTTAATATTGAATATTTGATATAGTAGACATATATATTGCTTTTGAATATTAAGAACATTAACATCCATTATCACTTTTATTTGTATTTTTATTCTTGTAGCCTACACATAAGCCAAAATGGCATATAAAATATTAACAGCTGTTATGTTCATGGATAAAGTGATTTGGAGTACAGTTATTTTTTTACATTTATAGTGTTTTTTGCTGGTATGCTATACAATAGGGGTGTGTTATTAGAGTACCTTACATGTATACAGTCATATAGTCAAATTCACTCCCCTACCACCTTCCCTCATTCCCGCTTAGCTTACGTGCTCGTGACTGCTGTGTTCTAACACTTGAGCCATGCTTCCAGCTTGTTTTTTTTGTGGTTAATTGGAGGTGGAGTTTCAGGGATTTCTTGACTCAAGCTGTACTTGAATCCTGGTCCTCCTGAATAGCTGGGATTACAGGTGTGAGCTACTGCTTCTTGGCTCCCTTCTTAAAACAAGTTCAACAGGTTTTATGGTTCCATTTTTGTGCATGCTTATAAAGTGCTTTGACTTCATTCACCCTGCTTTACCTTAGTCTATACCCTGTCCCTCTTACCGGCACCCAACACCCAGGAGAACCTGTTAAACATTTCTGCCATTCATTCTTATAGATATAGATATAGATATAGATATAGATATAGATAGATAGATAGATAGATAGATAGATAGATAGATAGATATTAATTGTACAAAGGGACTTCGGTATGGCACATCACATATGCTTATTTTGTACTTCACTGAGATTAATTGCCTTTATTGTTCCATCTTTCTGTTGTCCCCCTTTTACTGGTATGATTCAACAGCTCCCAGTTATCTAGTTATTACCTTTTTGTCACAGTGTATATGCTTGAATACACACTGTATTATGCTTGAAAGCTCAAAATAAATATTGTAGATGTGAATTTAATTTTTATGGTCTCCATGGAGCTAGAATAATGCTTATGTCTCTCTTTTTTACATAACTACCAATATGAGCCATAGAACATTCCCTAAAATGAGAGAATTGCTTAGGAAAGCTGGATTGTTTCCCTTTCTAACTGTTACAGTTACTTGTCAACAAAGCTTCCTTATTCGTGGAGAGGAAATTAAACCCAGGACACCACACAGTGGATAAAATGAAGTGAACATAGTAACATGTTGCCGAATAACCTACAGTTAGACTGTTTCTGTTTTCTCGGAAGTGTGGCTTTATTTAAAAATACTAATCTAAAACATTACTTAGCATTTTAAAGCAGCAGATACCTGATTTGTGTTTTTGTGATGTTTGTGTTTTCCCAGTGACTAGTGGAGAAATATTCTGCTTATGTTCCCAGGAACATCTCCAGGTTTCTACACAGTTCCCAAGTCCTCCCTTGAGATCTTTTCTGCTCTGTTAATCCAGAAGGAAAATTCAGAAGGCAATAGATCTAGAGTGTATAAATCAGAATAGAATAGTCATGAGTAATTTTTAAAACTATTAGTAACCATTAAATATATATATTTCCATAATCCAATTGCTAATTGTTGAGTAGCCTGTATGTAATAGTAAATGCATTATGAATAAAATCTCAAGACTAGAGAGAACATGCAATGAAGCATGAGCAAATGTAAGGACCATTTAGCAGCTAATTAAAGAAAGAGGAAGAGTGGGGGGAAAGTGAGGGAAGGAGAGGAGGGAGGAAAGGTGAAGGGAGAGGAGGAGCAGGAAGGGAGAGAGGAAGAGAGGCAGGAAAGAGAGAGATGGAGAGAGAGACATAAAGGTAGGAAGAAATAATAGAGACAGAAACATTGAATCTGAAAATAAATATAGGATCTGAAATTATCAAATATTAATGAAGAATCAGAAAGGTGTATGGAGGTGATATCAACAGCACTAACTCGAGGAGCTAGATCGGATAAAAATGTTAGAACTTGCTCATTTTGGGAAAAAAGTTTGTGAGTTCAATATGAGCCTCTTCAATCTTCCTTTAGGATATCACAATAAGAATATATAATAAGCACTTATATATGTTGTCTTGGAACTCAGTGAAAGAGAGGTCATGGAGTTGGGGTGTCTTCTCAGTGGCAGAGCACTTCCATCAAGTCTGGAATTACAGATCTAAAGAGCATCTACATGCAAGTAGTAACCGAAGCTATAGGTCCATTATCTAGGGAAATTGTATAGGTAGTGAAGAAAAGGAAGAGAGAAAAAGAGAAAAGGAAATATACCACTTAAGAAGCTACTATGTTTGAGAAATAGGCAAAAAGGTAAGGGGGAGGGCCGGGAGTTTGGCCTAGTGGTAGAGTGCTTGCGTAGCATGCACGAACACCCAGGTTCAATTCCTCGATACCACATACATAGAAAAAAAAAAGCCAGAAGTGGTGCTGAGGCAAAAGTGGTAGAGCTCTAGCTTTGAGAATATCCAAGGACAGTGCTCAGGCCCTGAGTTCAAGCCCAGAACTGGCAAAAAAAAAAAAAAAAGGTAGAGGGGAAGAGTATGGAATCCTAAACATTAAACAGAAATTATGCATAGTTCAAGTCAATTTTTAAAGTATTTTAGTTTTGAATTAGAATATACTTACCACAAGGATGTTTTGGTGTGATATATATATATATATATGCCTACTGTGTTAAATATTTGATATTAAAAGGAGAGTTCAGCACAGTGGTAATGTAAATTCACCCTCGTTATCTTGAAATACTTTTTAAATAATAATTTAATACCATAATTTGAATGCACAGCCAGGAGAAGTGTTCAATTTAATATCTACCTATGTATGATTGAACTTAAGGGTAAAGAGATGAATTTGTGACTGTAGCTATTAAATTGAACACTACATGGGCCGGGAGGAGCCTAGTGAAAGAGTGCTCACGTAGCATGCATGAAGCCCTGAATACCGTTTCTTTTTACCACATACTCAGAAAAAGCTGGAAGTGGCACTGTGGCTCAAGAGGCAGAGTGCTAGCTTTGAGCAAAATGTGTTCAAGGACACTGAGTTCAAGCCCCAGGACTGGCAAAAATAAATAAATAGGACACTACATACACATGCACGTGCACATATGTTTGTAATTGCTATGGAAGCTAGCAAATGTGAAATCCAACATTATGAAAATTCCAAAACTCCCAAGGTTGAAATATGTATTTATGCAAATTTAGAGTCATAGTCTGAGACTCCAAATACAAATTCTTACGATACAACAAAACCACTTATAAAATTTACATGAAAGGATGAGAAATGCATTGCACAACATGTCTGTATATTAAAATAATTTAAACATGTTTTCATTTTCTAAATTTTTTTAGTACTAGACTTCATGTGCTCACTTGGCTTGCTTGCATGTCTGATACCTTTATCACTTGAACCATGTCTCCAACTCAGATTCTTTCTGCTTATTTTGGAGATGGAATCTCATGAACTATCCTGATGGCTTTGAGCTTTGATCTAGATCTCAGTCCCCTGAATATCTATAATTACAGCACTTGGCTCCATACACTACTTCTTATTTTTGATAACCTTAATATCAGCCTTTTCTGTAACATAGTGTGGAGTTTACATCAGACAGAAGAAAACTTAAATAGAATAATATGAAAGTAGGCGTACTTAAAGTTTACCTGAAAAGAGTGAATAACAAAACAAAAAGACGAGTAAAAAGAATTTATTTTAAACGCACATCATAATCCATAGTTAGAGACTTAGGAAATATTTTCATTATTTTAAGTGTAAAATAAATAGCAATTATTTGTTTAATTTGTTAACTTCAGGTTCAGCCTACTTTTATAGTCACAGATTAGATACTAGATCTTAATGGGTTCAGGGTTTCTGCTCCGCTACTTCTCTAAGTTTGTGTTTTTCAGTTTCTAGTGCCCTCCAAGTACCAAAGCGTTGGTAGATGGGTGAATATTTGGCCTGCCTGATTCTGATGGAGTTCTCAGCATGCCAGTTCACCATGCACTTCCTGCACTGACTCAGATCTTCCTACCCACTCAGTGCCAAATCCAGGCTGTCCTCTGTTGCTCCTTCACTTCTCATAAGCACAAGAGAATTCTGAGGCCTGGCTTTTTCCTAAGACTGAGTTTTAGAGATGGCAGAGTGTGGGCTTTCCTTACTGACAAAACAGCAGTATATTTGTCTCAGCTTCAGACTAATGAAATGATGGTAGTCAGACAGAAATTGGCCCATGCCTTGCTCAGCCCCATAGCATCTTGAACTAACATGAGAGTTTACAGCTCTACCAGCTGTGTTCACAACTATAGGCTTTTGAAAAATCAAATAGCAAACATACAGCAATCCATTTCTTTGTACTCTGTGTAATATGTGTTGTCTATTCCTTAAGCCAGTGAAACATGATCTGTTTCCTTGTGAATGGAGAAGGGTCATGAATAAAACTAAAAACAATCCAGATTTTTTTTCCTTTTCGCATTGCATTCACCTGAAGTGTTCTATAGGGTCTTACTGTTTGTAAAGTATCTTGAAATGCAGTTTTCTCTTTTCCAATCTTAGTGTTCTCCAATTTTAGTCTTATTTATCGAGCCTCTTCTGTGTGCCAGAAACTCTTCTGAATGATAGGAATGTACTGGCTAAATATACCCATCCTACTTGTTGGACAGATGCGACACAGAAATGATAGGAGGGGAATAGATTAGCAACTCCTAGTCATTTCCCTTCCCTTGATACCTTTATTTTGCTCTATTAAAGCAGAAATAACAGTATTTCTGGACAAAGAATATCAATTATAACACTTGTAGTAGGTTTAGATTGAAATGTCTGTAGATTATTTCAGATAGTTACGACAGGGCTTGAAATGAACTGGACTTGCAACAGAGGATAGTTAAGCTGGAAGGGTTTGTGCAGGCCTTCTGACATACTAGAATTACCTGGTTAGCATCCATCCCACTTACTTCCTCCCATGTTTGCTTAATGAACGAATAGACAAGAGAGAGTTGAAACATATATTCAAAACACAGTATGATTAATCCTGGCTAAGTTCTGGGTATATTTTTAAAGATACTCAACTTAGCATTTGTATTTTTAGGTAATTGAATACTGCAAATTTTATTGACTAAAATGCCATCCAAGTGTTAAACAAGAAGATCTAAATCTGGTCTCTGATCAAACTTGAAGGTGTCTACGAATGCCCTGAGCTATTTTTCAGAATAGGATGAAGAGAAAGCACAAAAAGATCCATTGCTTTCAGAAGAATGTCACAAAGATCCTGGAGAGGGGAAAAGCAAGGAAAAGAAAAGAGGGCTAAAAGGGGGAGTGGAGTAAGAATGAGTACATGTGCTATGGCGCATGTCATTGCAGTTTTTTATAACCTGTACAGACTCTTCAGAGGAAATACAGAATTTGAAGCACCAGCCAGCTTCCTCCCAAGACCTGCAATGCCTTCGTAGATCAGAAGAAATTTCTTTCTGTGCTTCTTTTGGAAATCCAGTTTCATGATGTGTCAGAGACTACCTGCTAAACATCTTACACCTATTTAGTGGTTCAGTAGAAAAGGTATTACTTTTCTAATTACATATTATAAATGCATGTAGATATATGATATCAAGAGTTATCAAGTTTGTGAAGACAGTAACATGCAAAATAAATATGATAGAAATAAACTCATTAGTACTAATTTACAATAATAGTTTTGAATCGGGTGCAGTGGCTCACACCTGTAATCCTAGCTACTCAGAAGGCTAAGATCTGAGGATCAAGGCTCAAAGCCAGCCCAGGCACAAAAGGACCTGAGTCCTTTTGTGGGGCTTGACTCAAGGGTAGGGCAATAGCCTTGAGCTGAAGAGCTCAAGGACAGTGCCCAGGCGAAGTTCAAGCCCTATGACCCCCCCTCCAAAAAATAATTTGAAGCCATTCAAAGTAAAGCAATTTATTTAAATTACCGATTGCTTATGTCCTCAGATGGCACGAATATGCTATTCTTCCTTTCTTTCTTTGTTTTGTTGGTCATGAGGCTTGATATCAAAGCCTGGGCAGTGTCCCTGAGCTTTTTTGCCCAACGTTAGTGTTCTCCCACTTTGAGCCATAGCACCACTTCCCACTTGTTTGTGGCCATTTGGGTAAACACCCAGAAGTGGAATTGCTAGGTTATAAGGGAGCTCTATGTTTAGTCTTTTGAGGATCCTCCATACTGACTTCAAGAGGGATTGAACAAGTTTACATTCTTACCAGCAGTGTAGTAATGTTCCTTTTTGGACACATTCCTGCCAGTATCTGTTATTATTACTTTCCTTGATATTGGCCAATCTGCCTGGGATGTGGTTTTGATTTGCATTTCTTTTGAGGCCAGTGATGTTGAATATTTCTTCATGTGTCTATTTAGTTATCCTTATTTCCTCTCCTGAGAAGTCTCTTTTTAATTCTTTTTTTTTTTTTGCCAGTCCTGGGCTTGAGCTCAGGGCCTGAGCACTGTCCTTGGATTTTCTCAAGGTTAGAGCTCTACCACTTGAGCCTCAGCACCACTTCCGGCTTTTTTCTATGTATGTGGTACCGAGGAATCGAACCCGGGTCTTCATGCATGCTAGGCAGGCACTTTAACCACTAGGCCAAACTCCCGGCCCCTCTTTTTAATTCTTTAGCCCACTTATTAATGGGGTGGTTGTTTCTTTGAGGATTTGTTTTTGGAAAATTTAATTTTTTCGAGCTCTAGGTACATTTTTGATATGAATGCTTTGTCTGTTGTATGGGTAATCTGCAGGCTTTCTATTTATCTTGCTATCACTGTCCTTTGCTTTTGCAGGAGCTCTACAGTTTAATGCAATCCCAGTCATCTAGACTTTCTTTGATTTGCTATGTTTCTGGATCCTTGTTTAGGCAATTTTGACCTGTGCCATTGATCGCTAGAGTATGCCTTATCCATTCCTATGATATTTTCCGGATATCTGCTGTTACCTCAAGATCTTTGATCCATTTGGAGTTGATTCTGGTGCAGGGTGGTATATGAGAGTCTAACTTCATTTCTCTATGCACGTATAGCCAATTCTGTCAGCACCATTTGTTGAAGAGGCTGTTTTACTTCCATCTAATGATTTTGGCTCCCTTATCAAAAATTAGGTGGTCATAGGTCTATGGGATCATTCTGGGTCTTCAATTGGTCCTCAGGCCTGTTCAAGCTGCTTTTTTTTTTTTTTGTAACTATGGCTTTATTATAGAGCGCTGTCCTGCTAAGGATTGTTTTTGCTATTCGGGGTCTTTTGGCAGCTTTTCCATTTTCATTATGTTAATCTTCCCAATCCAGGAACATGGAGTCTGGTGACAGATACTAGAATCTGTATTTTGCTGTTGTTTCAGGTCTGTGAATATTAAAATTTTTCATCTCTCTTTTTCTGTCTTACTGATTTCTAGTATTCTTCCATAGAATTCCGCGTATTCCTGCTATTTTGCCCTTTTGAGTGTGTGTATGTGTATACAGGAGGAAGTGTGTGCTTGTCATCTCTATTCAGAAATTTCATTTTGTTCTGATTCTGATTATCATTATCTCCCTAGTTCATTTATTTTGATTCTGACTTTGTAGCAGCTCATCCTTTACCAGTATCATAGTAGGTGTATGGCTATAGAAGATTGTAGCCCAGGCATCATTTCAAGTAATAGTCTTAATACTAGAAGCATCCTTAGCCATACAGTTGTCTAAACCTTGTCTGTTAGTGTATTATATATTTATTATAATTTAGTGTATTATATTTTATATATTATATGTCAGTGTCAGTGGCCACACTTCATATTGTTTTCAAGATATCCTCATCTCTATTTTAGCTTCATTAATGGCACCTTAAGCTTATCAGACTTCTATGAGAAAACAGTCTCTTGTCACAATTTATAGAGAATTCATTTAATTTAGAAAGGAGTTTAATTTATTAGAACCTTATAGCATAGGATATGACCATTGTAATGCCTGGCCTGGTCTTTGCCTTCAGATCAGCCCTGGTTTCTCAGCAAGAGAAACAATTCTACAAGGATTTCTGTATTTTTCTCTCCCTCCATGATGTTTAAAGCTAGATCATCTCTTCCTCATAGCTGTTGTTTGTTTTTGTTGTTGTTGTTTTGCCAGTCATGGGGCTTGAGCTTAGGGCCTGAGCACTGTCCTGGGACATTTTCTCATGGTCAGAGCTCTACCACTTGAGCCACAGTATCACTTTCAGCTTTTTTCTATGTATGCTGTACCGAGGAATCGAACCTGGGCCTTTGTACATGCTAGGCAAGCACTTTACCACTAGGCCAAACTCCCAGCCCTGTTTGTTTTTTTAACACAATGTCAAATGCAACCATTGACAACTAAGTCTATTAGTGAGTTTTCTTCCTTAGTTCCCTTTTGCTTATGTGACAGTTTTAGCGAGTGTACCACCTAGCATGACATGCATTTGTCATTTTTCCAGCTGCTAAAGACAGCTTCCTTGTTAAGTCACTACAGCATATTTTAGATTCTGTGTTACAAAAGTGCTTTTCTATTCCTGATACCAGTTTCTGCTTGTCACTATGTTAATCCAATAACGGTCTATACTTAAATCTCAGTGACTGGGAAACAACAGAGATTTCGTTCTAGTGTTTTGTATTGGCTTTAGTTCTGCCTTGGTAACCTTGTAATACTGATATCTAGAAAGAGAATGGTGGAATATTCACTGTCTGAGACATGTCATTATTAAGACTAAAAATACCAAGGAAGAATATTGCAATGACAATAAAGAAATGTGATCATGATTTTTTTTACTTCTACTCACATTCCTTAGGACCAGCTGTCAGTGAACCAACACATTTTATCCTCTTCTAGGGACTAAAATGGATAAATTAGTATTGAAAAAAATGTAATCTACCATAGTAGCACTGTGTTGCTATGTTTTTTGGCAACATTATTTGCAGATATTAGGTTTGTAAAGAGCTAATCTAGGTTTGGTTGTTGACAGTGCTGTGGCAGCAATATTTAAAGTGCCCATCTTTTAATGGGAGAGAATATGTGTGAACTCTGACATGCAGAGAACACACATGTTAGAAGAGGAGGTAAACTGAAACTAACGATGACTGAGAAAGAAAACTAGAAAGATCATGCATTTTCTGGTTTCTACTAAAACAATATCAGTACATGATTACCAATAAAGAAGTAATGCAATCCAAGGTAATTCTAAAACAATCCAAAAAAAAGCCCTGGGAGATAGAAAAAAGGAAATACTATACAAAAATGCTGTGTTCTCTGCTTCTGTACCCTTTCCAGGAATTAGGTTTAGTAGTGGTCCTCAAAAATGTCCACGCACTACTCCAAATACTTCAGGCAGTCATTATGCAATAAATACTGGCTATTATTCATTTAACTAATTTGATTTAAAGTAGGAAACATTTTTAAAAATTTTTGTTGTCAGGATAATGTGTAGAGGGGTTACAGTTCCATTTGTCAGGTAGTAGGTGCATTACTTCTTGCACATTGATACCCCTTCAAAAACAGGAAACATTTTTTTCTATTTTTCTTTCTTTCTTTCTTTTTGGTGGTTGTTGTTGGCCATGGGGCTTGAACTCTGGTCCTGGGTGCAGTTTCTGAGCTCTTCAGCTCAAGGCTACCAGTCTACCACTTATGCCACAGTGCCACTTCCATTTTTTGCTATTTCTGACATAATCACTTCATAATGAGACTTAAAAGTGAAAGTTAGTGTTCAATTGAGACTGGCTTAGTATTAGGGTACTTAGGCATACATGTTCAATATTTAGACATTTAGACATTTGTGATTTGACTCCAAATGTGTAATTGAAACAGGAAAGAACAAGAAGAGGTAAAGGATAATTAAGACATGGTCCAAAGATCTGTATAACCAGAAAACTGAACATTTTAAAACATCTAGGGAATATTTATCAGGCTAAGTATAAGCTTATGTGCTAATTTTTATAAATCTCATTGGCATAGCCATCAAAATAATACTTAAACTGTAGGAAATAGTTTAGCTGAGGAAGGTGAAGACATCTTAGAAATGAATTTTAGTTGGACTCTGAAGGAAGTATTTTATTTGAATTTGCATTAAAGAAGTAGAAAGGGCATTCCTAGAAGAGATAATAGTATGACTTGATACAATTTGACATATTGTAACTTTATAAAGAAGCCTAATGCTACTGTGATTGCAGAGGAAGAATGAAAGATGAAGTTGGAAGCCAGAAAGCCTGTACACTATTGAGATTCAGTCCATTCTAATTACTTGTCAGTTCCATATCTGTGAGTTTGACTACTCACTGAAACCTATTTGCAGCCTCCAAATCAGTAGATTCAGTACTTAATTTTTTTTTTGCCAGTCCTGGGCTTGAGCTCAGGGCCAGAGTACTGTCCTTGGACTTTCTCAAGCCTAGAGCTCCACCACTTGAGCCTCAGCACCACTTCCAGCTTTTTTCTATGTATATGGTAACCAAGGAATTGAACCTGTGTCTTCGTGCATGCAAGGCAAGCATTCTACCACTAGGCCAAACTCCCAGCTCTAGATTTGGTACTTTTGTAGTTGGTTGTTGATAGAGCCAGAGCAACAGAAAGCTAAAATCACCCGTCTTGCATGTTCCTAGATGAAGTTAAATGAGACATTCTGTTTTCTTATTTTTACTCTCATAGGAGAGATAAACGTACCTTATTGGTCTGCTTGGTGTCATATTATTGCATATAAATTAGGTGGCTTTAAATTGAAACATGCGTATGCATGCACATGCGCGCGCGCACACACACACACACACACACACACACACACACACATACACTAAGGTTACTGATTTGATGATAGTGTAATAGACACAGGCATGTAGGAACCAAGTTCTGTATTTTCTCTTGCAACAGTGGTTCTGCATTTGCCAATCTGAAGTTCACAGGAGCTTTATAGAACACTTATTACAAATAAGAAGACTCAACTGTCCATATCAGCTTCCTATAAATGTATAAAATATCCACCCTTGTAACATATTTTAGCCTGTCCATGTTCTCACATGGATGACTGGTGACATCCTTTCCTTTAATATAAAAATAGGTGGATTCGGACTTCATGCCAACTGTGTGGGAATCCCAGCATCAATCACATTGGTTCTGATGACATCTGGGGTATATATATTGGGTTTGGTTGAAGGATGGGGGTATTGATTCAAAACACTATGTCCCCATTTCCTTGTTTCCCTGGACCAAGTTAGTATCATAAAAGGGAATTTTACTTTATTTCTGAATTATCACTAGCTCAGACATGGAATATACAGCAGCTTTTTATTACAGACTTATGAGTAGCCATTAAAATAAGAATTATTAGCAGAACTAGAAGCATCTGCAAATTGAATTTTGGGAGTGTCACTTGTGGGTTGTTTGCTTGAAGCTAGTGCTCTACCATTTTGGGCCTCAGCTCCACTTCCAGTTTTCTGGTAGCTAATTGGAGATCGGAGTTCCACAGACTCTCCTGACCATGCTGGCTTTGAAGTGTAATCCTAAAATCTCAGCCTCCTGAGTAGCTAGGATTACAGGTGTGAGCTACCAGCTCCAGGCTTCAAATTGAATATTAAACATTACTTTACATAAGACTTCTCCCTGCTTGCATGGACACGTGTTGCCTTCACTCTTTTTCATCTTAATCTAGTTTGTCTAGGTCCATATTTGTGCTCTCTTTCTAGAGCTGTGTTATCTCTTTTCCTCTGAGATCCCAATAACCCTGTTGTAGCTTAGAAATTCTTGCTTTACAATGCAGAATTATTTGTCCTCTCCTCATCTTCCTCAGGCTTCAACAGTCATATCACCTGAGTCAAAATGCCTGTCTCAGTGCCATATAGACAAAAAGTTAGCTGTGGTGTTTTTTCAAACAAAGGAGTAAATCTATACCTTATATGTTTTAGTGCTCAGCCTCAGCTTGCAGTTTTTAAGTAAGGATTTTTAAAAATAAAATTTACAATTTATGTGATTATATTTGTCAATAAATTGTTTTGTAAATTCAAAACATATACTGACACAGACTTCAAAATAATTTTTGACCTCATAAACCATTAAGAAATAATTTAGGTATTTTTATAGTATTGAGGAACCCAAGCAATATTTCCTGTATTATTCTTCCTTCTAAAATCCTGTATGGGCCATTATTTTCTATCTTCAAGGTTTTATTTCTTTGTACCCCATATAGGTGAGAATTTGTCATACGTTAGATCCTACATTGAATTACTTCTGTAAATTATTTTGATATAATTGATAAGACTATTAATGATATTACCATAGATATACACACCTTAGTAAAATGCTTAATATGTACATATAGATGAAATTACATTTCCTTTCAGTATTACCACTTTTTGATTTCAGGTCCCTTTAAAACCTAAAAATATTTTAAGGCTCCAAAGAGAAATATTTATCTTGTCAAGAATTCAAACTACAAAAGTTATAATTTAACCTGGCACTGGTGGCTGCCAAATGTTGGTGGCTCAAGCCTATAATCCCAGCTACAGGAGGCTGAGATCTGAGACTTGTGGATCAAAGCTCACCAAGCAGGACAGTCTGTAAGAGTGCCACCCTCAATTAACCATCAGAAGGCTGGAAGTAGAAATATTACTCAATCAAATGGTAGAGTAAAAAGTACTCAAAATATTGCCCAAGTCCTGACTTCAAGCCTCAGGACTTGTACACACACACAAAAGAATATTGTTATATAATAATAATGATAAACCAATGCATGTAATAATATATTTTTTGAAAAATAAGATAGGTAGAATTGTTACATTTCTGTAATTTTCTTTAATATTAAGTTATTAGAAGTCAGATGTATTTTGGTATTTTGCCACAGGGACAAGAATTACTATAGCATTTCAAGTTAATCTTTAATGCTACAGAAAAACTTCAGTGCTAGCATCTTACTAATTGCAGTGTAGAAAATAACGTATCATATTTACCTTAAATAATCTTCTGTATTAAAATCCATTGGTCTGTATTTGCACTTTGAATAGTTTACTTCTCTGTGCATGATTTTGTACCTTTGTATATTAGGCAAAAGAAAACCCCAATTTACTGAGTTATACAGCTCTTTTAAATGCTAAAACACTTTTATGTATAATACCAAATATATTTGCTAGGTCTGGAGGCATCACTCAAATGATAGATTATTTGCTTGGCAGCTGGAAAGCCCCATATCAAATTTAAAACTTCTCCTTTATGCTTGTTGATATCACCACCAGTTTCTTCAGAAAACTCTGAAAGTATTTGGAAACTATAAGAAAAGCCAGGATTTCTAAACTTATTTTTACTTTCAAGTTCCAGTTTTGTCATTTTGATTGACAACAAATACTGTAGTTGTTTCTCTTGAAATGACAGATTTGTATTGGTCTTTTTGGTGAAATTATCTGGCAAATAACCAAGTTTGAATAATCAGATTCTCTCACAATTGTTCTTTTAAGTTTAACATTGTATTCCATGAAAAAAGCAACCCATTCTGTTCTCAACTAAACCAATAACAGAAGTGCTTGCGCTCAAAATAGCCATGATGCTGTGGCACATGGCAGAAATGCTTTCTCAGTGCTTCCCATTTCTGACTTAGTACTGTAGAATGTATAGTCAATAGTAAAGGCCTCATAAAAGAAGTATTTTCCAGATTCATCAGTGGAAGCCTTTTTAAATGTTCTCCCTGCAAGTGCATGGTGGTGATGAATAAGTTTGGTCCACTGCTTGGATTCAGGCCAAAAGTTCCAGTAAAGAAACTCACTTTTGCTTAACCCATCCAAACAATTGTCAGCATAGTGAAATGGGGCAAATAACCCTCAATGTATTATTGTGAAATGATTTTTATCCTCCTGGATGCCTGGCAAGGAACTATCACACTTAGAAAGAGAGAGAGAGAGAGAGAGAGAGAGAGAGAGAGAGAGAGAGAGAGAGAGAGAGAGAGAGAGAGAGAGAGAGTGCATATGATCTGGGGGATTTTTATCCCATTACTTTATTGATTATAATTCTACCATAATCATAGTCTCTTCCCTTGTAGAGCTCAGAATGGCATGCTTGTTGGTTGCTGGCTAGGCTGCCACTCTACCCTTAAACCATACTTCCAGCCTGGCATTTTGCTGACTATTTTGGAGATGGAGTCTCCAAAACTTTTCTGCATTGGCCTTAAGGCTTTTCTGAAGAAATTGGTAGTGATATCAACAAGCTTATGGAAAAAGTTTTGGAAATTGACTCAATGCCTTCTACTTGCCAAGCAGGTGCTCTACCACTTGAGTCATGCCTCCAGACCTAGAAAATACTTTTGATACTATGTACAAGTATTTGAGCATTTAAAAACTGTGATCCTACAGATCTCAGCCACTTAAAAGACTAGGAGCCCATGTTGGTTATATTTTGGGGGGGAGTAGTGTTTGTTTTATTTTGTTTCTCTTTTCTGTCACTCAACAAAGAATTTAGGAATATAATACATTATTTTCCCCATGTGTGGAGGATCTGTTTAATAATTCTAATATGTAGACATTAAAATTTTATCAATAATTAATGGGAAAGAAATTTTGTACACAAAACTCAATTTAGTTAGCTCCTATCTGCAATGCTGGTTGTAATTTACACTGCTTTTAAACTCAATTTTATTACATTTTACTATGCAGGAAGAATAAATGGGAATATTGTTGCTCAAAGCATAAGTAAAAGATTTAGATTTCCAAGTAAACCAGATAAAAATAAATCCCTCAGTAGAACAAAAAGTGACCCTCAGTTTAACTGAGTTTGCGTATGTTTTTCTTAAAAACTGTTTCTGCATTCTGTGATTCATCTTGATGAATTTCACCCCTTTCAACATTCTTTCCAAGGAAAGGTCTCACTACATAGCCCACGCTGGCCTTGACCTTATGATCCCCCTGCATCCTCCTCCTAACTGTTGGGGTTACAAGCATATACTACCATATATGGCTAACAGTTCCAGAGATGTAGCAGAAACTATGAAAAAAAAAAGCTAATTAAAAAAAGTAAGAATTGGCTGGATGTGGTGGCTCATGCCTGATAATCCTAGCTATTCAGGAGGCTGAGATCTGAGGATCAAGGTTCAGAGCCAGCCCAGGCAAAAAAGAACCTGATATTTTTTTCTCCAATTAATCATTAGAAAATGGAAAGTGGTGCTTGGCTCAAGAGTAGGGTGGTAACCTTGAGCTGAAGAGCTCTGGAACAGTTTCCAGGCTAAGGGGTAGGGTATTAGCCTTGAGCTGAAGAGCTCAGGGACACAGTACCAGGCCTAGATCAAGACACATGAATCCCTCACACACATACACATATACACACACAAAAATTAACAATTGGCCGGGAATTTGGCCTAGTGGTACAGTGCTTGCCTAGCGTGTACGAAGTCTTAGGTTCAATTTCTTGGTACCAGATACATAGAAAAAAGCGGTTATGTGGCTCAAGTGGTAGAGTGCTAACGTTGAGAAAGCTCAAAGACTCTGCCCAGGCCCTGAGTTCAAGGCTTAGAACTAGCAAAAATAATTAAAAAGTAACAATTTCTTCATGATGTCCAAAAAGATCGAGAGAAAAAACAAGACAAGAATTATTTATAATATATGTAGCCAGTATCAACAATAAGTAGATTAGATAGAAATGCCTACATATCTAAGAAAAATCAGACAGCCCAGTTTGAAGGAAACTGGCCAAAGAGTTAAAAAACAGCCTTCATTAAAGGGAAAGTACCAAGAAGTAGCAGAAAGAGAATGACTAAGAGAAAAAGAAAGTCAAATAACAAATCAAATACTAGTTTAGTTTTATAACAGGACAAGTGAGCCAGGATACCTGCTGGCATAAGCACCAAAGACAAGATCATTTCTAACAATAGACATTTATTATGTTTTCCAAGGTAGAAAGCCCCAAATCAATCCCTCAGTATCTGGCAAGGGACCAGTCCACATCTATCATGCGTCTTGCAATGCACCCTCCTTGCATGAGACCCACCCTGTGTCCTCACCTGGCAGAAGGATGGAAGCACCAGAGGGATACCAGCTGTTCCCTTTAGCCTTGACATTCATCCATGAAGGTTCTGCTGCTGTGATGTAATCTCCTCAAAAGCTCACGTCTGGGCCCGGAGTATGGCCTAGTGGTAGAGTGTTTGCTTAGCATACATGGAGACCTGGGTTCGATTCCTCAGTACCACATACACAGAAAAAGCCAGAAGAGATGCTGTGGCTTAAGTGGTAGAGCGTTAGCCTTGGGGAATGCCCAAGGACAGTGCTCAGGCCCTGAGTCCAAGTCCCAGGACTGGCAAAAAGAAAAAACAGCAACAACAAAAACCTCACCTCTTACTAGAATTGCATTTAGATCTAAGTTTCCGCATGAAGTTTGGAAGTGACAAGTTTCCAGACCATAGCAAAATGTGTTAGTGTGTTCTCAAAGTTATTATCCCTCATTTATATAACACATTTTGTGTGAGTTACAGGTATTTCTTAAAACCAGAGCCCTGTCAAATATTAATTTCTGATCTCCTCATCAAAGTGCGGAGAAAAATTAATAAATAAACCCACTTATTGTGTTTTCATCTGAGACCAGGCTCCATTTGAGGACAATGTTCTAAAGGCTTCAACAAGAAGGGCAAAGCTTTCAGGGAAGGAAGGAGGAGACGAAGAGGAGAATGGCTGGATGGGCCAGTCACTGGGCTAAATGCATTATCTCATTTAATCCCCACAACTTCACAGATGAGAGAATTGTGGAATCCAGTTGTGGAAATTCTCCAAGATCTTGTGTTACTAACCACAAATCTACCTCTTTTCTGACAGCATCAGTGCGAGAATAACAGGAGGGGTTTGTCACATTCTCTAGCTGTAAAACAAATCCTGTAATTCTAAGTTACTTTTCTGTCTACCTCCCAGTCAGAATCCCCTTGGCTTTGGCACTTGGTTGACTCTGAGTTACAGGAAAGGTCCAAGGCATAGAGTGGTGAGGAGCAAGGCATCAGTTGCCCTGACCTGCCATCTCAGGCAGGGCTATGTCCACATCAGGCTTTTGAATATTGTGACATGCATATATTTGCTTGAAGATTGGGATAGGATAGCTGGAAATCTTAATTGTAGGATGTACTTCCTGAAGCATTTTCTTAACTAGTGCTGCGTAATGACACAGGTTATAGTTAATATAACCAGGTATATTTTAGCACTGTGTTCAAACACTAGACAATAAGCAGACATTCGGGGTTTTCATGTAGACTTTTGGCTTCCTTTTACCTCCAAAGACAGCATTTCTGTCACATTGACTATGTTTCTCACATTTTGATTTTTAACAAATAACAGTCAGTCCTCTTTCATGAGGAAATTGGCCTTACACTAAATGAAGAGTCATTTGTTTCTTATGTTTTTGCAGACCTTGAATAATGAGATGAGTACAGATGATGATCATGAATATGCAGAAGAAAAGGATGGCTACATCTGTGCCGTGTGCCTGGATGTTTACTTCAATCCTTACATGTGTTACCCTTGCCACCACATCTTCTGTGAGCCCTGCCTACGGACTCTGGCCAAAGACAATCCTGCAAACACTCCTTGCCCACTGTGTCGGACAATTATTTCTAGAGTCTTTTTCCAGACAGGTAACCTGTTCTCTTTCTTTAATTTAATTATCTCATTTTTCCTAACTACATCTTTGTTCTAATTTTAAATGAATTTATTGTGTTTTCGTGAAAAAGTTGCTTACTATGTGTTCCTCTCCAGTTCCTAAAGCAATAATTACACAACTCACAGAATTATGTTAGAATCCTAAATGGAAATAGACCCCTATCTCTAATCCTCTCTCTGTGCAGTCAGATCTTTTCTAAAGCATCTTTCCTAGTTGCTGTGTAATCTTTTCATGGGCATTTCCAGTGTTAAAGCAATTACATTTGAAGGTACACTGTGGATTTTTCATCCAATTATCAGCCTTTCAGCTACTTCTCTATGACCCTTGTTATTTCCTCTGGAGTCACACAGAACAAGACTGTAAATATCCAAGGACAATTATTCAGTCCTTCACTCAAACTCCAAGTTTTCTCAACTATGTTAATGATAGTATCTTTCTTCTTTAGCATGAAAAATATGTCATTAGAACAAGGATTTGTTTTCCTAGCTTTTACACGAAGATGACATATAAAGCACATTAATGAAGAGAGAAAACCTAATGATTATATTAGGTGTATCAGTATTAGGGAACAGGGAAGATTATTTTCCTCAACCTTGGGAAGCCAAATAAAGATCAAACAATGTATTTTAGTGTAAAACCAGCCACATGCTGGTGGTTCATGCCTATCTTCTCTGAAGAGATCAGGAGAAACTTAATTTGAGATAACATTGGGGAAAATAGAAGTTTACCAGACTACATCTCAACAGAAAAAAAAAAAGAGAGCTGGGAATGTTCCTTTAGTGGTACAGTACATGCCTAGCATGCAGGAAGCCTTGGGTTCCACTCCTCTGTACCACGTCTGGCTGGAAGTGGTACTGTGTCTCAAATAGTAGAGTGCTAAAGTTAAGCAAAAGAAGCTTAAGGACACTGCCTATGCCCTAAATTCAAGCCCCAGGACTGGGAAAGAAAGAAAGAAAGGGGGGGGGGAGAAAGAAAGAAAGTGTAGCGCCACATGCTTGTGATTCTAGCTATGCAGGAAGTAGAACTGGAGGATCACAGTCTAGGCAAGCCCAGCAAACACCGGAGCAGAAATGGGCTAGATGTATGGCTCAAACTGTTAAGAACACAACTAAAAAGCATAAAATTTTGTATTTAAATCCCAATACCAGAAAATGGAGATTTCTCTTCCTTCAAGAACTCTAAGGACCTTTCTGCATGGGAGTGTCAGATTACTAGTGTAAGCTTCAGGTATCCCATTCAACTGTATGAAGCCTTGCACATCTGCTTTGCAGGCCAAGTGACTGAGCAAGGAAAAGAAAGTGAACTCATGCCTCTCAAATCTGCCCAGTACCTGCGTACTACTGCACAGAATCAGTACACCACACTTAGGCAAAGCTATGTGGTCCAATGCTATACCATGCACAGTGGCTCTAACCTGTAGAGATATATACTCAGGACCAAGGCTGTCACTGGGCCCCACAGCTATATCAGTGACCCCTAGGTCACTCTCCACTGGGGTGGAAAGAGGAAGACACATGAACTTCCATGAGAGAGCTGAGACTTTCTGGAACTACATCTGCCCTGGCCTGTGGTTGGAATGTTCAGGTTAAAAAAAAATTTTTTAAGTTCTTTCTCAAATGCCAAATCTGCAGGGTTCTTTGAGGTGAAAGAAAGAGGAATGCCAGTAATGCCATGTTCTCAGTGTTATCTCTGGACAGCTATAAAAGAAATCATTTAATAAAAGCTTGTTTTGATGGGAAGTAGCAAGTGGAATTTGGCAGTTTTTCTGACTTACATGATCTCATTTAACACTAGTAGGGATTATAAAATGTATTTCCTTCATGTCCTACATTAAGAGCAGTAAGGATGCTCTCAGTTTCTGAAAACAATTTCCTACTTTCCATTTGTGTGCAAATGTGTGCCCATGCACATTGGAGCTCGAACTCAGAGCCTCACACTTACTTCCACTTGAGTGAAAAAAATCAGTTGAGCCACAGTAATACTTCTGGAATTTTTCTGGTTAATTGGTCATAAAAGTTTCTAGTTTCTAGTATGGGGCCTGGAGTTTGGCCTCGAGTGCATGGCTAGCATGCATGAAGACCAATGTTTGATTCGTTGGTACCATGTACATAGAAAAAGCCAGAAGTGGTGCTGTACCTCAAGTGGTAGAGCTTTAGCCTTGAGAAAGCCCAAGGAAAAGCCTTAGGACTGGCAAAAAAAATAAACATGTTTCTAGTATTTGTCTGCCCAGGCTTGCTTCAAACTGGAATCCTCAGTTTTCAGTTCCTGATTAACTAGGATTACAGGTGTGAGCCACTGGTGCCTGGCATACATTACTTTTAATAAAAAATAGTATTTCTCATGTAAATCATACAGTGATTACTTAAAGAGTTTCTTCCGATGGAGACCTTTTTTTTTTTTTTTTTTTTTTTTTGCCAGTGCTGGGCTTGGACTCAGGGCCTGAGCACTGTCCTTCGGTTCTTCTTCTCAAGGTTAGAGCTCTACCACTTGAGCTTCAGCATCATTTCTGGCTTTTTTCTATGTATGTGGTAACAAGGAATCAAACCTGGGTCTTTGTGCAATGCTAGGCAAGCACTCTACCACTAGGCCAAAATCCCGGCCCCTGGAGACTATTTTTGATTGTGCATTTAGTGGCTGAGAGAATAATGGGATATTCTGCTTAATTATTTATATCCTAGCTCAAAGGAATTTGAGGCCATCTCTAGAATTTATTCACTGAAATAGCAAGTCCAAGGGATTTTATATTGGGATGGACTATAAAGACCAAACAATGCAAGAAGCACACAAACCCTACAGCCCTACATAGTAGCTACACTTAAATGATGTATTTGGTCTTAAGTGTTCAGACTACCTAAATAATAATAAAAAGTGAGCGCACAGCTAAATGATTCTCAAGATACATTGAAAGCATGTATCATGAGACATGTAAATCACAATAAGCCTTTATCTTCAAAAGGAATTTTATGTGATTTTTTTTTCCCCCCTCTGGCACTTCTCAAGAAACAAAGAAAAAAATGTCCTGGAAAGAACTCTCAAAGAAAACATAATGTCATGTTCTTGTTACAGTTATTATTCTTTTTAAACAATTATGTGAAGAGGCTTCAATTTTCATCATTTATGAGTACAGTGAGCCTTGATCAGTGTCACCCTTCCATTATTGTATTTCATGATATTCTTTCATAAAAGCTGATGCAATATCAGAATAAAAATTACTGAAAGTAACTGCTGGGAGCCAGTAACATACAGTGCACTTTTCATGTTAAAATAACTTTTAAAATAACAATAATAATAAGCTTAAATCACCCATATTCCATCATTAAAAGGTGTTTGATTGCATATATGCATCTAAATTTTTGTTGTATTGTTACCAAAGAGAAGCATATTATCCAGTGTTTGTTAACTTGTTTCCTTGGTGTAACTCCCAGTTCTTGTCATTATGTCATGATTTATTCAGCCAATCTATTCTTGTAGGATATTTATTTACTCATAAAATTTACCTTAATGATATACATCAATAAACATCTGATTTCACTGGAGTATTTTCACAAGTAGGTAATTTTAAGGCTATGTCCATATTGAAAAATTATGTTCTTGAAATTTTGGAACCATTACTTTATGAAGATAAGAGTTGGTAGCTTGAAATCTTTGGCCATCCCAACTTTCTTTTGTAACTTTCAGACCAGGAAGAGTCTTTTGTTCTTGTTCTTGTTGATCATTGAACTTGAACTCTGGGCCTGGGTGCTGTCCCTGAGCTCTTCAACTCAAGGCTAGCACTCCACCACTTGAGCAAGTTTTCTGTTGTTTAATTGGAGATAAGAGTCTCATGGACTTTTGTGCCTGGGGTGGCTTTGAACTACAATCCTTAGATCTCAGCCCTTGAGTAGCTAGAATTATAGCCATGAGACACTGGCTTCTGGCTAAGGAAAAGTCTTTTAGATGTGTGTTCAATTTTTGATATGTGTGGTACTTCAAGTTTGTGCCATAGTTGCTTGTCTGGGAGGCTTCCTGCTAGTTAGTAAAGAAAGACCCTTCGTATGAAGCTTTTGCTTTGGATGGCAGACCTGATCATAGACATGAAAATGGGATCTTGGTGGTTTGCTGGGCCAACTACTAAGTTCCTGGATTTCCTGTAACATGAAATATTAAATTTGCTTGTTAACTAGGGAACTTTGAATAAGCTTCCTTTTCATTTCAATTAATAGCATGTTAATTGATGAAAGCTTAATTGTAAGGAAACAGAAAACTATGTGATTCAAAACAACTTCACACTAAAGAAAAAAAGATAATGTAAAAAAATCTTAAATCTTCCTAGAAGAAAGTCAAGAATTTATGTGAAGAAATTAAGCAGTGGTTAAGTGGATACCTGGTATGAGTTCAATGTATCTTTGCCCTGTCAGCACAATTTAGCTGACAATTTTTTTTTAATTTTTTTTTTTTTTTTTTGCCAGTCCTGGGCCTTAAACCCTGGGCTTGAGCACTGTCCTCATGCTTTCTCAAGGCTAGAGCTCTACCATTTGAGCCACGGCACCATTTCAGGCTTTCTTTCTATGTTTGTAGTACCCAGGCCTTCGTGCATGCTAGGCAAGCACTCTACCACTAGGCCAAACTCCCGGCCTTTTTAATTAATTTCTGGAACTTACCCTAAAGACTATACACCATAGAACATGGCTGGGAGAAAGATGCCACTCTCCCTAAGCTCAGCTCTACTACAGTGCTACAGAGGTTCTGTTTAGGGATGGAAGCAGGAGAGGAACATTGAGTTCTGCAGCTCTAATGGAAGTGATTTTATGTAGCACAGGATGTGAGGAAGTTCATGCCTAAGTGCTGTTACTGAAAACAATACATTTCTTGGTGAAACCATTAAGGAGAAACTGGACCTCTAGCACTCTACCTTTATTTACTCTGGTAGAAAATAGAGGAGAAACTTAAAATATAACCAAGAATCAGGTGTGGGGAGGCAAACCTAAAATGCCAGTTACTTGTAAGACTAGGACTAGAGGATCAGGAGTTCAAGACCACGCTTCTGTACTTAAGGAGACCCTGGGGATGTTGAGAGGTGGGATGTGACCAGGGGAGAAAGGGAAAATAACCACAGATGTACTGCATCACTTGAGCCATGCCACCATCCCTTTTAGTTTAATATTTTTCAGGAAAGATTTCACCCTTTTGTCTGGAGCCCATTTTAGAATATGGTCCTCTTATCCCCACTTTACATGTAGCTCAGCTTACAGGCATGTATCACCATGCTTGGCTTGTTTTTGGCTTGCAATCCTAGCTACTCGTGAGTCTGAGATCTGAGGATTACAATTCAAAGCCAGCTTGGACAAGAAAAGTCCATGTGCTTCTTACCTCTAATTAACCATTAAAAAAAAAGCCATAAGTAGAGCCGTGGCTCTAATGATAGAGTGCTAGCCTTGGGCAAAAAAACTTGGGTACAGTGGTTAGGCCCTGAGTTCAAGACCCAGGACTGCCACAAACAATAAAATAACTTTAACAAAATGATAGCCCTGAGTATATAGGGGTAAGAGGAAATAATGCACTGTTTCTGTTCTCACAGAACAGGATCTGGGTTTTTTTTTTCTTTAAGATGATACTAATATATCCCTACTAATAGCTTTCCAAAAAGCTTTTCCCTAAATCCTAGAAGGTAAAGTTATAAACAATGACAAATATTACTTCTGTATAAAGGCATATTGTATCTTAGTAAGATCTCAGTAAATGTTATGGTTGAATTGGGCCCAGTTTGATAGATTTCTTTTCTGCCCTCTAACTGCAGGCAGACCAGTTATTCTTGTCTAATGACACATTTGTGGGACTGATTTCGTAATACTTCAAAGGCACTAGAGGACATCAATAAGGCAAAAATTTGGATAAAAATCTAACTTAAGAGAGCCTTTCTCTTGGGCCAAAAGAAAGAAAAAACCTCTTCCTTCATTCTGGCACTACAAAATAATTTTGTATCAGATGCTAAATGAAATTACTGCATCAAGTGGATGCTTTTTTTTGTGTGGGTCATGGGGTGTGAACTTGGCCTGGGCATCATCCCTGAGCTCTTCAGCTCAAGGTTATGGCCCTACCCCTGGGCCTGGATGTTGTCCCTGAACTCTTCAGGTCAAAGCTACTGCCTTATCTCTTGAGCAACATCATCACTTCTGGTTTCATAGTGATTAATTAAAGATAAGAGTCTCATGGTCTTTAATGCCCAGGCTGACTTTGAACCGCTATCCTCAGATTTCAGCCTCCTGAGTAGCTAGGATTACAGGTGTAAGCCACCATGCCTGGCCTAAAATGGATACTTTTTAATGAAAAAACATATGTAACAAAATAGGAGCCCCTAAATATTACCATGTGCTAAGCAAGGATTATTTTCAGCAATGTCAGACACATAACATCTCTAATTCGATTTTGACAAAGTTACATAATAGTTGGAGGCTCTACTATTTTGGACCCTGTTTTCTCTTCTGTCTCTGCCATCAGGCTACATATTCAGCTGACAAAAGCAAGTCCCAAATGTGTTTTCAGCCTCAAATGGTTCACCAGGAAACAGTGTACAAATCATATTCAAATTTACTTTCAGAGCATATGTACATAATTATTGGTCAGAACTGTATGAGATATTGCCAAGTGGCCTCTCTTGCTCCTAAATGCCTTAGGAAATTCAGTGAGTGGCCAACCTTCAACTACCACATAGAGAGAACTTCCTCTGGCAGGTTTCTCAAAACGACCCTGTTCCTAGAGTAGTTCTTTTTTACATACTGTATTCCCATGATTGAAACTGATAATTTTTTTGTTGAATATAAACTGTCTTAGCCAACTCAGCTTTTCCTCTAACTCCTTTTGTTCTCTGTAGGCATATTTGAATGTGTGGCATGGATCAAAATTAATTTCAGTAGAAGGAGTGTTAGCATTCATTGGAAGTGAGATGTCCTGTCCCTTCTTGGGAGGCGGAGCTGGTAGATGTTCCTTGCAACACAGGAAACTGGGAACCAGGTCTGATGTCCTGTAGGAACTCTTCCACTTTTGTGTCTGGGAAGGATTGGAGAGGCCCCTGGCACAACATTCTAATTCCAGCTGATGGCCTCTATCACTCAGGAATACAAAAAACAAAAACTTGGATTATATATTCCCTAAATAATAGTAAAATCAATATAAAGTGCCCTGAAGCTAACTCTAAAAAGTTTGAAGATCATTTCACAAAGTATTACTAAACCAAAAGCAATGGTAAATAATGAAGATTGAATAACAGTTGGTAAAGAGGACTATTTTAGCAAGCTTTCATTTTCATATAAATGCTCATTCATTGATATTCTACTCTAGTCTTGCTTACTCTTTTCAAATACCCTTTAATGTATATTAATTTTCTGGAACCAAACAGTAACTATGAATAAGTTAGGCCAGGAGTTTGGCCTAGTAGTAGAGTGCTTGTCTAGCATGCACGAAGACCTGGATTTGATTCCTTCGTACCACATACAAAGAAAAAGCTGGAGTTTGGTATGGTGACTCATGCCTATAATCCTAGCTACTCAGAGACTGAGATCTGAAGATCAAGGTTCAAAGCCAGCCTGGGTACAAAAGAACAGGAGACTCTTATCTCCAATTAACCTCTGGAAACCTGAAAGTGAAGCTTGGCTCAAGGGTAGGGTGGTAGCCTTGAGCTGAAGAGCTCAGGGACAGCACTCAGGCTGTGTTCAACCCTATGACCCACAAAAAAAAGAAAAGAAAAGAAAAGAAAAAGCTGCAAGTGGTACTATAGCTCAGGTAGTAGAGCTCTAGTCTTGAGAAATGATAAGAACAGTGCTCAGACCCTGAATTCAAGGCCCAGGACTGGCAAAAAAAATTTTTTTAAAATTACATGCTGGGCTGGGAATTTGGCCTAGTGGTAGAGTGCTTGCCTAGCATGTACGAAGACCTGGGTTTGATTCCTCGGTACCACATACATAGTAAAAAACCAGAAATGGTGCTGAGGCTCAAGTGGTAGAGATCTTGCCTTGAGAAAGTCCAAGGACAGTGCTCAGACCCTGAGCTCAAACCCAGGACTGGCAAAAAAAAAAAGGACATGGTGTATCTATGTTGTGTGGGGCTATCAAAGCTATCATTCCAGCTATGTCAGGAGATGACAGGATCATGGTTCTAGGTCAGGTCAGGAAAAAAACAGAGACCTCATATCAATCAACTGAAAAATTGAGTAAGAGGAGACATGGAGTAACTGAGGGGCTTAATGTGATTAATATAATAGATTTATATGTGAAACCTCTGAATATAACATAAACTTAAAAATAAATGACAGGAAAGTAAACCAGGTCCTGTCAAGAGGACAAGCAGTAGTGGAGGAGAAAGAGCAAACAGGATAAAAGAGGGTGAATGGGGTTGAAATACCTTGTATTTACACATAAAAATAGAACAGTGAGACCTGTGAAATTGTTTTGGGAAGAAAAAGGGAGAGTGAGAAAGATAAAGTACATTAATTTGATGAAGATATATTATAAGCAGATAAACTTTACAGTTTTCTTTTTACTACATGTGACTCAGTAGAATTACTGCATCTATTCTATAGCTTCAATGTCCACCCTTAGCAGAATGCTTTAAACTCCTCTTAACAAATGTGTGCTTGATTATAACAAATTATTAAGTATAAAGTTAGATAATCTAAGTATGAATTTGAAATCACAATAGTGAAACAGTTTTAAAATCAAAATTATCTTAATTCACATGTAGTTGTGGAAAACCCCTATGGCAATAACCTCTTTAGTATGAGAATTCTGCTTGCCTGTAGCCCTCAGCATTTATCCTGATAGTCACTTAGGATTGCAGCACATACAGGATGTTACTGTTTCTGCAGTAACTGTCTCTACATTTCAATAACTATATCATCTGCAAAGCAGAGCTGTCATGGCATTCACTTTTGATTCTTTTCTAATATATTTGACAGGATCAAATACTGATTGTGTCCAATAAGTTATAATTATAGTAAGAAGCATTGGTTGAGAAGAGAATAACAGTGGCTTTTATCGCCTGTCACACAGCCTTCAGGTATTCTTTAGTGTTTGTCCAGACTATTTTAAGAAATGGGCTGTTCAACATTCTATTTCCTGCTAAATTCTGCATTGCCCTACTCCACTGAAATGAGGCAGCACAGACCTACAGAAAGAATAATGTTCTTGGGTGAAGTTATTATCGGTTTATAGAGTAGCAAGGGAAAGCTTATCATTTTTAAGTACATTCAAATAATTTTATATCGAAAATGGTTTCATGTTATTTCATCCAGTGTCTAGCAAATGTAGCTGTGTATTAGAATCATTCCAGGAGCTCATAGAGAGCACCAACTTCTAAATCACATAAACAGCAGTATTACTTCAACAAATCCTAAGATTTGTCTTTTTAGCAGTATTTTAGGTGATTTTGAAACATCCTGAAAGATTTGGGAAGCACACTTCTAAAACAATGCCCTACAGAGTGGAACTACACTTAACTATCTCCATGTTCCTACATTGATTACCAAATCATCAGGTATATAGAAGATACAAAAAGAGTATTTACAAAAGATGGGGCAAAAAAGTAAGTAGGAAAGGTACTCAGTGACGTGTGGAACTTCTCATAGCTAAAATGCATTTGAATCATTTTTTAATTTGATGCAGCACCATTAAGGAAGAATTTCTATACCATTCCTACTTCAAAGATCTTTCAGCCCAATACAGTAAATTAAATCATCCCCAAACTCAGTCTTTAAAGATTATTCGTGGACATTTAGGTGTATTTGTTGCTACAATTCTCATCTGAGAAAGTCTAGTAATTTCTATGATAATAGTTTTCTTAGATGTTAGAAGGATTATTTCCTATTTCCAATCCCTTTCTATGTTATCTTAACACAAGGGTTCATTAAATAGATTAGGAGTGTGGCTTAGTGGTAGAGTGCTTATTGAATAAGAACAATACCCTGGGTTCAATTCCTTGGTACCACTTACACAGAAAAATCCAAAAGTGGTACTATGGCTCAAATGGGAGAGCTCAAGGACAGTACCCAGGCCCTGAGTTCAAGCCCCAGGATTGGCTAAACAAACAAACAAAACAAAAAAAAACAAAATAACTATACTGTGTATTAAATTCCGTGAATCCAAGAAACAAAATATAACAGGCATTATTGCTGACTTTAATTCTTGTATCTGTGCTCTAGAAAGAAATTATGGCAAGTTATCAAAACTACAAGTAATGGATGACTTTTCTGATGTCCTTTTAATTTGTTGTACTAGAATTTATTTTATTTTATTTGCCAGTTCTGGGGCTTGAACACAGGACTTGAGCAGTATCCTTGGGCTTTTTCAAGGCTAGTGCTCTACCACTAGAGGCACAGTACCACTTCCAGCTTTTTTCTATGTATATGGTACCGAGGAATTGAACATGGGTTTTTGTGCATGCTAGGCAAGCACTCTACCATTAGGCCAAACTCCTGGCCCCTGTTGTACTAGAATTTATTGTGTCTCTAATTGTTTATGATATGAAGATTTGAACTCAAGATTTTCCTCTTGCTTGGCAAGTACTCTAACACTTGAGCTACTATGCCATGCCTCTCCAACTAATTTTCATAAAGAAGTTTGTGTGATGATATTATCTGAATATTGGATCATTTTAGAATGTGGCTATATGATTTCTTGGAGGAGGGGATGAAAAGAGGCATAATAAGAATTTCTGACATAATAAGGTATTTTTCTCTTATTATCCTCATATAAAATCTTTATTGATCCACCCCATTGGACTACTTTTACATAAGGATATAGAGAAAGTTATGGTTCCCGGTGGCTTTTATGTCATGTAGCTTCCAATTTCTCAGAAATGTCCCCAGATTCCACACACCAACACTTAAGAGATAAGCCTACAAGACCATTGTTGCTTTAAATGACTGTATTATAAATATGTCAAAATAAGTATTTCTTGATCAGCATGAATGGCACTGATGAGTCCTTTTAAGCAGGTGACAGTACCTCAACTGCCTTCCACTAAGAGGGCATTGGTAAAGTGGACTTGAATAAAACAGCTATGTGTTGTTGCAGAAACCAGCATGAGAACGTTACCCTGCAATAATTTAACTATTGAATGTATATAAAGGACAAAAACATGCAGTAGCCATAACAACCCCAGCTTACACGATGACCCACAATGGACTATGAAAAAATATCTTTTTAAACTGGTATACTTGACTTACTGTCTCCTATGTATGGCATCAGGAATAGAGTTGCAATTTTAATATATAACCAGATTTTCCTAGTCTAATTTTTCTTTTGTTACATATAAAATTTGTGAAGCAGTTTTTTCTTTGAATTAGGTAAGAACCAATCTGAGGCAGTGCATAAGAAAAAAATAGGGAAAATGTGATGGAACTATCATGAGCTGAAACTCAATGTTAGAGAGGTAGGAAAGAAATTGAGGCAGTGATCATTGTGAGAACTGTGGCAGGAAGGCAGGAGGGGCTTAACTGTGGAAACCATTTGCTTCCTCGCAGCTGTGCACTGGGCTCTGAGAAGCAGCTTCTTCCTTGAAGCCCCTGACTCTGATCGGGCCTTCCTTGCTATGGACTTCTCTACACGCACACCATATTATTATTATTGGAAGACTGTGCATGGCCCCTGATTGGCCTGAGTGTCATTTAAATAATAATTCTCTGTAACTCATTAGAAACCCTTCTGAAATGTTGAGAATTTAGTTGTACATTTCTAAAACTCTCAAATCTCTAGTATTAGCCTTCATTGATTATACCCCATCACACATCAAGAAGTACATGTGGCTGGGGGCTTATTCCTAGAATCCTGGCGAGTCTGGAGGCCAACAGTGATGATTTAGGTAAGATAGCCTGGGCAGACAAATCCTAGAGACTCTGATTTCCAATCAACAAAGAAAGAGAACAAAAACGCTGAAAGTCATGATGTGACTCAAGTGGTAGAGCACCAGCCTTGAGCAGAAAAGCTAAGCAAGAGCAATATTCCAGGTGTTCAAACCCCCAGTATCCACACACACACACACACACACACACACACACACACACACACACACACACACACAACATATGAAGTCAAAGATGGGAAATTAAAAGTTCTAAAATGCTTGATGTTTTTCACTTTCCCTCCTTAAGCTTGACTCTCTCCAGTTATTCACTCACTACACCTACAACACCCAATTCCCTTTGCCATCTCCCTACTTGTGTCCATGTTTGAGTCTGTGTTGTTGCAGACCTTGAGGGCAAGGACTCTATCTTGTTCCTAGATGTATCTACTTATGATACAGTGCGTAATGTATGAGGTACTCAATGAATGGCTGTTCCATGTGTTAGCCTATCAGAGTTTCATCAAATGTGAATTGTGGTAAGTTATGTCTGTTTGAAACTATAAAAAAATGAAGTCTATTTTAATCCACTTTTGTTCTGACAGACATAGAGAGAGCTGGATTTGATTTCAAACCCTGCAGCAAACATCTGGTCTTCACATTTTCCTCAAATTAATGTTCAAAACTCTCTGCCTTTTGCTTTATTCTAGAACTGAACAATGCCACGAAAACCTTCTTTACTAAGGAATATTTGAAAATAAAACAAAGCTTCCAGAAATCGAGCTCTGCTAAATGGCCCCTTCCAAGCTGCAAAAAAAGATTCCATCTTTTTGGAGGTAAGGAAACAAACATAAAAATAAAACAAAGCAAAAATATCTGGTAACTTTGTTCACATCTGTTCTCTTCTGCTCATTTATTTCTTAAAATTGTTAGTGGAACTACATTTCTGTATTGATCGATTTTAAGTAAAGAATTGGTAAGTATCTTTCCAGAAAGCTACAAGTGTATTAAAATCAATAATGAGGAAAACTATATTTGGTTTCTCCGTTTTTTTAGGGCATAGTGTAGAGAGGAAAAAGTGGGGAGAGTTATGGAGAGGAAGTTATAGTTCTAAAGCAAGAAGTTCTGGTGAGCCAATTGCACAGTAGAGTAATGATAGGTAAAAGTACAGTCTTATGTATTTTTTTAAAGTTGGAAGAATTGATTTTTTGCATATTTCCTGTGATAAAGGAACTATATTTGAAGAATACTTACGTTTCATGTGATTTAAATATTGCACAAAACTAGGCATGTTCAAAACTAGGTGGCTGAAGCCTGTAAAACTAGCTATATGACAAGCAGACATGGGTAGATCACGTTCAAGAACAACTCAAACAACAACAAAAAAGATAATTGTGCAGGATTTCATCTCAAGCCATAGCTGGGTATTGTGGTATACAACTCATCCCAGTTACACGTGATGCAGTGATGACATCCTCCAACACATGGAAAGCACAAGTATGAGAAATGCAGCCCCAGTCAATACAGACACAAAAGGAGACCTTATCTTAGAAATAACCAATGAAAATGGGGGCTGGAGGCATGGCTTAAGTAGTATGGAAGAGGACTTGCTTTTGAGAACTTGAATTTAGTCACCAATACCACTAAAAGAAAAGTACACTTATGAACATACGTCAAAATATCAACATAGTACCTCATTAACATATGCAATTACAGTTGTACATCATGTTTTCATAAATGAGTTAAAATGAATTTAATTAGCTGCTAAATATGAATAAATTTCCTTGGCCTTCTTATCAGCTAGGAGATTTTTCTGTGAAAATACCTGTTCCCAAATTGTATCCATTTTATTTTTAATTTTTGAGAATTAAATATTTCTGGTGACTGTTCTTCCCATTTACTATATAAATGATATCTATCTTCTCCAAGTTTGTGGTTCATCTTCTTATTTTATGATAACTTTTTTTTTCATGTTGATGCTAGTACTTGGGTTTGAACCTAGAGCCCAGGTACTGTCCCTGACCGTTCCTTGCTCAAGGCTAGTGCTCTACTGCTGAGATTTGAGAACTGCAATTTAAAGCAAATCCAGATAGAAAAGTTTGTGAGTCCTTTTTGTCCAGTTAACCACCAGAAAGCCAAAAAGGGATGGCTCAAGTAGTGCTTCCCTTTAAGGAGAGTACCAGGTCCTGAGGCATTGGCACATAGTAAATATGTTTATATATAAAATTAATATGAAAAAGATGGACATATTCTAAATAGCTCTAAATATGAGCTAGCAATTATATTCCTTATCAAGTGTGCTTGCACTGAGGCCTGTCATAGTTATTTCCACTGAAGTAGTTAGCATTTCCAGGACCTTCGTCCTCAGTTTATCAGCGTTCAGGTCAAATTGTTACAAGCCATGCATGTTGTTAGCCCCTAAGAAATGAATAATATGTGTTTATATGTGCATGCTATATATACTGTGCATATGTGTATATATATACACACATAAGTGTATTTGTGTATTTACACAAATGTATGCAAAGCAAAAGATAGCTATGATATTTTATTTAAAACTTCTTATTGGAGCTGGGTGCCATGTTTCACACCTGTAATCCTAGCTACTCAGGAGGCTGAGATCTGAAGATCAAGGTTCAAAGCCAGCCCAGGCACAAAAAGAACCTCTTATTTCCAACTAACCTCTAGAAAATGGGAAGTGGGGCTTGGCTCAAGGGTAGAGTGGTAGCCTGGAGCTGAAGAGCTCAGGGACAGCGCCCAGGCCAAGTTCAAGCTCCTTGATGCACACACACACACACACACACACACACACACACACACACACACACACACAAACCCCACAAAAACAACAAAAAACTTCTTACTGGATAAAAGCTCTACATTGTTTACCTAAACATGTTCATGGTCAGAAAATAAAGTCAGGGTTTAAAATTCTATGTCCTAATTTTACTAGCTCTAACAGACTTACACAGCTGAAATACAGGTGCCTAAGATATATATATATATATGTGTGTGTGTGTGTGTGTGTGACAAATTCATCCATTTCTCAGGAAAGCCTGAAGAATTGTTATATTTAGTAATTAGCTCTTCTGAAGGTGTTAGATTGATTCTGCAGGCTTAAACATGTTCACTATAAATCAAATAATACCCACACAGAAAAAAAAAAGAAACACTTGTCTCTAATGGAAAACAAAACAGCACACATTCAAACAGCAGGCATTTGAATATAGCCCAGAAATTTGCCTTCTCAGAGAATTGGATCTAACTCAAAGAACTATGTAAATCTGCTGTAAACTTGACACTGTCCTTCAGCAGAAATGTACATTTGCCATTGTATTTCCTCTGAAACTGCAACCATTTTACTCATTTTTTTTGCAAAGACCTGTGAATTTTGAAGCATCTTTGATTTTATTTTGTCACAAGCAGGTACGATTTTGCTATGAAATATACTGAGGAAGTGAAAATTTATTTAGAAGCTAATCCTTTCACAAGCCCTACTTTATCACAAACTACTTTGGAAACAATTACATACAGTCCCTAAAATGGAAAGGACTCAAAGTACAAATGATGTAATACAGTTACTTTCCTTGCCATGTCAAGAAAAGCTTCAACAATTAGTCTTGAAGATGGACTTCTGGACTCATCACATGAAATGATAGGAAGCTCATTATCTTCAAAAGTAAGCTTGTCCTTACAAATCTATTGCACAAATTACAACTGTCCTTCCAACAGTTTTTCTCGTATTGGGTCAAATCTGTTTCAGTGTAATCTTGCACCCACATGACCTTAACTTTTCATCAGACATACAAAAATACATATAATAACCCTCATAGCTTTTTTTTGCCAGTCCCGGGGCTTGACTTAGAGCCTGGGCATTGCCCTCGGACACTTTTTGCTCACGGTTAGTGCTCTGCCACTTAAGCCACAGCACCACTTACACCTTTTTCTGTGGGTGCAGTACTGAGGAATCAAACCTGGGTCTTCATGCATGCTAGGTGAGCATTCCACACCTAGACTATGCTCCTCCCCCATAACCTTTTAATCCACCCTCTCACCCACTTCATGAATTTACATTCAGCTTCATGGATTTCAGGTTCGTTGGTCAACAGTGTTCAGAGATAAAAAAAAAAGGCAGTAACTTTTATCCACATAATATTGAAGGTGTTATGCCTAGAAGGATACATTATTATGCTATGAGCACAATGAAAAAAAAAACTAGTACTCTGAGGAATGTCAGGGAAAGATGCACATCAATCTTACAGCTCCTGACAACAATGCCAGTGAAAGATTGAAGTCAGGGATTCCTCAGTTCCAGAAAATACCTTTAAAGTGGACTATGTAAAGGCAGCGTGTGGGTTCTGTAGTACCCAGCACAAATGTCCATATGATCACACTCTATGTTATCCTCATTTCTGATAAATGGTGCTTGTACTTGGTGTATTAGCTCCTGGATCCCGAGGCTCAGGATAGTTAACTATGCTTCAAAGAGATATTTGCTAGCTTCCGTGAATTTATCACACAAACCCCATAAAATATCACCTTTTCTAAAAGGACATAAGGAGAAATGAGAGGTGCTCACTGACAAATGAGTTTAAAGTAATATAGTAGATTGAAGTATTTAATATTTAAGGTAAATATAGTATATAATTCTTTGAGCAATTCCTTAGAGAAACTTTTCCTTGAAATTCAGATAGACATGATTTCAGAACTAGAATTCCCCTTCAATGGTTAAGTCACTTCTTTCTAGATTTGTTATAATATATACTGAAAAGAATATATCATAACAGTCTTCTTTCCTTCATAAAAGTTAAAGTGTGGTACTAATCTTGTATCACTCATGTAACTGGCCCAAAGCTTCTATTGTTCATAAAATATTATATATATATATATATACAACTCATAAATTGACTTTAGAAAAAAAATCCTGATATTTTAGAAGATTTAGTGTGACTTTTTGGTCAGGTCTGATTATATTTGAGTAGTTGAAATATTTCTCAAAAATATGTAAATAACTACCTTCTAACAATCCTTACTCCTTTAGGCATGTGATATAAACTGCTCAGAATCATTTCAACCAAGTTAGCATATAGTTTAATAAAACTAATAAAAGTAAAAAAATTCCAGGAAACATAACCATCAGCCCTTAATCCAGAATTTTGGAAATTGGGCTTCCCAGATTAAAACAACTTTAAAATAATACAGAACTCTATAACTCAGCCTAGGAATTTAAAAAGTCATCAACTAGCTTTCAGAGATTAAAAAGTGATTTGTTTATTTTTTTTATTTGTTTTTTTGCACAAGGGAACAGTGGAGTTAAGATTTGGTTTTGTTTTGCTTTTTGAAGAAAAATGATTTCCAACATGACTTTTTATTCTTTCACTCCAAAGACCTTAATAATTACAATATCTTGGGCATGTCCCACACCAATTAATTCTAAGTCTCTGAAGATGATTCCTAAACATAGTGTTATTTAAAACACCCTGGGTGATTCCAACGTACAAAGTACTGAAGTAAATATACTCTACTCTAGAAGAAAACAGGACTTGTGAATATAGAAGATAGAACAGATTTGAGAATTCATAATGGAAAGAAATCCTTCTGTTTATTCTGAATTTTAGGCAGAAATTCATTATTAAGAAATGACACAATGAGACTAGCTGTGCTGGAGGTCTTTAGTGTGGCCTTGTTTGTGTTCATTTGGGTAAATGCCCAGGAGAGGGATTGCTGGATCATAGAGTAGCTCTGTATACCATCTTTACAATAAAATTAAATAAAAAAGTAAATAGTACAGGTGATAACACATTATGAAGAGGTATTTTTCAAGACCTAGATATAATGCTTATCTAGTCTTCATTGTTTTAAAATTGCATCCTATCTTTAAAAATATTTATCCTGTAAATTATTTTTAAAATCACCTATTGTATTATGGTACTGTATGTGAATAAATTATACACATTAAATGTTTATTTAAAAATTATATTGTTTTATTTTAAAATTAGGATCATTTTATTAAAATTAGAAAATTTAGTACTAAAAATAAAATTTATTCAATGAGAACAATGATTTTTGTCATAACAATAAAATGAAGTTAACACTGCCATAATATGGCGATAGACTATTGAAGTTCATTTGTTTTGGATAATAAATATAAATCAGAAAATACAGTGCCAATTTAAGAAGCCTGCAAGTTATTACACAAATTGTAGCTTACTCATTATACGGAAAGCAGTGCTACTGTGGAGATTTGAGAGACTAGACAGTTGGTTATAGAACTTTACTGTACCCAAAACATTAAATTTGCCTTTTCTGTTACATGTTTGTCCTTATATATGTTTATATACATTTAAAAAAAATCTTTAAGAAGAGAAGAAAGTGGTTTTAAAAGTTATATCATGGTAATCTCAGAAGAAGAAAATAAATTCTGTAAAACAGAGTAATAAGTGTGTGATGAAGAGGCAAGGAGGAATTTTCCCTTCTTTCCTCTGGGAACATGCTATAGGTAAATGATTTAAAAATCAATTTTCAAAGTTTCAGACCACTAGCTCTACTAGTGGAGCTGTTATCATGAATTTCCATATGACAGCTGTAGCTGCAGCTTCCATTTTACATTACACATGAAATAGGAATTTTATAGCTTATAACAGATATTTACTCATAAATTTTAATAGCTATTTTACTATTAGCACATTAGAATTTGTAGTATAACAAGAAAATATTTTAATGTTGATAGCTATATATTTGCTATTAAAACTTTCAAATAACTAAGCAGTTCAAAACTTGACATTTTTACCTTCATCCAATTTCAGGCTTATGTTATAGTTAACCAAAGCATAAAGTTTTATTAAGATACAAACAAGCTAATATGTCTGGTGAAGAAAAATATCATAACTATATTTACAAAAATTTTCTTAATAGAATATTAATCTCCACACATTTTATTTTTTTCCTAGGATTATATTTTGGTAGTCCAAGGATTAATTAAGAGAAAAATAGTAGCTGGGTTCCAGTGGCTCACATGTAGAATCCTAGTTATTAAGGAGGCTGAAGCCATCCCAGGAAGGAAAGTCCATGAGACTCTAATCTTCAGCCGTCACCAAAAGGCAAGAAGCAGAGCTGTGGCTCAACTGACAGAATAGTAGACTTAAGCAAAACAAAACAAACAAACAAATAAAAAAAACTCATGGACAGCACTCGCAGGCCCTGACTTCACGCATGTGCATACACAAAGAAAGAAAATAAAAGAAGTACTCTTACTTTGTATAAAAGACCAGTATTTTTGGTAATACAGTTGAGGTGAACTGTACTATATTATTAATGTCAAAATATATTCTGCATTTCTGACGTTTCTGAAATATAAGAACCAGTTGTCTTTCTATTCTGGGACAAAGAAAGGTCATATAAATAGCTTTTCAAAATACTTCAAATAATATTTTTAATATTTTAAAATGAGAATTTGAAATAAAAGAATTTAAATGACATGGAGCTTCTTACAACATAGATATTATGTTTTCAGTTTTTTCTTTTAGTCTACATTGCTTGTATGGCATGTCCTGAGTTCACACATACCAAAAGTGTAGGTTAGCGATTCACTTTTTAAAGAGTTTATACAAAAAGACCTGGCAGCGATATATGAGGCTTTCCAGCTACCTTTGATGACATGAGCTCCTCTCAAGTGTGCACTGACTTTTTCAGGAACTCTAGCAGATGTCTGAAGATAAAGCAGACCTGAAGCAATGATACTTTTTTTTTTAATTTCAAGAGGAAAATTTCTTAGATGCATAAAAAATACATTTTCCCAAGTTTAGTTGCTATTCATTTAGTGAAGCCTTTTTTTTTTTTTTTTGCCAGTCCTGGGCTTGAGCTCAGGGCCTGAGCACTGTCCTTGGACTTTCTCAAGGCTACAGTTCTACCACTTGAGCTTCAGCACCACTTCCAGCTTTTTTCTATGTATGTGGTACCGAGGAATCAAACCTGGGTCTTTGTGCATGCTAGGCAAGCACTTTAACCACTAGGCCAAACTCCCGGCCCTCATTTAGAGAATCTTTTATGAACATTTACCATTACAATGATATTGAAAATACTTAACAAACCTCCCTATGAATGATAAAAATATAAAATGTCTAAAATTATTAATAACAATTCACGGAATGTATTATATACCAAGTCATGCTAAGAACTTTCATTTAAAATTTAGAATTTTTATTTGTTATGGCTATTTCTACTCTAACTTGGCTTTGCCTGAACTATAATCTGACTAGGTCAGATTATTCAATAATAAGCTTTAGTTATGATTTTAACCCTACATTAGTTATTTTTCTTAATTGCTTATTTTTAGAAGACTGGCAATAAATGATCCCTTTGGTATTTCCAGAAGGGTACTCACTAGTCGTTTCAAACCAACAATACTGAAGCCAGTCCAGTTCTGTGAAATGTTGGCAAACAACAAAAGAAGTGGATCTCCTGTTGTACCAAACAACAAGAATGCCCCATGTATTTCTATGTATGTATATATGTATATATTTTCAAATATATATAAACATTTGTATATATTTGAAAACATACTTATATTTAGAAATAAACTGTAGTCATATCTGGAATGTGTATTTCTGAATACTTTTTGCTAGAATTAAGAATAGTGGAAGCTGTAGAGTGGTGCTATGGTACAAGAGGTAGAGCGCTAGCCTTGAGCACAGAGTGGCTCAGGGGCGGCACCCAGGCCCCGAGTCCAGGCGCCAGGATCAGCAATAAGCAAAAATAAAAAATGAACAGGGGAAGTTGTATATAGGTTCAATTTTAAAGTTTCTCATCCTTTCAATGTGAAAAAGAGGGATATTTTTGTTTTTGTTTAAGCATGACTGAGGTTTGAACTCGGGGCCATATGCTTGGAAGGCAGTTGCAGTAGCACTTGAGCCACACCTCCAGCCCCAAAAAAGAGGGATATTAAAATGAGATATCCTGATATATCCTCAGGGAGTAGATATAATTTTTAAAGATAGCTAACTTAGAAAGCATTTGTTTGAAATATTTTTATATAAATGACTATTGAGATATTTTTGAATTGTCTTACGGCTTTCTATTCTATGAAATGTATAGTAATAGCATGTAAAATGGAACGCCTCATTTATTTTTATATGACATACTTTTTTAAAAATATATATTATTATCTTTAAGTAGTTTTATGAACAACTTGCCATTCAACAAAGGGTGTTGTGAATACAATATATCTTGGTCAGTGTCTCCCCTCTCATCATTCTTCCTCTCTGACCTGAGGGGAGCTTCAGCAGGAAGAAGAAGGTGATAGCAAAGGATACCACAGGATTGAGATCATCAAGTGTGTGTGTGTGTGTGTATGTGTGTGTGTGTGTGTGTGTGTGAACAGCGGAATGAAACCGATCAAACAGTTATATATGTGAAATAACCATTACATATAATATTTTGAAATCTCACACAACTACCCAGTAAATATGTACAATAATTGTTTCCATTAAATATATTGCTATATTAGTTAAATTATTCCAAGTAGATTAATGATCTAATTTTAAAAACCCAAATTATAATATTTCAAATAAAACATAAAGGTGATTCTGTATAACTAATAAATTCTTAGATATAGCTCCTAAAACAGAGACAACAAAATAAAAATAAGTAAATTTAACATTAAAATAGAAAATTTTGTGCAAAACCCAATTTGTCTATTAAAGTAACAAAATATAGAGCTTATAAAATGAAAAAATATATGAAATACATAATGAGATTATTCCTATATAAAGATATCTTACAAGTTAATAATAAGACAAGGATATTGATTTTTTACATGAGTCAAGAACGAGAATAGACGTTACTTCAAAACTATATGTAAATGACCAAGAAGCACATGAAAACACATTCAATATTATATGACAAAAGAGAAACAGAAATAAAAGCCACAGGAAATTCAAATGTGCCAAGATGGAAACTACCATCTTAATAGGAAAATAAACCTTAATTGGAAAATAAACTTGAATGTAAAATGATACAACTTAATATAAAAATAATTTGGAGATTTCCTCCAAAGCTAAAAGTTCAACACATTTGATGTGAAAATTACTATCTGCTTCTACAGTCCTCCTGGGTACATAACCAAAAAAAATGAAAAGTAGGACCTTGGATAACTTGTACACAAATGTTTACTATAGCTTTATTTATAATAGCAAAAATATAGGAATAACCCAAGTTCCTTTCCATCAGCAAAATGTGGTATATATAAAAAGAAGCAAAAACCAGCAATGGAAAGAAGTACATACCACAATGTGGATGAGTCTTGAAAAGATACTAAGAGAACTAAGCCAGACCCAAAAGGACATATGTTCTATGATCCACTCAGGCAAATTCTGAGAGATGGAAAATACATTAGAGATTACCAAGATCTACTGAGAAGGGGGGGGCGAGAATAGGGAGTAAATGTATAATTACTGCAGTTTGTTTGGAATAATGGAGAACAATGGAATATACAGTGGTAATGATTGAACATCCTTCGGATGTAATTGATGTCACTGAATTGTGAATTTAAAATGATTACAATGTCAAGCCTTAACTTGTAATCTTAACTACTCAAGAATGATGTTTATTGCAGCACTATTTACCATAGCAAAGATATGGAACCAACCCAGATGTCCCTCAGTTTGATGAGTGGATCAACAAGATGTGATATTTGTACACAATGGAATTCTATGCTGCTGTCAGAAAGAATGACATCGCCCCATTTGCTAGGAAATGAAAAGACATAGAAAAAAATCATATTAAGTGAAGTAAGCCAGACTCAAAGGACATAGGCTCAATGGTTTCCCTCATTTGTCATAATCAGTAGAAACTTTGGGGTCTCCTAGCAGAGATTTGCAATAGAGCAAAACCTAGATACATAAGGCCATATAGTATGACGCTAAATGAAAGGACCTCTAAGAAATAGAAACAAAAGGCGTATAAGGAGTGATTGTTGTCCTTAATATACTATGTTATCTCTCATCTCTTTTGCTGTCCCTTGGTTATCTCATATTGTTACAGTATTTCACTTTGTTATCTGATATATTGGATATATTTGTATTTGGTTATTTGAAATTAGATAGGGAAGGGGGAAAACAAGATGAGGGGTGGGAGTGGCGGGAGGGAAATGGGGACCAGGATATGAGAAAGGATATCAATGTATGTGAATTAATGCACCTTCTATCTGGCCAATATAATGTAACCCTTCTATTAATTACAATAAAAAATATATGAAAAAAAAAAGAAAATGAGATCCGGAAGATTGCTGTTAAAGGCCAGCCCGGGGTGAAGAGTCTTCATGATTCTGTCTCCAACTAGCAAAACGTTGGACTGGAGGTGTGCCTCAGGGGTAGAGCACCAGCTGTGAGCAAGCAAACAAAGCAAGAGGGAGTCCCTAAGTTCAAGCCCCAGTTCTGGCAGTTAAAGCGTAAAACAAAATGAAAAACTTTATTTTATATATTTTACACCATAAAATATTTGTAGAAGATATAAAATTTCTTTATTGTTGTTATTTTTGGTTGGTTGTTGGGCTTGAACTCAGGGGCTGGGCACTGTCCCTGAGATCTTTTGTTCAAGTCTAATACTGTGCCATGTTGAGCCACGGCACCAAGTCTACTCTTCTGGTGATTAATTGGAGATAGGAGTCTCACAGACTTTCCATCCTGTGCTGGATTTGAGTTGCAATTCTCAGATCTCAGCCTCGTAAGTAGCTAGGATTACAGGTGTGAGGCACCAGCACCTAGTTTAAGATGCAACATTTCTTACCTGGCTAGAGAACCCAAACATGTAAAAATATTATTTTTCCTGATAACTTCAGATATTACTTTGAAATTTACATGGGCGTTCTAGAGTGGCAAGCAGTCTATTACAGCTTTCAATATCCAATATAAAGATTTATTTTTGCAGTTAATAGTTTAGACTCTACGGGCCTAAAGATATGAGAGATGAAGAGATGACATTTAAAGTCTATTTGCATTAACTTTCAAGTATATTAACACAGCGAGTCTATACCTATTTGTGACTATTATTACTCCACCTCTGCTAAGACCTACTTACATCAATCAACATTTGACACAACAAAATTTTTATGTAATGTGAAGAATACATGCAGTAATACACTATACTTTAACCGTTGTCTGTCCCATAACATATCAACAAAAGGACATATATCTCCTTTTAATACTAGTTTTAGGGCTCTGAATAAGTCTGCTCTGTGTGTGTGTGTGTGTGTGTGTGTGTGTGTGTGTGTGTGTTTTGGTAAGGACTACAAAGTGTCTTCCAGAAATATTCAGTTCTTGCTGAAAATACATTTCAAAGGCACATTTTTCAAAATATGCTTATTATTTATTCTATTCACCAAAGCCTTACATGCAGGCCTTGGTCCATTCATACAGCAAGTATATTGCAAAACAGTACAAGCTGCTGGTAGTGCAGAAGCAAATGAGATAACAATGGACAATCTTTCTCCAAAAGGAACTCCAAAATAACAGCTTACTTTATTATGATCTTTGAGGTTGGAGATGATTTTAAGCTGTATTTTTAAATAAAAAGCTATTGCCTTAATTTTTCACAAAATAGAAGACAAAAAGAAGCAAATTTTGGGTTCTAGATTATTAGTAGTGAGTTCTTTATATATATATATATATATATATATATATATATATATTTTGCCAGTCCTGGGCTTAGCTCAGGGCCTGAGCACTGTCCTTGGACTTTCTCAAGGTTAGAGCTCTACACTTGAGCCTCAGCACCACTTCCAGCTTTTTTCTATGCATGTGGTACCAAGGAATCGAACCCGGGTCCTTGTGCATGCTAGGCAAGCACTCTACCACTAGGCCAAACTCCCGGCCCCTTTATATATATTTTTAAATATGAGTGCAACTTGGAGGTTTTCTTCTAGGGTTTTTTTCTTTGCAGTTAACTTCTTCACAACTTATTTGTTTCATGGAGAAAATTAATCAGATTCAGTTTCAATGTTTATCAACTATTTCATGGAAAGTTTTGTGTTTTGATTTATTAGTAGTAGTCAGACATCCTAGTAACATTGCAGTAATTTTCTCTTAACGGCTAAGTCCTGTTCCATGTCATCTCCAGCTTTAAGACCCGCGATAGCAAAACATCATGGTACTTTGTTAGTAGCTGTGGTCAAGGAAGAGAGACTTCACCATCTTAAACTGATAAATGCTTCTACCCAGAAACAACATGCAGTATATTCACTGAAAAATCACTTTCTACTTGAGACTGTACAAAGCAAAATACAAATAAACAATATCCTAAGTATAATATCTCTAAGAAAATTTTAATTCATTTGAAAATTTGCAGATAGAGAATACTGTATAAAATTATCAAAAATGACTCCAGAAGTGAAAAATGTGAATAGACCAGCACTATTAAAGAAATCAATTGATATTTTAAATTTGTCCTTATGTCTGGAAAGAGAGTGGATTCAAATGGGTTTACAGATTGACCCAAGCTTGCAGTGATTCTAATTTTATGCAAACTGTGACAATAAAGCATATATATATTACAAGGTTACTAAGGTCAAGAACTTGTTACAGGTCAGAAATTCTATCCATTTGCAAATTAGCAAGTTATTTGGCCACTTTCCAGATAGTGGTAGAGGATATAAGACCTGTAATTAGTGCCTAAGCACAGCATGAGAGCAGGAATATCTACATGTGCAATGGGCTGAGCTTATGAAATTTCAACCTTTTATAGCAGGCACTAAATGTGCTCTGCTCCAAACGTGCCTTTTACAAACATTTTGCTCCAACAAGATGCACTTTATCTTCCCTAGCAGTTTGCTATACAAACATCTGTGTAGAGATCACCTAGAACAAAGGCAATGATTACTGTTCACAAGATGTGCGAACACATAGAGATTAATGGAGAATTGTCACCTAACTGGCACCATACTTTATGAAGCATAAAAGCATGATGCACAAACCAGCAAAGACATTATAAAACATCCTTATAGGCCAATCCCCTTTTAACATATGCATAAGATACATAACAAAATAGTAATAACAAGATTAGTCTGTCTATAAAAGCCAATATGTTCATGAGGGACTTACCCCTGGCATGGTAAAACATTGGAAAATCTATCAATTTAATGTATTTTAAAGGCTATTTCAGCATTTTAAAAACCTAATTGAATGAAACAAATGCACTTACAGTTGTATTAACATATGCTAAAAATGAAACAATAATTTTGATTTGACAATGAGTAGTGTCCATAGTGTCACAGAATCCAAGTCTTTAGATTCCTGTAAAAGTGTAGTTTCCACTCTTCTTCTGTATTAGATGACAGAAGCACACACATCTTGTGTATCTTTGTTAGCTCTTCAAATAAGCATTAGAACAATGTTTAAAATTGGATACTTTTTGAAACCTTGTCTTCATATCAAATAATAATTACCAGCTAAAAATAAGCAGTAGGTTTTGTTCATAAAAAGTAAATTCCTAATATAGGAACTGCAATACAGATCTCATTCTGGAATGACGTGTGTGTGTGTGTGTGTGTGTGTGTGTGTGTTGGTAGTTATAATGATTTAGGTATGTTACTCCTTGACTATATGTGGAGCAATAATTGGTTTCTGGGGAGACAATATTTGTTGGTACTACAATTGTCTGTATTCTTCAGAAACTAAGCCTTCCAGGGCAAATCTTTTCCTTTCTATGTAATTTTCTTACTAAGGGGAAACCAACTTTAAGCCAAATAGTAAATAAATTGTCTACCCTGAGGACAATTTTTTTTTAATGTTTAAGAAAGTTCTACACTAAGAGTTTCTTTAACACAGGAGCATCTTAAAATATCTTAAAATCTTTATCCAATAAAATATAGGACATAAACTCTCCATAATGTTTAGTGAATTCTATAGTTCTGGTATACAATAGTGAAACTATTGGTAATCTACTTGCAGTTAACTGACTTAGGAAAATTAACTTGTACTTGAAGAAAACAATTATATAGGCAATTGTTTAGAACAAAAATATAATTACTCAGAAAAAATAAAAAAAGCAAGCACTGTCAGGGTAAAACAACATCTTTCTCTTATTAAAACTACTAAAATTAATAAAAATAAAATCTTTTACTGAACGTTTATTAGGGCCCACCACCTATTTTACATGTATGAATTTAATTCTCATAGTAGTACCTGACCTCAGTATTAATCACCATGATTAGGATTCTGGTAATTTTTGTAATATGATTATTGATCCAATGCCTATGAATGATATTTTCTTTTAGATTTAGAAGTTTTAAAGTTTTAATCATTCCATGCCATTTACAAGATTTTGAAAGTCCAGAACATCAATTTCCATTCACTTTCTCTTATTGAAAGTAGCAGAAGTGAGCCAACCACTGATCAGTATCAACTGGTAAAAACTTATTTCCTAAACCAGGCATGGATGCTCACGCCTGTAATCCTAGCTACTCAGGAGGCTCAGATCTAAGGATCAAGGTTCAAAAAGCAAGCCCGGGCACTAAAGACCCTGAGATTCTTTTTTTTTTTTTTTTTGCCAGTCCTGGGCTTGAGCTCAGGGCCTGAGCACTGTCCTTGGACTTTCTCAAGGCTAGAGCTCTACTACTTGAGCCTCAGCACCACTTCTGGCTTTTATCTATGTATGTGGTACCGAGGAATTGAACCCGGGTCTTCATGCATGCTAGGCAAGCACTTTAACCATTAGGCCAAACTCCCAGCCCCAACCCTGGGATTCTTATCTCCACTTAATCACTGGAAAACAAGAAGTGGCGCTGTGGCTCCAGAGGTAGGGCGGGAGCCTTGAGCTGAAGAGCTCAGGGACAGCATCCATGTCCAGAGTTCAAGCCCCACAACCAACAACAACAAAAAAAACTTGTTGCCTAAAGCAACTGGAATTGCATCAATGTCTTCCACCTTGCTGCCTGTCTCATCAGCCTTAAATAAATCAGCCTTAACTAAGATGCCAGGATAGATGTGGTTCAAGAGAAACCAGAAGGTGGGATCGCCATACTCAATGTGGCAGTTATCTTTTGTGCCTGTTCCCACTGTTTACTGAACCTCTGTCATTAATACCATTGCTATAAATACAATTACTGCTTTGATTGGGCAAATGAAAACTTGATGAATATAAGATTTAAGGGGAGAAAATCATGTGTTTGTATGCTGGTATGTGTGTATCTGTATTTGTATGTCCCTTTGTGTGTGCACATGTGTGCATGCCATGTACTGGGGCTTGAAATCAGGGCATTTTATTCTCTCTTAGCTTTTCCCTTAGGCCGGCACTCTACCACTTGAGCCATACCTCTACATACAGCTTTTTGCTGGAGATATGAGACTCTCCAATTTGTCTTTCCTAACTGACTTTGAACCAGGATCCTCAGATCCTAATCATCTTGAGTAGTTAGGGATTAAAGATGTAAGCCGCCAATCCCTGGCAGAAATAACAGATTTTTTAATAATAATTTCCACTAACATTATATATTCTCTCGCCTATATTTGGGAAGAAATGTTTGTAAGATATAGAAAATATTTTGAGAATATTTAGCTCAATGTAGTTGTTAATATTTAATGTGAAAAACACTCCCTTCTCATTTCCCTTCTTTCCCACATACTGACTATAGTTTTGAAAAATAGTAGATAGTCCAGTACACCATTACTTTTCCAAGTGAAATGCCCACAGCTCCAATAGAATGTGGGAAGATATTAATGCTTGTTTAAGCCGAAGACAAATTAAGCTTTAGTAATACTTAGTGAGGCCTAGCATACATCCTCATGTCTTAGTGGTCATGTGGTATCAGCTGAAAAAAAACTGCAAGTCACAGAAGAGCCTACTTCACTAGTTTGCTTCTTTCCCACACATTGAAGTATATGGAAATTTTCAAATGCATGGGTAAGCAGATGGTTATCTAGTTGTATCTAAACTTTGAACACAAATGGATTTAAGGAAAAATAGGTAAAGAAATCAGTTTGAAGACAATATTGTTAAAAAGAACAGAGCAGAGATCTGAGGGTCATGGGTCTAAGCCACCTAAGACAGAAAAAACCCATGAGATTATTTTCAATTAACTACCAAAAAAACAACACCCAGAATACAAAACAAAACACATGCACACAACACGCGTGCGCGCACGCGCATGCACACACACGTAGAGCAGAGACAGAGACAGAAAGGAGGAGCTAACAAAGAACAAATCATATCCAATATGAGAGGCACTTAGGTAAAAACTTTAGAAATTATCCAGTGATACTCACTAGATACTATGTTGGAAATTAACAACGTGGAACTTGGGGAGAGCGGAGGCTGGTGGGGGGAATGTCAGAGAAAATGAGGGAGGGGATAAGACTGGTCAAAAAGAAATGCACACATTACCTGACATATAACTATAACCCCACTGTACATCACCGTTACAATAAAATTTAAATTAAAATCATTAGAAATGATCAAAAACCTATTTGAAAATGTAGCTGCCTAATTCATTCTAAAGCATCATTTCTTCTTTATCTTGTCCTTCATTCATGTTTTAAATCTACATAAAACAAGTTACTTTGCTGTTTTATGTTTCAAATTAGTGTTATTCCTGAGTGAAGAGGTTTATCTTTAACTACACTGATACCCCAGGTTAATGTAACACATCTGTCTGACTAGGCAGCCTGACCTCAAGTGTAACATTTAACATCTAAAAGGGATAATTCAGAATTTGCTTTGAAATAGCCCTTCACAGAATCTTTACCACCAGAGTTGCCAAACCAGAGTTGCCAACAAGTTCTAGGATTATATACTTTCTGTTTATGTGCTGTGCCCATCTCTAGCAGTAATAAAACACACTTAAAAGTAAGTGGTAAGTAGGTAAAAGACAAAAGATAATCAGCCAGGAGTTTGACCTAGTGGTAGACTGCTTGCCTAGCATGCACAAAGACCCAGGTTCGTACCACATACATAGGGGAAAAAATCCAAAAGTAGTGCTGTGGCTCAATTGGTAGAGCTCTAGCTTTGAGGAAAAATTCAAGGACAGTACTCAGGCCCTGAGTCTAAGCCCAAGACTGGCAAAAAAAAAAAAAGCTGCAGTGGTGTTGTGGCTCAAGTGATAGAGTGCTAACCTTGTAGGAAAAAGTCCAAGGACAATGCCCTGGACCCTGAGTTCAAGTCCCCGGACTGGCAAAAAAAAAAGTCAACGACTACGAACTTGAATTCATTTTGTAGATACTTTGTTTTATATTTGCCAGCCAACAAAAGAAGATTGCCAATGAACATATTTATACTCAGGGTATAAATAAATTCATTTATGAACAAAAAGAAAAATTACCATTTCATAGAAGGTAATATTTCTCACAAATACAAATAGAAACTACTTGGAGATTTGCTTTGTATATGCCCATTTAGATCTAGTAGGCTGTTACCCAGGTAGGCCTATTGTGATATGTTGAAAATCAAAGCCAAATGCCTTGAAATGAGTACTGTTTATACTTGTCCAATATGTATGCAGTGTTAAAACAAGACATTTTTGTCATAGAACTTTGTTTAAGTAGCTGAAGTTTTCAAGCTATAAAAAGCCAGTGACTAGAAGTTACAAACGGTACTTACGACAGCAGTTGTGTAGTGACTAATAACTGAAAATTAAATGTAGAAAATGTTTCCTGTGAAAATAATTACAACTAATCCTCAAAAGTAGTAATCAGATGGCATATATGAGAAATTTCACACTGAAAAACCTGAATAATTTAGCCCAAGGTAGTAATAGTGCTAGGTTTGTCTACTGCTCCTACCTTTAACATAACAAACCAAGAGGTATTTTTGTTAGCTCAAGAATGCAGTCCACAGTTGAATGCATAGGCTACAAAATTAAGAGAAGGGAGGGGTGTATGGGGAGGGATAGGTGAGAACATTGAAAGGCATGACAGTGATCAAGATGCATTGTATTCATAACCTGGTTTGTTGAATGGTAATACATATGTTATACTTTTGTATGCTTTATATACTTTATATCAGGTAGTTTCACATCTATATATAAAGTACACAAATACTCATACTTTCTATAAAGTAGTTACACATATTATACATATATACATATATTTATTAAAAAGAAACACACCCATCAGTGAAAGCACTGTGGTCTTCTGTTCATAATGCACTTTCTTTCCTGAGCATGTATCAGAGTAGAATCGACTTTAAAATAATTTGTCTTGCCTTCAGGTTTCCCTAGACGTGCAGCTCCCGTTACAAGAAGGCAGTTTCCGCACGGAGCACACAGGATGGACTATCTGCACTTTGAGGACGACAGTCGGGGGTGGTGGTTTGACATGGATATGGTGATCATATATATTTACTCAGTGAACTGGGTCATTGGATTCATTGTTTTCTGCTTTCTTTGCTATTTTTTCTTTCCGTTTTAGGAATTGTCATACCTTACTACAACTGAACAATCATAAATGATGTAAATAACAATTGCTTAAACTTTTTAAAATGTGTTTTGGAGGTTTTATAATGTTGTTATATGCGACAATTTATATGATTGTTGGCATTTGTAGAAAGCCTGGGAATAATGGATTTATTTATTAATGTTTTTCACATAACAAACTAAACTTTATTCAAGAACTAATGTATCCAGCCTTTAGCAACAATTACCTTTTAATATACTTCTTGGTTTAGGATTTGGGGCTCTTATTTTACAAGGTCACTTTTATACTTACTTTGATTGTAAAAAGCTGCAGTTTTCCTTCCACTTAAAAATAGTGAAAGTATAAAGTGAAATGATAATCTGGGTAGCTAGTATACTGATAAGCTATTTAGTCAATCACTACTTAGGCAAATGATATGCATTAAAGTTTAATAATGGTCTCTGGGAACTAATCTAGCAGGGTATATTGCTTAGGTTTCTAATTATCTCTACTATGTCCTTACTACTATCAAAAAGCTGAGTATCTTTTTGTACAGACTTAAAAATAGCTCAGTGCAAGATTTTTAATTATAATAAGCCACAGAATAACAAGTGCAATGAAATTAACCCCTAACAACAAATGCTTTAGAGAGCCATATTAACCCTTTACAATTTCAGGATGAATCACTTGAGAAAACAAAAAAAAACATGTAACTGATTTTAGTCATCTAAATGAACAATGCATGCCCAAACTGTAATTAGTGATTCACATAACTAGAACAGTCAATTATATTGTAAATGTGCAATAAAGAGTGGTTTTTAATTTTTTATTGTTAATTATTGTCTGAAATAAAGAATTGTTAGAAATACACTCATAAATTTATAGAAAGAATATCTGGCATTTGTTTTTACTTATAGCACAAAAGTCTTTATCATTAATTTTTCTTTATTAAAAATAAGAAGTGATCTGAGTTCTTCCAATGGGCAGAAATAAAGCAGGCATCTCAAATGTCCAGTGAGATTTATTCATTTTCCAGAAATTTATGTGAAATCTAGGACAAAATAATTATTGGTATATATTAATTATGCATGGTAAGGGTTTTCATTATAACATTGCCATACATGGGTACAATACACTTTGACCATAGTCACTTCTCCATTGCTCTTTTATTGTTCTCTTATTTCCTTGCCTTTTCCTTTCCCTGTTACCTCCTCCCTAATATTCCATTCTCATGTCCATGTCTTCCAACTTCCACAATTGCCTTAATTGGCTTTATGGTATTGGCTTGTTTCATTTAGTATAAGGATATCTAATTCCATCCTTTTGTTAGCAAATGACAGTTTATGATAATTATTAATAACAGTGTTGTAAAGGACACATATCCTTCTTGTAAGCTCATGGTATCTATTTTTCTGGCTTTATAGGTGTGATCTTGCCTGTCAGTGAAGCCATTTAAAAGAAAATGTTAGTGACAAAAGACAGTAGCTAACATTTATGGAACTTTTACATCTTAGTTACTTCTGTAGTCACTCTAATATACTAATTTAATGCTCTCAGTACTGTGAATCAAATGCTATATCCACATGTTATAGACAAAGAAGACAATGTTATCAAAGTCAGAAGTAACTTCATTTTTGTCCTATTTCAGGATTCCTACTCTATCAACCTATACTGTTTGTAAGATCTGGTAACTCTCTAGACTTGAATATTCACTGAGGAAACTTTGCTAATAATGTTACTAAAGAAACAGTAGGAATTAGGGATGATCGGATGCAAGGATGCAGGAGTGAACCATTTGTATCTTATTTAGAGCAAATTTCATTGCTTATATCTGTGAAAATCTACTTAATGCATGCAGCTCACAATTTAATGTGGACTATTTCATCCAGTACCTTTCCTTCCCTGTGGAACTTTTTATTTACCTTTGGAGGCTGCTTACAGAAGCACTGATAAAATTGTTATGTCTCAGTGTTTCTCTACTTCTATATCTATATAAATTCTATTCATATGCAGAACTGATTCAGTAAGTCTAGGAGATGATCTGAAATTCTGCTTTTATAAAAAGCTTCCATGTGGAACCAATGCTGCAAACATCCAATAATCCATATTACAAGACAACAAACTCTGTACATGTCTGGAAGGTAAATATTTCAGGCTTTGCAGCCTAAAGATAAAACGTCTCTGATACATGTCCTTTTTCTATAAACTATTTATTACTTTTAAAACTTCTTTACTATAAAAAACAAGTCACCAGCTGAATAGAGCCTGTACATCAGTTTGCCAACCACAGATCTATGGAATTCGTTCTGAAATATTGCTGCATAAGACAATCATTTGGGGACTCCTTAAAAACACTAATGCCTACCATTATGTGGTTCCATAATGTTTGGTCATACCCTCCAAATATTTTCACTTAATGGAACTGATACAGAAACAAGAAACCTTAAAAGCTTCCCATCTTACTCCTATTATATGTTAAAGTTTGAGAACAGTGACCCCTATTACCCCCCATTTCTATCCATTTATAGCTTTGGAGGACGTTGTATTTTAGTATATTTGGCTGACTGAATTAACACAGTACATCTCTTTTTATTTGTATAAAAACTCTGATGATCTAATTCAAAGAAAAACAACCCAAATTAGATGCTTTTATCAACCACACCTCTGCTCCCAATAGGAAACCTGTCCCCAATGGACATCATGAGTCAGGAAAAAATGGAATTTGATACTGCACGAAGGGCTGATTGAAAGTGGTAAGTAAGTAGGTTACTAGAAGAAGAAGAAAAGGGAAGCAGGAGACTTGAAATGGAATAATAAATTGAAAGGCTATGGAAAGTAAAAACCACTATAATTACCATTCATTCAGGATAATTAGAAGAAACTTTAAGAGGAATCATTTAGTAGAATTCTGTTTTAAAGTTTAAAGATTTATAATAAGTAAGCCATTATAAGTGGCTTCAGAATTTAATATATTCTGTTAAAAATGTAAGCCATTAAATATACTGCATACTATATATTTTCACTGTAAAGACTTTGAGTTAATACAGATTCAAATTAATAGGCACTTTTCAAAAACATCGCATTTGGCTATTTCACGCTGAAATTCCTATGTGAATCAACAATTTGAAAAACAGCTTTCACCCTGTAATTCCTATATTAGCAATTTGAAAACAATTTACATCTGTAATCTATCCCATATAAAATTATTTATTTCATATGGTATTTGCTCAAAGTACTTACAAATTATTAAAGTAAGTTGATATGTTTATATACATATATATGTATCTATAAAAATAATGTCCTTCACCCTCATTCATCTTCTCCATTTACCCTTCTCCCTCCTCCTGTCCTCCAATAGAGACTGTTGTACTACCCCTTTTTAATGTGTACATTAATTGAGTTTCATGATTACTTTTCACAGAAGCATATACTATAGTCAGATTTCCTCCCTCTGTTTTTTCTTGCCCTGGCCAATCCTCCATTGTTGTACAGCTTTTGGTGAGGGCCTAATACCCTTTTCAGCAAACATCAACAAAATGAAGAATAATAAATAAACTACTGTGTCAAGCCATAATACCACTCTTGGGAGTATATCCAAAGTGGTGTAAATCAACATACAAAAAATACATCTGCATACCCACATTTATTGCAGCTCTATTCACAGAGGCACTTTTATTTTTATCTTGATCGATGCTCATTTCAGTTTTCATCTAGAATAATGCTGTTTGTAGTTTTAACTTCCTTGATTACATTCCTCTCTATAAAAGAAACTAGCAGGTAAAATAACACTTCGGCATATAGTAGCACACAATACTTAAAAGAGCCTCTCATTCATTCCTGTATTCAACAAACAAAAACATTACATGCTCAAGAAATATTTATTGATAGGATGAATGCCTGTAATCCTAGCTACTCAGGAGGCTGAAATCTGAAGACCGCAGTTCAAAGCCAGCTTGGACAGAAAAGTCACTTACCTTAAGCATGAAAAAAAGCAAAACAATAAAAAGTGAAGCTGTGGCTCAAGTGGAAGAGAGCACTGGTGTAGAAGTCCTGAGATCAAGCCTCAGGACCAGCACACAAACACACACAGGAAAATAATTACAAATTTGAAACTTTCAGAGATGAGCAGGGCTCATGCTGTAATACTAGCTACTCAGAAGGCTGAGATCTGAGGGCTTCAGTGGGAAGCCAGCCCAGGCAAGAAAGTCTGGAGGTGGCATTGTGGTTCAAGTGAAAGAGTCCTCAACTTGAGCTTAAAACTAGCTCAAGGTCAGTTACATGTCTCATCTCTTGATAGTTTTTTTCATTGCCAGTCCTGGAGCTTGAAGTCTGGGCCTAAGAACTTGATCAAAAAGGTCTTAAATAACTTTAAAGTATCTACATAGTATATCTATTAATAAGTGCATTATTCACTCTTGTTTCTGCATTTAAAATTTGCTTTAATTGAAATGATAATAAGTAAGTATACTACATTAAAAGTCTACATTGTCTAAGATGAAAAACTCAAGACTTCTAAAAAGAAAACATTTATTATCCCATTGTTATGCCTTACAACTTCATCAAACTAACAAAGTATACTTATGATCAGTACTAAATACATTGAGCTTATTTTCCCAATTCTGAATCAAATTTACGTCATAATGCTAAAACTGTGGTTTTAAACCAACAAAGAATAAATGTATATACATATATATATATATGTAGTTCATTCATACAGAAAATACAAAACAAGCTTAGGGAAAAGATATGCTGTGGAAAAGTAAGCATAGAAGTCATTTAATTTGAAAACATTATACATTGTATATACTTAAGTTACAAACATGTTCACAAGTGTACATATTATTTCTTGCACAACACACTGGAGTCAAGTTACATAACCTGATAAGAATCAAATAAAAACACTTAAAGTAATATCCATGGAATTAACATCAATTCTAGAACAATCAAAATTATTATTATTCAAAATTATATTACTACAGTTAACAATGCTAAAGTTTCATTCTGTTATTATTTAGAACATACTACCTATTTTATATTTCAGTCAGAATCAGAATTCTCAGATGTCTTATCACTAATGGTAGGGAAAGTTCTTAAGCCTTGTTTTCTTTCCGTTCTAAGTTGGTGCAAATGTTCTTTCATATCTTGAGAAATATGGCATATCCGTCCTTCAATGCGAGGAACCGCAATTATTGCTGATGTTTTATCTGATTCTTCCACAAAGGCTACAAGTAAGTAAAACCAGTTTAAAGAAATCATGGCCCTAAAAAATATTCTAAAATTATATCTAGGGGTTTATTGGAATATATGATTTCAAATTCACATCAATAATAAAAATTTAACAAGAATCTTTCCATTCTCTACAATCAGCTGTTCAGTCATGAACAGAGGTTTATTGAAAAAATTACCAAGTTCATACCAAATGAAAAGGACATCAATTCAACTTCACTCAAAAAACCTGCATCCAAAAATGGAAGTGTTTGGTTAGGGATACTTAAGTTTGATATTAACATTACACAATGTATATATGCATAGGAAACAATGTGTTAATTTTTAAAGCTTTCTAAATATGTTTATGTATTACCTGAAAAGGATTATCAAGACAATGAATATATAGCTTTATTTAAAAGAAGCTATTGGGTAGATTATCTATTTGATAATGTGATTCTTTTGTTTCATCTTATTTACATTTGAGAAAAAAGTAGATGGAGACACAATATTATCAATTTTATACATTAAAAATTGTATGAAAACAAAATAAAAAGATATACTTTACTTCCAAAATTACAAATGTAATTTTCAAAACATGAACATATTCATAAGGATAACCATTCTATCAAAGAATTATAAGAATTTATTATGAATTGGTCCAATTTAATCTTCTGATCTGTTTTTCAAAGTGCTACCTCTTCCCTTACTTTTGAGGGTTTTGTGGTATATATAATGAATTCTTGACTGCCTTCTCCTCCCCTCCCCTTTCCTTCCTGTGCCCCTCCTTTCCCATTGCTTCTGTCCCCCTCATTTCCTGGGGTTGATTATGTTGAGTTTTGGCCTAGGCATTCTAACAGATTACTGTATACTATTTAATCTAGATTCTCAACATGTTGAGCAGTGTGCAAATGGTTAAAAATGAATTAACTGAAGTATAATAGACTCCAATTTAGTCTTGATAGTTTTCAAAGTGACTTTCCAAAAAGAATATTACTTCTGGACCAAATGTGCTCTCTATAACAAGGTACATACAATGTTTATCAGAGGTAGAAAAAGATGAAATGTTTTACAGAAAAAAGTAAGCCATTTTGATTGGTTAGAATGTGTCATATAGAAAAGAAAAAAATCAAAAAGGAGGTGAAGTAAGATTGTATCCCCCAAATTTTTGAAAAATATGTTTTTAAAATGTTTTATGCTTTTCAGCTTGTTTGTGTCCTTCATATAATCTCATTTCCCACAGGTGTAATTTTGTCCATAGCAAATAATGTAGTGGTTATTTATTCATATTCCCTCAAGCATAGGAAAAGAGATCATCAAACACTACTTACTCAATGTCCTAAAATTTCCAAATCTAAAGTCCTTCTAATAAAATACAACCATATTGTCACCTGTTAGTGATGGTACTTTGTTGGTAGTAGTAATTAAGCTCATCCGATGGCCTGAAAGGCACTTCTTCCTTCCTTGCAAAATTTTTATGGATTCAAAATGATTCATGACTACTGTAGAAAGGATCTGTGCAGTTTCTGTGTCAAACATTCGAGGGCAACTTTTAAGCATACTGTAACCATCCTTCCCCTGAAATACAAAAAACAATCTCAATTTTCTAATCTAGAAATATGAATCCATCAAAGTGCATTTTTAAATTTTGCTGTTGGCACTGACTCGATTTTTGACAAAGTTTAAATTTCTCTCCCAGACTCTGGATCTGAACATTAAACTATTAAACATTTAAACTATTCACCCTAGTTCTATTGCCTAGCAGCCTTAACAATGGGCCACCAAAAATCCCTGTTAGATAGCCAACTGTGAAGTCTGTTTACACCAACCAGTATTACTGAAGCCCATCTGAGAGGTGCCAAATGGCTCTCATTACTAGTAATATAGACTCTACTAACAAGCTTCCTGCTACTACTGACATTGCTCCAAACTCTAGTATTTAAGAACTCACTGAATTAAACTGTAAAGTCCTTAAAGATTAGGGTCAACAAACTGTATTGGATATATCTAAATATAAACATAACAAATATATTTAAAGTAGGATCCTTAAATGTATCAGAAGTGTTTATCATTAAAAATAAAGTTTAGCAACCATTAAACAATTGTTATCTAGCCATTTTCTATTGTATGTATGTCAGTCATCTAGAAAATAGTCTTTATTTTTATGTAAGTATGATAATATAAAACAATGAAGCTATATGGCACTTAAAAAATAAAACAGATTTAATTCATCAATCATAAAAGTGCAATGGGTCTGAAATCACCACAAGAAAATTAAATGTGTTTACATGAACATATCATAAACATAAGTTATAGAATGTTTTCAAAAGAAATTAATCTCACATTTGCAATATACTCCTTAATAGCAAGAAGGTAAACTTTTTTCTTCTGTAAATACTGCCCTTGAACTTTTACAGTATCTCTTATGATTCGATGTCCTGGTTCTGCATCTGGATCAAATCCAAATTCTATTCCAGCAACCTGAGGAAATCTGAAATGTAAAGATATATTGTTAAAAGGACCTTTAGGATATAGAAACAAACGCCATATAATGAGTGATTGTTGTCCTTAATGTACTATGTTATCTCTCATCTCTTTTGCTGTCCCTTGGTTATCTTATATTGTTACAGTATCTCACTTTGTTATCTGATATATTGGATATATTTGTATTTGGTTATTTGAAATTGGATAGGGAAGGGGAGAAAACAAGATGAGGGGTGGGGGTGGGGGGAATGGAAATGGGGACCAAGACATGAGAAAGAATATCAATGTATGTGAATTAATGCACCTTCTATCTGGCGAATATAATGTAACCCTTTTATTAATTACAATAAAAATATATGAAAAAAATATCAGAGGGCTGGGAGTTTGGCCTAGTGGTAGACTGCTTGCCTAGCATGCATGAAGACCCAGGTTCAATTCCTTGGTACCACATACATAGAAAAAAGCTGGAAGTAGGGCTGAGGCTCAAGTGGTAGAGCTCTAGCCTTGAGAAAGTCCAAGGACAGTGCTCAGGCCCTGAGCTCAAGCCCAGGACTGGCAAAAAAAAAATCAGAGCTTCCACTTAGACATGTCATTTAAAATATGATGTAAAACTCAATGTTAATAAATTCTTTAATAAAAAATATCTTAGCTTCCATTGAAAGTCTAGAATGTAGTTTGAATGTACTATTTACTCTAAATTCCTTTCTCTGGAACCCCTTCCAGATACCTTTAGGTCTCTCAAAAGAGAGCATTTTCCCACAGGGAGGGAACCCTATGCCTGTCATATTGATTTTGGAGCAGTTGCATGGACTTTCAAGAAAAGCTAGAGGAAAAAAAAAACAAGAGCAAGAGGAATGGATTTTGCAAATGCGAAGAAAAGATCTTAACCCCAATGTTTCCCACATTGAAATTCCCACTCCATAGCACTACTGAAAAAAAATAGTTGCATTTCAACACTGCTTTTTGATTTTGGAAAATTATGGACACTGTAATGCACTAACAGTGTAATACATGCCTGTATGTGTTGCTTACATTTGTCTGTGACATTAATAAATTGATTATGAACATTAAAAAAGATACATTGTTAAAAATGTATATTGTTGAATAATCCTGTAAAGGACACACTAATAAAAAAAAGAGCATTAAAATTTAAGTAGTGATAACCTATTACTCTACTTAAAACGGCAAGGCATGCATGCTAGGGGCTTTATGCAGCTGGAGGTCTTGCCAAATGATCTTTGTCTTTTTAATAAAGAAATGATTATAATCCAAGGAAATAACACTGAAAATTCTGTTGTCTCAGCTCTCACCCTCAATTCCAGAGGCATAAAATGATAGAGGAGACAATGGGCATATCTGTTTAAAATTCTGGCTTTCTTACTAGTTTCAAATAAGCCATCCAGCTTAAGGGAAATGAAGTATCTTAAGGAAATTGAATTCATAGTTTGATAAGGACCTGTATCACCAATATTTGTGTATAACTGTATCTTAAGCATATTACAATGCCTAAAAGTATGGTAAAGTCTTTGAGTCATTAAACAAGATAAACTTTAGTGATACATTTCAATGCAGAAAGGAACATAATACTTGCATTTTAGAAAGTTTTCAAGTATGTAAAAGGATAACATTTATGTTTTGGTTCTTCAAGAATTAATTTTTAGCTGAAAAAATCTGGCTTTTCCTAATAGATTGGTCAGGTTCTTCCTGAATCACTGAGGATTTTTCTTCAAGTGCAATAGTAACTAACAATAAATAATTGAAAAATATGGGCATGATAATTTCATGATTACCTTTGATACCTGAGACAGGAAACATGCAAATATTTTTGCCCAAAGCTATTCACTGAGAAGAGCTGAGTTGATGTGTGCATTTGACTCTATCTCCCAACTAACTAATGCCAACAGACAGAATGATGCCTCTATAAAGAATCCATCTCCAAACAACAGCTTTGGTTAACAGTGGTGATTAATTTTATTCATTAAACATCTATTAGTCACTGGTAGGAAGAAAATAGAATCCATTTCTATATGTATGACATTATCACTTTTCTTTGTAAGTCCTGGGGCTTGAACTCAGGGCTCAAGTGCTGTTCGTGGGTTCTCAAGGCTAGAGCTCTACCACTTGAGCCATAGCATCATTTCCAGCTTTTTTTCTATGTATGTGGTACCAAGGAATTGAACCCGGGTCTTCGTGCATGCTAGGTAAGCCCTCTACCACTAGACCAAACTCCTGGCCCTGACAGTATCAATTTTTATTATTGCTCTTTTCATAATGTTATCCTAACTACACCAAAATCACATCCTAATGTTTGGTATAATCCACTGAAAACAAAGTAGAGTATGAACTACTACAAAATATTTTTCTTGTATTTTATTGCAGGCATAATGTATAGAAGGGTTACAGCAACATTTTGTCAGGTACTTACTTCTTGAACCTTGACCTGTCTCATGTTTTTGTCCCTTTTTCCCTCCTCCAAAACCCTCCCAACCATCTTGTTTTCCCCCTTCTCTTCCCTATTTAAAATAAACCAATAAAAATAGATACAATATACCAGGTAACAAAGTGAGATACAGTAACCACATGAGATTAACCATAAAGGGAAAAAAGAGAAAAGAAATAACTTCACATAGTACATTAAGAACAACAATCACAAAGATAAAGCTCTTGTTTCCATATCCTAGAGTTCATTTCACTTAGTCTCATTCTGTATGACCAAAGATTTTGAGCTATTATGATCTTCTCTTAGGAGAATCCTAGATGTGTACTAATCATTACAAATGAGAGAAACCATGAAACCCATGCTCCTTTGGGTCTGGCTTACTTCACTTAATATAATTTTTTCTAAGTCTCTCCATTTCCTTATGAATTTTTAAAATATTTTTAGTCTTGACTTCAAAAACAATTCATCTTGCCTCAATGACTTCCTTTCTTAACTTTTATTAGATCAAAATAGGCCAAAATAATTATTCTTAATTCCATACCATCCTATTGAATCAGTTTGCAATCTATGAAATTTCTTACTGTGTACCAGATACTATTTTTGGTACTGTAGACTTTCAAAAAGGCAAATGACATTGACTAACTTCATACCAGGGGAACTTCTAAAGGAAAACTGCCCCAAGGATGAGGGAATGAGCAAACCTCATAAAATCTATTTCTTTTCAGCTCTGATATTTCCATGGAGAAAATGATTGACACTGAGAAGAGGGACATAGGATACAAATCTGTAAGTTTAAGCAACAGAAATGTAAAAGTTGAGGGAAAAAAAACATCAACTATATAAAGGTATTCTGAAATGTAGGCTGAATTAAAATTATGTTTGAAATCCCTTAGTGGCTATATTCTTTTTTTTTCCAGTCCTGGGCTTAACCTCAGGGCCTGAGCACTGTCCTTGGATTTTCTCAAGGCTAGAATACTACCACTTGAGCCTCAGCACCACCTCCGGCTTTTTTCTATGTATGTGTTATCGAGGAATCGAACCCAGGTCTTTGTGCATGCTAGGCAAGCACTCTACCATTCAGCCAAACTCTCGGGCCATTTTTTTAATCCTCATTTTTTATGGTGATTTCACTGATTTTAGTAAACATATTTCTATTTCCTACTTACTAATTTCAACATCTTGAAATGGTCAACTTGTATGAGTTTATCTGAGAATTTAACTACTCGTGGCTAATGGTTAACATTTCTGTTTCTGTAAATATGAGCTAGAAGAGGAAGGATTAGAGATAGATTTAGTGAGCTCTGCTGAGACTACTACTTCTGAGACTACATGAGACAAAGATCACTAGATCAATTTAGTAAACACAGGAAAAGGAAAAAAATAAAATACAAGAAATGAAGAAAATGGCAAGAAACTTGACACATCTCTCTATACTAACCATAAATATTAATAGACTCAATTCTCCAATCAAAAAAAGGAAGAATAGCAGATTGGATCAAAAATAAAATCCATCCATTGTTTGCATCCTGTTCTAGGTTATTTTCCAGTTGATTACAGTGACCATAAATTATGATATATGTCTTTTAATATATTACCTATATGTTACACTTACTGAATAAATGAAAGATATTAATCTCTGATCATACACAAATGAGTTCAGATATAGACATTTGCACAAAATAACATACCTTAAGATCTAAAAACATCAAGAACAAGAACATCATAAAGGCCGCAAAGCTCATTTATAATAGAAAAACGACCTATTGCAAAAGAAGAAGAAGGAGAAGGAGAAGGAGAAGGAGAAGGGGAAGGAGAAGAAGACGAAGACAAAGAAGCAGCCGCAGCCGCAGCAGCAGCAGCCGCAGCAGCAGCATAGTCCCAAGTACCTATGCTCGGAATTGAAAGATCCTATGTTTCTATCTTTCCTTCCTCTACAAACACACCAAAACATAAATCCTTACAACATTCTGTTCTTTTTCCTGTTTATAAAGGCAAGGCCTTAAAGAACAACAAAGCTTCTTTGGCAAAGACTTAAAAAAAAATCTTCCTTCCCAAGGGCATTTGCACAGCTGTTTTCAGAATCAATAGCCACATGAACTTCCACTGGAATATGAAATGCATTGTCATTAAGTAACTCTCCACTGCTGACCAAGAACATTAAGTTTATTCCTCTACTTAAGATGAAGAAATCATATACTTATGAAAACATTGTTGGTTACATCGTAAGTCTTTTGGACAATACTAATTGTAGGAAATTTGTATTTCCTCTTCTGAAAAGATATTTCAGGGCCTGGAGTTTGGCCTAGTGGTTAAAGTGCTTGCCTAGCATGCACGAAGACCCGGGTTCGATTCCTCGGTACCACATATATAGAAAAAAAAAAGGCAGAAGTGGTGCTGAGGCTCAAGTGGTAGAGCTCTAGCCTTGAGAAAGTCCAAGGCCAGTGCTCAGGCCCTGAGCTCAAGCCCAGGACTGGCAAAAAAAGATATTTCAGAGATTCCAAAGCATTTTATACTAAATTGTACAAAAAAATCCAGGTACAAGCCAAGCACCAGTGGCTCATGTCTGTAATCCTAGCTACTTAGTAGTCTGAGATCTGAGGATCATGTTCAAAGCCAGTCCATACTAGAAAGTCCTTAAGACTCTTATTTCCAATAAACTACTCAAAAACGGATGGAAGTGGCACTGTGGCTCAAGTGGTAGAGCATTAGTCTTGGGCAAAAAGCTCAGGGACATCATATAGGCCCTGAGTTCAAACCCCAAGGTTGGCAAGAAAAAAAAAACTCCAGGTACACTGCAATAAGTTCCTACATTTATAATTTATCTAGTAGCACCAGATTGGTATGTTGATCCAATGCTCTTAGCTATAAGCATCAGTTGTTAGAAAACTAAGCAATGAGCAGGGGGGGAAAAAAGGGAAAAATCCATCTCAAAATTATCCAAAAGTAAGACACTAAGGACTAAATGCTATAAAAGAAGCATACAGATCTTCTTGGAGCGGGTTTTCTGCCTTTCTCCTCTCTGACTGAGATCTCCACTATGGAAAGCAGTATGGCAGTTCTCAAAAGACTAAACATACAGCTCCCCTATGACCCAGCAATTCCACTACTTGGCATTTACCCAACCATCCAGAAACAAGGACATACTGAAGCCACTAGCACAATGATGTTCATTACAGCACTATTTACCATAGCAAAGATATGGAACCAACCCAGATGCCCCTCCGTTGATGAGTGGATCAACGAGATGTAGTATTTATACGCAGTGGAATTCTATGCTGCAGTCAGAAAGAACGACATCGCCCCATTTGTAAGAAAATGGAAAGACTTAGAAAAAATCATATTAAGTGAAGTAAGCCAGACTCAAAGGAACATAGGCCCAATAGTCTCCCTCATTTGTCATAATCAGTAGAAACCTTGGGCTCTCCTAGCAGAGCTTTACAATAGAACAAAATCTAGAGACATTAGGCCAAATCGTATGACACTAAATGTAAGGACCTCCAGGATAAGGAAACAAAAGCCAAATAATGAGTGACTGTGGTCCTTAATGTACTATGTTATCGCTCATCTCTTTTGCCATCCCTTGGTTATCTCATATTGTTACAATTTTTCACCTTGTTATCTGATATATTTTGTATGTGCTTAATTGGTTATTTGAAATTGGATAGGGAAGCGGGGAAATCAAGATAAGCGGGAGGAGGGTGGAAGGGAAAGGGTATCAATGTTTGTGAAGTTATGCACATTCTATTTGGTGAATATAATGTATCCCTTCTATTAATAACAATAAAAAATAATTTAAAAAAAGAAGAAGCGTACAAATTATACTCAGAGAACAGTAAACCATTACATTAAGAAATTAAAGAATTAGGTCAATAGTAAGACATTAAAAGCTATTGGACTAAAAGGTTTGATACGGTTAAGATGGTAATACTCCCCAAATTGTTCTGCAGACTGAACTTAGTCCAAACCCAAATCCTAGCTGCCTTTTTTCTTTTTTTGCAAAAATGAACAAACTGATTCTAAAGTTCACTTTAGAGTTTTCACTTTAAAGATCCAAAACACTCCTAAAGTAAAAGGACAAAGTTGGAGGACTAATATTTCTCCATATTAAAACTTCAAAACAACAAACCAATCAAGATGTATGATACTGACTATAAAAAGAGAAATACACAGATCAATAGAATGCAATTAGAAGTCCAGAAACAAACCTTTATACTTATGGCAAACTGCTTTGTGACAAGGCTTTTCAAAAGTACTTTGGTAATTGGGCCCAAATAACAAGATACCTACATCCAAAAGAATTCAATTGGACCGCTACACATACAACATACACATAAATTAAAACCACTTGGACTTGTGGCTCACACCTATAATCCTGACTACTCAGGAACCTCAGATCTAAATTAGGATCACAGGATGAAGCCAGCCTAACAGAAAAACACAAAGTGATTCTCTCCGAATAACCAGCCCCCACCAAAAAAAAAAAAAATAAAGCTCAAGGAAAGGAAATAATAAAGCACTTGAAGAATCAGATGTGACTGCGATGCTACTTTAGAAAATATTGATAGTAGATGGATTTCCCAAAAAAATTTTCAGAGGATGCTACAAACCAACAGTAAAATGACAGCCATAACATTTTAGAAATGATCTGTAAATTGTATGCCTGATAAGCTAATTATCTGTAAGATGACAAATCATGTAACTTAATAATAAAGTAACTCATTTTTAAAGAGATAAAATATACAAATACACATTTCTCAAAAATATACAAATAGCCAAAAATGATTCTCAACATCAACAGACATCAGGCACATGAAAAATAAAATCAAGATGAGATGCCATTTCACAGTCCTCAGTTATTATAAAAAGATATCCTGTGGTGGCTCACACCTATATTCTAGCTACTCAGGAGGCTGAGATCTGGTTCAACGCCAGTTTGGACAGAAAAGTTTGTGACACTCATCTCTTGGAGCAGTGGTGCAAGTGGTAAAGCTCCAGGCTTAAGTGAAAAAGCTAAAGGACAATGCCAAGGCAATGAGTTCAAGCCCAAATATTGATATACACACTCACTCACACATACATACATACACACACAAACACACATACACACGTTTTCACAAGGAATTGGAGAAACTGACACTTTACACACTTTGTGGAAGAGGGTCTACTTAAAATAGTTCAATCACTCTGGAAAAGTCATAATTATATAATATTGCCAAAGAATTACCATATGACTCAGCTGTTATATTCCTAAGTATATACCCGAGTCCAACCAAACACTTGTGCATGTGTTTACAGCAGCATTACTCATAAAAACAAAAAGTAGAGACAGTTCAAATGACCATCAACCAATATATGGACAAATATATTTTTATCCATATAATGGAACATTACTTGGCAATATAAATGGGCAGAAAAAATGCTAACAAATACTACAACATGAACAAACCTAAATAAAAAAAGAGTCATGTTAAGTCAGATGCTGATGGTTCATACCTATAATCCTAGCTACTCAGAAGACTGAGATCTATAGGATCAAGCAAAGGCAGATGGGGTAGAAAAGTAGATTCAATTTCCAAATCATCAAGAAAAAACCAGACTGAAGGTGTGGTTCAAGTGGTAGAGAACTTGAGCTCTGTGGAAGAAAGCTAATCATATAAAGCCCCTAAGTTCAAGCCCTAGAACTCACTAGAAAAGGGGAGGGGCATGGTATATAGTTCCATATATATGAAAGATAGACAAGGGGCAAAACAGAGAAAACAGATTAGTATTTGCCAAGGGCTGTGGGCCTTTGGGAGGCATTGGCGATTTACTCCTCCAAGATGCCATTTCTCTTTAGGGCAATGAAAATGTTCTACATTTGATAATAACAAAAATTGTGTAACCTGTGAGCATAATAGAAAATAGTATTACAATATAAACTGGTGAATTTTATTCATGAGATTAACTTCTCAGAACAGCTTTTTAAACAAAGTGAGAGATTTTTCTGCATGGTTTCTTTATAGGTGGTTAGTGTCAGTCTTTTTCTGTTTATTAATTCTTGCCACCATCATACCCTATAATGTGTACAATATAATGACACTGTAAATTAAAATCAGTTTAAGGCTTAAAGTGCTCCCACTCTTTTAAGTCTATTATTTTTATTTATCTTAGAGTTCTAGATTTGAATTGGATATAAAACAGACAACAAAGTAGAGATTTACTTCTCAAATAAGGAAGTAAAATTGAAATTCAAGATCCATCTAATTATATCCATATGCAACTAAAATAATTTTAATATTAAGTATAATTTATACACCAATACTTCACCAATTTCATGTTATTTAATAAAGAGATTTTAAATAACCCTTACACATTAGCATTTTAAGGCTTTTAAATTTAAAATTTGTACATGTTAAATCTAGAATGCTCATTATATGAAAAAATAAACAGTACTCTATCAATTAGTAGAAAAAATATATACATACCTCCCATCTAATGCTGGGTATTTGTAAACTCCATTTTCAAGTGCATCAAGCAGCTGTGCACCTGTTACCCTGACAACTAAAACTGGATCTACTATAGGAAGAACAGCCAAGAGATCATGCAAAGTGAAATTCCCTGGTGGATGTATTCGGTCAGATCTGAGAGTGCCTATATTCAGAAAAAAATTCATCATAAAAATAGCACCTTATGACTCAATGTTATGTTTAAAAGTTCAGAGTTATCCACCTTGTTGACAATAGTTCCTAAACATATGTTCAGTATCTCCCTCAGGTTACTTACATGGTAATCTTACCGTTATCTCTAGTACATTCATTTTTAAAACAATTCATTTAATGGTAATTACCATTTTCCCCTTATTTTACAGAATATTACAACTGAAAAGCCACTGCCTCACTCCTTGTTTTCAGTCAAGATTTATGCCTAAAACTATTCCATAAAAGATCGAGTTTCAAAGACTTCCACAAGCAACAACTGCAAAGATTTCACAAGTCAAAAAAACTAAAATTAAAAAATTTCACATCTGAAAAATGTTCCCACAATCTATTAGAAATTATTCATGTGTCAAACTATGATCTCTGGCACCTTCAGCAAAAATATCATTGCAAGAAAGAGGTTAAATTACTCTACATTTGAGTGATTGTTGTCCTTAATGTACTATGTTATCTCTCATCTCTTGCTTTCCCTTGGTTATCTCATATTGTTACAGTATTTCACTTTGTTATCTGATATATTGGATATATGCATATTTGGTTATTTGAAATTGGATAGGAAAGGGGGAAAACAAGATGAGGGTGGGGGTGGGGGGAGGGAAATGAGGACCAAGACATGAGAAAGGGTATCAATGTATGTGAAGTAATGCACCTTCCATCTGGCGAATGTAATGTAACCCTTCTATTAATTACAATAAAAATTATATGGAAAAAATTTGAAGCTTTCAGGTTCCTAGAGTATGACTTCATTCAAGCCTATTACCCATCAGTATTTCATGAACCTGGGTAGACCAACTTTGTTCAACTGATTAATACACAAAGATGGCCAGGGTAGAAAATTTTTCATTCACCTTACACAATTTCTTGCTTATCACCTCCTCTTACTGCATAGCTGCAAACTGAAAATTGGTAGAAGAGCAAGAATTTAAGTGAAAGGTTTCAATCTACCACTTCTCATATAGTCAAGGCATAATAGCAACACCACATTTTAAACAGATAATGGAAAAGACCAATAGTCATTTGAAAGCAAAAGTAAAATTTCGAAAACTAAACAGTTTAGTTTTCAAACAAATTAAGCTACCATATCTAATTACAAAAGTTGTACCTGAACACAACAGAAAATGAAGTTTATCAAATAAAAATAGTGAAATGAATCTAAATGGAAATTTTCATAGACTAAAAAGTTTATATACTTATTATAAATTCTGAAAACCTAATTTATTCATCCTACATTTAACAAATTAAGCAATGAAATCACCTGAATTAAGTAACGCTACATCCGCACGAGTAGCCTCCAACATTGCATTAGTTACCAGGTTTCCAAGATTGCTCTCACTTCTTCTCACAGTAATTTCACGACCATCTAATTCCATATCAATTGGGCAGAGAACTTCTTCTAGCATGTACTAAAAGAATTGAAAATAAGCATTGATATTTTATTGATTTCTCTCCTTCTGGCCATTTTCCCACCTCCAACTCAAAATCAAAGAAATGACAGCAATCTTTCTCTCCAATTAAAGTACTAAAATATTACGTATATCAACAATCATTTATATTTCAAAACCATTTAGACAGTCAGATTATCCAATTCTAGAAGCCACCCCCACCCCTCACAATCTGGGTGGCCAGAAAACTGTTACTAACTAACTATATTGCCAATACCAGGCTAACCCAAACATAAAGATGTCCACTTATACTTTAATAAAAATCAGAACAGGGAGTTATTTTTTTATAGAACCAGTTCAGGTACCAAACAGTACTAGAAAGAATTCATGTACATCTTGAACCTAGTCTGTATTTCTTATCTGTTCTTGAAAATGTGTTTTTTTTATTTTTTATTTTTATTTTTATTTTTGCAGGGCCTGGGACTTCAACTCAGGACCTGGGCTCTGTCCTTGAGCCTCTTTGTGCTCAAAGCTGACACTCTATCTCTTGAACCAAAGCACCACTTTCTGTTCTTGCAAATGTAACACACACACACACACACACACACACACACACACACACCCTAAGGAATTACATTTTGAATAAGGCCTTGGGAAACAAGCAATAAGTCTTCAAATTCATATAAAACTTAAGTAGCCTTATTACAAACTATTCAAATATGGAAGTATTTAAATAGAAAAGAATTCCCTTTCATTACCAGCTGATATAAACCTTTTTTTTTTTTTTGGCCAGTCCTGGGCTTGGGCTCATGGCCTGAGCACTGCCCCTGGATTTTCTCAAGGCTAGGGCTCTACCACTTGAGCCACAGCACCATTTCTGGCTTTTTGCTATGGATGTGGTACTGAAGAATTGAACCCGGGTCTTCATGCATGCTAGGCAAGCACTCTACCACTAGGCCAAACTCCCGGCCCCCTGTTTTTGTTTTTGTTTTTAACACAGTTCTTAAAAAATCTGACTAATTTTTTTTGTTAGAAAAGAATATTCTTGGTGAATTTGAGGATTGAAAAAATATATTCAAAAAATACTTAGCACAGCTGGGAGCCAGTGACTAATGACTGCAGTCCCAACTACTCAGTAGGCAGAGATCTGAGGACTGCAGTTCAAAGCCACACTGGGCAGGAACATCCATAAGATGCTTATCTCCAGTTAATCAGCAAAAGCTGACAGTGTAGCTGTGACTTAGGTAGTAGTGTGCTAGCCTTGAGCCTTGGCCCCAGAGTTCAAGCCCCTGGATTGACAAAAAAACAAAAACAAATACTTTACAGAAATCTTAACATGAATTGTGGTCTAAATTCCAATCACGTACAAGGCCAAATAAAACATTACTGAAAAATCAAAATCCAATAAAGTAAAACTAATAATTTATTGTGCTTATAGAACCCACTTATACTGTTATTATTCATTAAACACGTTTTAGTACTGTCTAGTCATGTAAACAATTCGTACTTTGCTAAATTATGTAAGTAATATTCACCTACCTGTATGTTTTGGGTAAAATCTTTTACTATTGCTTTGATATATGAGTCTTCTTCCAAGTAACTTAAAACATCCACTTTCTCGAATATGCATTGAAAAGATGAATCAAAAAGTCTTATATTTATTTTTGTCAAGTTTTTAAAATCAGATCCACTTTTGACAATCCAAGTTTCATTTACTTTCCTGATTCCATATTCATGGTCATGGCCTCCAAGAATCAAATTGACTCCTTCTGCTCCTTGGGCAAGCCTTGTGTCATTTCCCCACTTCATGTGAGTTATTGCAATAACAAGATCTGCTCCTTCTTCTTTAAGTTCTACTGCTATTTCATTAGCAACATCAACATAATCTTTATAGTCTACATTTGACTTATTAACAGTGGCCAGAGTATCTAACCAATCTTCTTCAACTAATCCCATTAAGCCAATTTTTATATTGTTCCAATTAACTAATTTTTTGACTACAGCATGTCCAAGAGGTTCAGAAGTAAATCTGTCATAGACATTACTGAGAAACCATGTAAAATGCATTTGTTTCATGTATTCTTCTAACACATCAACACCAAAATCAAACTCATGGTTTCCTAAAATGAAAAAGTTTTACATTTAATTCACAAGTATGTTACTGCATTTTCATATTTATTTTTCCAACCAGAGTTTCCAATATTTGAAATCTATGTTAAGAGCATGCATTCAATTATCCCAACTCCTCTTTAGTAATGATTTAAAAAAATTTAGAGACCTTCACCCTAAAAATTTTCTGCTTGTAATTCAGATACCCTTGAGTTCTTAAAAAAAATTCTTCAAAGAAGCTATACCACCAGGGGAAACACAAAGTTATAAGTAATGATATGTATGATTAATAAAATACTAATTAAGATTATCTGATGTGTAAAATACTTTAGAAAAAGATATATTTTATAAAAAGCTGTATCTCTACTATTAACTGAATATCTTTTTAAAAATGACATAGTTCTACTGCATTTTCTGCAATGAAGGTATAACATGATTAAAAAGTCAAAATATGAATTCTGAAGTCACTAACATTCAAATTAATCCTGTGATAGAAAACTTTATAAATGAAAAGAAAAATTCCAGCAAGATTAATAATTTTCTACTCATGTATTTATCATTTCATAGTTTAAAGCATACAATTGGTACAAAGAAGTCTGAACAATAGACTGAAATTAAATTTATATCCATTTTAAATTAATCAGCATGATAAATGCTATTAATCTAAAAATCAGTTATAAGCTAACTGTAAGAATGTAACACATTCTTTCTGAAAATGTGTTGACAATTGATGTCAATTTATCAGAATCATAGACCTTTATGAATTATATTTGCTTAAATGTCATTACAGAATTTTATAATTGATTTAGTTGGAAGCTTTTATCACCAACACCCTCAACATTTCTCCTCTTCCACTATCATTTCTTGAGAAAATTATTTGATGGGGCTATTACAGATAACATAAAGATTGAGCTTCCCTTTTCTGAAAATCTAAAATACTCCAAAACCTGAAAATTTTTTGAGTGTTAACATGATACCATGAGCAGATAATTTCATACCTAGACCCAGATAACATGTCACAGTAAAATCACAGGGCATTTATTTATATAGTTATCTTCAATCTATTTTCAGTCTATGTAAGATCTACATGCAACATAAATGAATTTCATGTTTAGACTTGGAACCCAACTAAAATATTCTGATTCTGTATGTACAAATGTTCCCAAATCCAAAAAGTTAGAAATCCTAAACATTTCTGATCCCATGCATTTCAGATAAGGAATACTCAATCTGTAATAGTTAAATAACTACTTATAGTTCCTTACAATAATACTTGTTATGCACACAGATCTTAATATGTAACTGTGGAATTAAAAAAGGAGTCATGATAAGGCTATCAGATCCAAGGTTAATTCATAACATCACTTTCCTATGTATCCGCAATAGGAATTGGAATTAAAAACACATACCGTTTACATTTTATGCCCTTCAAAATTGAATACTTAGATGTAAATCTAACAAAATATGAATACAAACTATGAGATGAAGTACAAAATTATGATGGAAGAAATCAAAGAACTAAAGAAATCCTGAATGTTTAAAAATACACTCAGTATAAGAAGATTTAGTTGTTTCCAAACTGGTCGATGCACCTCTAATCAAAATCCTAACCAATGAAAGTTATTTTGTAGATATCAACAGACTAATGTGATATGGCAAGCCAAAGACCCAAAGTAGGCAACACAATATTAGAAAATAACAAAATTGTAAAAACTGACACTACTTCATTTCAAGGTGTTTTATAAACTAGTGTTCAATGTAAGAGTGATATATATGTGCTTATTTGATTATATGAAATAGGATAGGGAAGGGGGGGAAACAAGATGACGGGTAGGGGTGGAGAGAGGGAAATGGGGACCAAGACATGAGAAAGGGTATTAATGTTTTGAAGTAATGCACCTTCTATCTGGTGAATATAAACTAACCCTACTATTAATTACAATAAAATATATGAAAAAAGAGTGATACTGATTAAAAATACAGAAATATATCAGTGGAACAGGAAAGAATATCTTGAAAATGGTTAACATAAATATAGTATACCTTTGACAAAGTAGTAAAAACAACACAATGCAAAAAAATACTCTTTTCAACAAACGATGCTGAAACTGCATATCTTTTAAAGCTAAATGTCACAAATTCTTAGAAGCTAACACCAGAGAAAACCTAAATGACTGTGTGACTATCTGATGACTATCAGATACAAAACTAAATATATATAAAGGGGACTTCATTTAAAGTAAGCATTATCATGAGACTGGAAAGACAATGAGTGGGACAATGCTTACAAATGACATCTGATAAAGAACATTTATACAAAACATAAAGAATTCTTAAAGATCAATAGCAAAAAAAAATCAACAAACTAAAATATGTCAAATACTTTAATATAGCAAGTAAGCACATAAAAATATGAATCACACTGCACAACATCATAAAATTCAAAACAAAACAATATTACTACATACCTATCAGAATGGCTAAAATCCAGATACCAAGACTGCCACATAATGATGAGGATGTGAAGCAACATGAATTCTCATTCATTACTTGTTGGAATGCAAAATGATATGGCCCTTGGCCGGGAGTTTGGCCTAGTGGTTGAGTGCTTGCCTAGCATGCACAAAGACCCGGGTTCAATTCCTCGGTACCACATACATAGGAAAAAGCCAGAAGTGGTGCTGA